>NC_137674.1:67922703-68077703 GCF_963989245.1 Nansenia antarctica
CGAGTATGTGAGCTTCATGAGGAATTTCTATACTATAAACCTTAGAATTGCTATTGAACATTATTACTTATTTACAAATTTAGAAATATAGCCCCAACCACCTGATTTGTGGGCGGGGGGTGGGGGTTCACTCAAAATGAGATGAAATATAAATGTAACTAAAGTAAAAAAAATAAAAAATAAAAAATAAACGCTTACAAACGCTTTTACGTTTACAGAATGAATCTTGACATTTGCAGTGCTAAAATAATATAGACTACAAAATAACATAATTTATTATTATCCACAATAATCGTTCTATTTTATTTTCATTCTCCACCGCAAACGCTAATCCATTAATTGTACTCATGTCAAGCTCTCCTATAAAATGTTTGCTGTTATAAAATGACAGAAGTGTTATGGTAGGCCTATATTTAAAAGAACACCAGCCATCTTATGCTATATATTTATAACATAATATGTTTCCAATAATCGACAATCCATTTTTGATTATTTATCATATTTAAGCCTAAATTATACCCAATTGAGCTCTTAATTAATTCACCTATTCATAAAGGTCAATTTCAATGCCTTCGCTTAAATGACAAGACGTGAATTAATGTATGTGAGGTACATATCAATGGAGTTATAGTATTGTAAACCTGATCCATCTTGCTGACAAGATTTCATTTCGAATCATCCGACCGTTTTTTCGTAATCTTCATCTTTCGCTAATAAGTCCAGCTAGCCTGCTTCCTCCCCAGGGCCACTGTGCATTTTCACTTACCAGGATCACCCCTCAGGGATAGCAGGTCCCGAAACATCCAGTTGAAAAAAACCTTCCCAATAATAGTTTTTCCACACTGTCCCAGGAGCGCCGTATACTCAATACGCCATGCATATGTTTAATATAAAGCGCATTTAAAAGAATATGTCAGACTAAAGGTTAACGAATGATAGATAGCCTAGGGAAACTCAAGCTATACGATGCAACATTTATTTAGGATACATACATCAGGTTATATTGAGATGTCATGTCAATATAAAGGTTAACATACTATGCAATGGCTTATGAATATCAATTCCATTCTAAATAACTGAATACGTTCATGCAATGCAATGATCAGGATCATTAATGATTCTAATAGTAATAATTATTAGTGCTATTGAATAGAATGCAATTATTCACAAATAGGCCTAATTATTGTTAGAACTCATTCAAGCTTCTCTATTTTAATGATATGAATATTCTGTGAGCATACGTGAGTCTGAATCTGCAGGTCTAATCATGAAGATGGTTATTTTAACAAATACACGTGGTGAGGTGAATACACGTTTTTCTCAACACATCTGGTCTGAGATACAGTTCCTTATTTGGGGTCTTTGGCCTCTCAATTCAACTTTAACAAAATGCTGTCATCTAGTGGTGTTTTCAGAAAATAACATGGCATTTGAAAGTAGCCTATTTAAATATTACGGTATGTTGAGCGTATTGAAATATAATAGAATATGAAAGACTGTAGAGTTAGGAGATAAAAACAAAACAAAGATGACCTCTGGCCATCATTGCGTTCCCAAGAACGTCTCCATTCGGGTAGTTTGGGCTATGTTTAGTGTGTGTAGTGTGTTTAGTGTGTGTAGTGTGTTTAGTGTGTAGTGTGATTAGTGTGTTTAGTGTGTTTAGTGTGTTTAATGTGTGTAGTGTGTGTAGTGTGTTTAGTGTCTGTAGTGTGTGTAGTGTGTTTAGTGTGTGTAATGTGTGTAGTGTGTTTAGTGTGTAGTGTGTATAGTGTGTTTAGTGTGTGTAGTGTGTTTAGTGTGTGTAGTGAGTTTAGTGTGTGTAGTGTGTGTAGTGTGTTTAGTGTGTGTAGTGTGTGTAGTGTGTGTAGTGTGTGTAGTGTGTTTAGTGTGTGTAGTGAGTTTAGTGTGTGTAGTGTGTGTAGTGAGTTTAGTGTGTGTAGTGTGTGTAGTGTGTTTAGTGTGTGTAGTGTGTTTAGTGTGTGTAGTGTGTTTAGTGTGTGTAGTGTGTTTAGTGTGTGTAGTGTGTTTAGTGTGTGTAGTGTGTGTCATGTGTTTAGTGTGTATAGTGTGTTTAGTGTGTGTAGTGTGTTTAGTGTGTTTAGTGTGTGTAGTGTGTAGTGTCTGTAGTGTGTGTAGTGTGTAGTGTCTGTAGTGTGTGTAGTGTGTGTAGTGTGTGTCATGTGTTCAGTGTGTGTAGTGTGTGTAGTGTGTTTAGTGTGTGTAGTGTGTTTAGTGTGTGTAGTGTGTGTAGTGTGTTTAGTGTGTAGTGTGTGTATTGTGTTTAGTGTGTTTAATGTGTTTAGTGTGTGTAGTGTGTGTAGTGTGTTTAGTGTGTGTAGTGTGTGTAGTGTGTTTAGTGTCTGTAGTGTGTGTAGTGTGTTTAGTGTGTGTAATGTGTGTAGTGTGTTTAGTGTGTAGTGTGTGTAGTGTGTGTCGTGTGTTTAGTGTGTGTAGTGTGTGTAGTGTGTTAAGTGTGTGTAGTGTGTTTAGTGTGTGTAGTGTGTGTAGTGTGTGTATTGTGTTTAGTGTGTTTAGTGTGTGTAGTGTGTTTAGTGTGTGTAGTGTGTTTAGTGTGTGTAGTGTGTTTAGTGTGTGTAGTGTGTTTAGTGTGTGTAGTGTGTTTAATGTGTTTAGTGTGTGTAGTGTGTGTATTGTGTTTAGTGTGTGTAGTGTGTTTAGTGTGTGTAGTGTGTTTAGTGTGTGTAGTGTGTTTAGTGTGTGTAGTGTGTTTAGTGTGTGTAGTGTGTGTAGTGTGTGTATTGTGTTTAGTGTGTGTAGTGTGTTTAGTGTGTGTAGTGTGTGTAGTGTGTTTAGTGTGTGTAGTGTGTTTAGTGTGTGTAGTGTGTGTCATGTGTTTAGTGTGTGTAGTGTGTGTAGTGTGTTTAGTGTAGTGTGTAGTGTGTGTATATTGTGTGTAGTGTGTTTAGTGTGTGTAGTGTGTGTAGTGTGTGTATTGTGTTTAGTGTGTTTAGTGTGTGTAGTGTGTGTAGTGTGTTTAGTGTGTGTAGTGTGTTTAGTGTGTGTAGTGTGTATATTGTGTGTAGTGTGTTTAGTGTGTGTAGTGTGTTTAGTGTGTGTAGTGTGTTTAGTGTGAGATAGCTTCAGGGGATCTGGGTCTGTCTCCCCCACCGCCAATACAGAGCCCAGAGGAGTCATCCGAGATCCGAGTCGGCAGCTGTAAGCATATTTTCGATTAAACACGTAGGCCTAGAAGCTTGAAAATTGATCCTAATTTACGGCAGGTGGGACTCATTCGTTTCTTACCCCCCCCCAATCAGGAAACTATTTGTGGTCCCTTGTTGGACAAGTTCAGCTGTGGTGGATCCAGCTGTCCACTGTACCAGTCCTCTGGAGAACTGAGCTGACTTTGAATAAATATTTCCTTTTGATTAAATTTCTTCTTGGATAGCAGGGTGGAAGGTCAGCTATATTTATTTTGTATGCCCTGTCCTGTAACATTTCACATTAGGCTTACAGATAGGCTTTTCAAAAGAACAAATTGAGAAGGAATCCCCATTCTTTAGAAATATAGGCGAAGTGAGATGTGCATAATAAACTACAAATAAATGAATCTGATACAATGGGCGGTTGTGACGATCCACACTGGTACCACCAGTGGGCGCCAATTATCTGTTGTCTTGTTGACCCTCTCTCTTGGTTCCTGATGGGCACAGGTGAAGGTGATCATCCTGATTGTCCCAGGAACTTTAAGAGGGGGTCAAATTGATGGACTCGATCTCTTCCTTGTCGACCAGCAGCCATTTTTGGGTTGTTGTTACTATTTACGTTATCATTATTTCAATTCAATATTATATACTTTAATAAATCTCCTATTATTGTTATCCATGTGTCGTCTCCCTTTTTGTCACCTTGTCCTGAGCCAGGCAAGCGTAACAAATTGGGTGCTCGTCCGGGAGTGAATTTGGTGAGAGCAATATTCTCTCCCTTTTCATAGTTGATATTCGGGATTGGATTGTTGGATTTGTCCAACTCTATATTGGGAGACCCGCATGGTTATTGTTTATAGTTATTGGGTTTTTGTTGGATTGGATGTAATGTATTGTTTAGTATATTTGGTACGTTGGTTTGGGTGCTGGTGACGAGGGGGAGCTGGCCGTCCGACTGTGCTGACAAGGACGTAACTCTTGGTATTCATAGCTTTCATGTGACGTCACAGCATAGTGGAAACGCCCACCTGACGGGCAAAAGGCACTTTTTGCGGGCAAAACCCACGGGCAAAACCCACTTTTTGCGGGTTAATAACTTTGATTTCCCGTGGGTAGGGAAAATAATTCCAACGTGTCCGGAAAGAGGAGAAGCCAGGGAATCGAAAAGTTTTTGAATGGAGTCGATCCTCCACTCCTATCACCGTGGACACAGGAGCGAATTCCGGGTAGAAATATCCCCTCGACCCGCTGTCAGCGGGAGTTCCGTCCAGCAGCGGTAGAACTCCCGAACGCCCGGTTGATCGAGTTTCGTATTAAAAGTATATCTTCTCGGGGTGTCAGCGAGGTGGTTAAGGGCTCAAAATGACCGTATACTGATGGTGAATTTAGCAATAATAGTCTTGTATTTGTACCACCTCCATAACCGGTGTTATTCACGGAGAAAGCCGGTCAAGGACGCACCTTTTGCGGGTTAATAACTTTGATTCTCCGGGGGTTAGGAAAATAATTCCAACGTGTCCGGATAGAGGAGAAGACATGGAATCCAAACGTTTTTGAATGGAGTCGATCCTCCACTCCTATCACCGTCGTGTATCTTGATAGTTCTTCGAAGATGGGTGAGAGGTGGTCTAAATAGTAGGCAGCTGGTAAATCGCCATGTTGAGCGATGTTGCTATGATACTTTTTGCCCGTCAGGTTGGTGGTTGCTAGGGAAGAAACCACGTGACTGAAAGCTATGAATTGGCTGTGATCTTCGGCTGGAGTTTGGTGAGTGCTGTGTTCTATGCAAAGCAGAGAAGGATAGGTAGGGCGGGTGGTTTAGATACCATCAGAGCTATACGTGAACCCCCGTGCTAGGAGTAGAAGCGCTTAACGCTTGTTTATTGTTTTCGTTTGTTATTTTTGGTGTGTTGAACGCGGGGGCGCCACCAGGCATTTGCTTGGTGGAAGAGTTGCATGTGAACGCACTGAAGACTAGCTGAGTGGTTAGTCAGTCATTACTGAGTTAGATGCGGGGCAGCTCTTACGAAGTATGTTAGTTACTTTTCTGTTTTGTATGTGTGCACAGTTACTCGCTTTAAATGGGCTGAAGATTATGGCTGATATGGGAGTAGTTTATAGGAGGAGTTTGTAATAGGAGGGGAGATTCCCGTTTGTTAGGGTTGGTTAATATTGGTTATTTGATTATATTGAGTTATGGATGTTTTTGAGGAGTTTGTGGCAGCTCCGTCGGTCGATGGATTGTTACAGTTAACGAAGGAACAACTGTGGAAGGTTGTGGAACATTATGAGGTTAAGCTTGAGGTGGTGAAAGGCCGAGCAAAGAAACAGGACGTAGTGGAGGCTTTACAGAATACATTAATTCAAAGGGGCATACTAAAGGGTAAAATGTCTGTCCCTAAAATATCCGTTGGGGTTGCATCTGGGTCCACTGAGTTAACATTTGATCAACAGAAAGAATTGTTAGCATTACAGATGGAATTTCAGATGCAAGAGCGTGAATTTCAGACGCGAGAGCAGACGCGAGAGCGTGAGTTTCAGGCACAAGAGCGTGCGAGGGACAGGGAATTGGAGTTGGATAAATTGGCTCATGAACGGGAGCGCCTTAGGTTGATTACTGAGGGAAAGTTATCTGACGGTGGAGGTGGCGATTCGAGTAATTCTAAGAGGGATAATATGTCTGTCATGGTTAGACTGTTGCCAAAGTTTAATGAAAAAGATCCTGATGTATTCTTTTCACTGTTTGAGAGTGTTGCCGACGATAGGGACTGGTCTACTTCAGACCGCACCGCATTACTACAGAGTGTGCTTATTGGCCGAGCTCAGGAAGCTTATATTGCTCTTAATGGTAGAGAGAGGAAAGATTATGATACAGTTAAGGCCGCTATCCTTAGGGCTTATGAACTTGTTCCTGAAGCTTACAGACAGCGGTTTAGAAAATGGAAGAAACATGACAAACAAACTCATGTTGAGGTTGTAAGAGAACTAACCAGCCATTTCAATCGTTGGTGCGTGGCGGTAGAGGTGAATACTCTGGAGGATCTGTCAAATTTGATTATTTTGGAACAGTTTAAAACCATTGTCCCTGATCGCATTGCCACTTATGTAAATGAACACAAGGTAAAAACAGCAGATCAAGCCGCGGTGTTGGCAGATGAATTTGTACTGACTAATAAGAGTCAGTTTGGTGAACATCATTTTCGTAGCGAGGGGAGCCGTAGACATAATCCGAACGTGACTGACCTATTGGTAAATCGTACACAATTCCCTAACGAAGGTCCTGGTTATTCTGTCCCCTTTTCAAGGTCGGAGCATGGCAGTCAGAGTAGAGTAGATCCTAACTCGACATGCAATTATTGCCTTGAGAAGGGTCACTGGAAACAGGAGTGTCCTGTCCTAAAAGGAAAGAAAACCTACAGTGGGAAGGGGGGCTCTGTTAGACCGTTGGCACTTGCAGTGCATGCTTGTGGGGCAGCAGTAAGAGTGTCTGGGGTTGCCGAGAGGTCTCCCTTTAAACCAGGGGTGATGGCATCCTCAGTATCCAGCCCACCTGCGGCTACTGAGTTGGCGGGGGCACTACAGGGCTCTGCTTCCATACAGATTAGCGAGGAGGATCCTGATTTTGGCCCGTTTATTACTACAGGTTTCGTTTCTCTGGTGGGAAGCCCACAGAAAGTGCCTGTCCAGATACTTCGTGATACAGGGGCTTCAGAATCTTTTATATTGGAATCGGTTTTGACATTCTCTCAGGAGTCAAGTGTGGGGACCAGCGTTTTGATTAGAGGGATGGGGATGCAGACTTTGTCTGTCCCCTTGCATGAAATTGAGCTTTGCTCTGATCTGGTCCAGGGGGTAGTGACCATTGGTGTTCGACCCTCTCTGCCTGTGGTGGGTGTGGCAGTCATCTTAGGAAATAACCTGGCTGGAGGAAGAGTGTGGAGTGATGTGCCCCCACCTCTGGTAGTTAGTTCTGGGTTTACACGGCCAACAGGACCCGACCGTAGTGTGAAGGAGTTTCCTGAGGTTTTTACTGCCTGCGCCATGACTCGTGCTATGAGTTGCATGGACCCTAAAATTGATGATGGTAAAGAGTCTGATAAGTTCACTCCTGACAATTCTGTTTTTCAGTTTCCTGATCTGCCGCCGTCTTTGTCTCGGAGTGAGTTGATTTTAGCCCAACAGGAGGATCCTGAGCTGAAGCTGCTGCTCAGTGGGATTCAGCCTAAGGATGAGCTGGAGAGCTCTGAAAGTGGTTGTTTTCTCTTGGAGGATGTGTTGGTTCGTCAATGGCTTCCTCAAAATGATTGTTCTGTGAGTGACCCAGTTTTCCAAGCAAAATTTACTGGTCCCTACTCTGTTGTACGACAGGTGTCCGAACGGAATTATTTGATCGATACTCCTAACCGTAGAAAGTCTACACAACTTTGTCACCTGAGCTTATCAAAATGTTATTATTCTCGTTCACCTAGGTCCGGAGTAGATACGGTCTTGGAGGTGAAGCCGGTTGTGTTGACCACAGTGAACGAGGGGTCTCCATCTCCATCCACTCCTGTGGTGGCAGCAGGGTGGGAGGAGGATGTGAGTGGGCCTGGAGTTTGGTTATGGTTTGGTTATGGTTTGGTTATGGTTTGGTGACTGTTTGGGTTCTGTTTGGCACTGGTTTGGGCTCTGCAGCACTTTGATGTTATGTGGGAGGGGGGTCCCATCCAGTGGTCGTTTGTTAAGATCATAACCCCCTGACCTTTTTGCATTCTTTGCAGAGTCCGAGCCAGCGCCTTACCAGGTGAATCAATGCTGCCGGTCTAAAATTCTTGTCCTTAATCTCTCTTTCTCTTGCTCCTCCCTCCTTAAATAGAGCTTTTCCAGGTACCAGGAATTGCTGGAGGGTGGGCAGGTTGTAGGGGAGGTTGGGATTTGACGTTTAGGCTGTGTGGCAGAGATCACCGTTTTTTGTTGCCATAAACTATTGTTATTATTTGTATTATTTGTAATCTGGGAAACAAATTAGCAGAGACCTTTTTAGTAGGCCTCTGTTTTAAGGGGGGGGATGTGACGATCCACACTGGTACCACCAGTGGGCGCCAATTATCTGTTGTCTTGTTGACCCTCTCTCTTGGTTCCTGATGGGCACAGGTGAAGGTGATCATCCTGATTGTCCCAGGAACTTTAAGAGGGGGTCAAATTGATGGACTCGATCTCTTCCTTGTCGACCAGCAGCCATTTTTGGGTTGTTGTTACTATTTACGTTATCATTATTTCAATTCAATATTATATACTTTAATAAATCTCCTATTATTGTTATCCATGTGTCGTCTCCCTTTTTGTCACCTTGTCCTGAGCCAGGCAAGCGTAACAGCGGTCATAACAGACCTGACCACACATCCAGATGATACAACCTGCTCTATCTGAGGTCCCTTGGGTTGACATTGAGGATATGTTGGGTTTAACCTTTGACCTCCATTGAGGCCTTTAGAGAGGCAGTTACGCTGGTAGCCGGCAGGCAGGAATTCCAGCTGGAGTCCTGGTGGCTGACAGAAGACAGGTGACAGTGGACACCTGCACTAAAATGAATGTTTGGTTAGGCACTACTGTATCCTTCGTAGCTCTTTTTAACAATAACACCATCTTGCAGTTATAATCCCAATTTAATGTATAAAAATGATAGTGATATATGGCACAGGCAAGTAAAAAAACAACAACAACAACAACAAAAAGCATTGAATCGAGAAAGACTGATTGATTAAAAAACATTTTTAATGAAAATCCCTTTTTTAGCCAAGTTCATTTCATCTAGTTGTTTACATGGCACTACTTGTTACAAGCATGTTTACATCCTACTCAAATTGGTGCAATAGAGGTAATAAATATACCCCAAATATCTTTTAGTCTCTACTCAGAGATAATTTCCCTTTTATTGAGATCTAGCTACGCAGCTTCATGTAGCTATTCTCTCTTAGGTTTAGGGGTAGCAAGAACAATATTTCTACCCATTTCTCTGGGCTCACATATAGAACCTCTTAATTCTTTCATGTTTTTACAGCATTTAATAACCTGACAGTCCATGAAAAGCAACCAGAACATTCACTTGTTTGACAATACACAGATGTTATATGACAAGGAACATTTAATTGATCATGCAGGAATTATTGGAATCAAAGACCCCCAAAACACACTTAAGGTAGTGCATTGGCATTGAGATGTATACGATTAACACATTGTCAGTCATTTTGCAACAAACAACCATTAACATTTCAGCAAAATGTACATAACATAAAAGTCTTTTTTTTTTTTACTAAAAGACCAATGGATGACTCAGTGTTTCTGTCCCTCACTAGTTGACACGTTGGCAGTGTCGTCATGGAAACCACTATCTAAAAGGCATGAAAGAAACCGCTCACTGTAACATTAACATCACAGTTGATGGTACGTTACTACTACCTATGATTTTTTAGGTTCCCTGAAAGCTTTGTATCTAATATTCCTTGGCAGCCACAGCCTTAAAAAAAGTCTAAAAAGAGTTATTGTAAAATCAAAGTGTACTTATTTTGCGTATGAATGAACCAAATTCCTTAGATGAACTTTGCTGGTGCAAAGTGGGCCTGGTTCGTCAAAAGAAATAAAGCACTACCGGTACTTTGGCTTTCTGGAAACTGACCCCAGAACTAATGGCAGGGTTGTTGAAGGGATGGGGCAGCCAGAGGGCTGTTTCACTGGCCAAAAACTAGATTCTTAATGAATTTATCCCAAAAGTAAGGTGCTACTGGAATGAAGTATTCTTTTTTAAAATCCTTAATAAAACACAGTACACCCTTCTAGAGTATAACTATAAATCTGTGGCTACAGTACAGAATCCTCTCGATTAAAAAAATGTAATGTTACACTTCTGAGTTGTATAAAATTCATGTTGTACCTCACAGACCCACAGAACAAAGCTGTTCACTGTTCACGGACGTATCAACATGAAATATCACAAAAAGTGAACAACAAGGTTTTTCTTGACGGAGATCATGTAAAGTAATCAGAAAATTGTGTCACCTCCATGACACACACACACACACACACACACACACACACACACACACACACACACATCAACCTATGTATTCAGCATGGTGCAGTGAGGAGCACGGTTGTCAGGTCACTCGTTAGCTTTCAGGTTGGCTTTCATCCCGAGTCTGCACGTTCCCGTCCCCCAGCAGCCTCTCCCTCTCTGCAGGGTTGGCCCCCTCCTCCTCCACCTCCACCATGCTGGCGCAGCAGGGCAGCCTGGCCAGTAGGGGGCGATGCAGCCCGTTGTACAGCGCCGCGCCCACCAGCAGGATGATGAAACCCAGCACCTGCAGCCCGTGGAACGTCTCCCACTGCAGCGCCAGGCTGGCCGCCCAGATGACCAGCGTACGCAGGCTGTCCAGGACCATGCGCGTGGTGGCGCTGATCTCCTTGGTGACACTGATGCCGGCGAAGTTGAAGAAGGCGATGCTGACCGTGTTGCCCAGTAGGGCCAGCATGATGAGGGGGTTGTTGCCGATCTGGCAGAATGCGTCCAGCGCGTCCTCCAGGACCCCCCGGGGGTTGTTGCTGAAGCCGTGGGCGGGGATGAAGAACATGGGGATGAGGAGGAGGGAGAGGATGGTGAACCCAAAGAACCCTGGAGAGGAGGAGGAGGAAGAATAAGGAGGAGGAGGGTGGAAGGAATTAAGACCAGTTGAATACAAAGGATTAAAAAAGGGTAGGCCACGTTATGTTTATTTACAACGTGGACAAATGAAATAGGTGGTAAAAGAGGTCACTGTGTAAGCTTCACACGAGAAAGGCTTTATAAGCATTTAAGCTTAACTCTCAAAACCATAAACACACCGCTGCCACGTACACAGATATACGTCATCCAGTTCAAACACACAAACAGTAAGTAAGTAGGACGCCTCTAGTGTTGTTATGTGGAGGAATGTTTGCAGTACCTCAGAATCAGAATTGCTTTTATTACATCAATGTACGGATACAAGGAGTACAATTCTTGGGTTCAGGTTCAATTAGGCATTGCAGTAGAAATACAAAATCAATAATAGAATAAGCAGGATATAAACAACAATCAATAAAGAATAAGCAGGATATAGACAACAATCAACTAGGTGTGCAGGTCGCAGTGCGATGTGACACACTCTCATACAGTGTGCAATATGGTGCAAAGGTGGAGTAGTCTATAGTTCAGATAGGTAGTGACCAAGTAATCAGGTAGTCATAATGTATTTTATACAATGGATAGATCCGGTCCATTGTCTCTCTTGGTCAGTTTGCGTTCCAGCCGTGCCGATATGCATGATATACGCACGGCTAAATGGAATGTTGACACATCTTTTCATATTACTCCACGTTTGTATATATTACCGTGGAGAATCGAATGTTGTCGTGCGACAAAATCGCACGCTGTGTGCATTGGCCTTTAGTACCATTAAAATAAATAAATTGAAAGTTTGTCTCGTTTTTCTTTTCTGAAATATTGATAGATAAATGTGGTAACCGTTGTATAAAAGCGTTATGGAACGAGAAGCCGTGATATATCGTGGATATCGGCACAGCTATATTGTTACCTTCAGTGCCTACTGCCCGTAGAGGATGAACGTCATGCGCGTAGACAAACTTCTCCTCTAGAACCATCTGCACAGCCGCGATGACCTGAGCCAAGATGATCAGAAGGTCACCTGGGGGGGGTCAAAGGACATGGAAAGAGCTTTTGTAGTTTGGAATTGTGCATTTTTACAGACATTTTTTTTCCTGTCTTTGACAAATGTCACAATATTAGCTTCTATCATTTGTGACACAGTCTGGTCCGCATGTCGGCAACCAAAAAAACAAACAAAACTGAACTACATTTCAACGTCGTTGAGAATCACAACACAAACTCGCTAGTCAAGCCAAAATACTGCAACAACGCAATGGATTGGGTGAGTAATCCCCACTGCTACCTAGTTAACTATAACACTACTTTACATTGTTAGCAGGCTCACAAAACAAGCTGTGTTAGTTGACTAGCGATGTGTCGTCGAATTTCAACAATGCGGAAATGTATTTGCATTTTTCGAAAGAAAAGTCCAATCATCACATTAGTTAGGGAATATTAGCAAGATTGTCTGACCATCTGTGAAAAAGCAACAAAAACTGGGAAAGGAAGGTTATGCACCAGTCCCTTCCACAGACCCCATTGCACCGGACTATCTCCTAAAGTTTGTTAGCTGCAACTGTATGGGGGACTGTAGCACACTCTGGTGCAGCTGTAAAAAGCAAGGAGTCAGGTGTATCTCAGCTTGTGGCAATTGTCATGGCAACTCTTGCCAGAACATCAACCAGCCAGATGAAAAGAGGGATGAGGAAGATGCTCAGGTGGTGGATGAGTAGGGTGAACTTCAAAACAGAACAAATCAAGGATTTTATGGTGTAAATTATTTTTTGGGAAGATGGTAACAAAATTGTCCTAATATTCTATAACTACACTGTTATATACAGTCTGTTCTTATAAGTATTGTGGTTCATGTGCGTACATTGTATTCCTAAACAAAATCAGTATACTGCATTTGAGCCTTTTTTCCACGGTTAGCCATGAGAGTTTCTTGTGCATCTCCAGAATAGTTGTGTGTATTGTGCAACAGAGTGCAAGTCTAGATGCTTTGTTCTGTGCTATCTGCAGTGTACATAGGTATTTTTGTAGTTAATCACTCCAATGTTGTATTATTTTGTGAAATATTTTCGAATAAGTTTAATTCAAACTGAATGATTGGAATAATTTATTATCCCTACTGTAGATGACACCCTGAAAGCCTAAGGGCGACATAAGTCTATGACTGTAACATTTTGTGGTCATGTGTACATTTTTACTCAAAAATAGTGGTTGTAATAGATTAAGCACCTCAATAAACCCCTAGTTTGTCATCTCACAAACTAATATTGAAACATTTGCATTTTTCATGTTTTTTTGCCCAGACCCACTGGGTACCCCAACTTTGATTGGTTCTCCTGGATTTCCCAGCGGATTTGAGTTTGCATCTTTTGAGAGGTGTTACTAGACACCTATATGAACACATTGGTGAAAAAAGCTATTGGTAAGAAATGTTTTCACAGATGGTCAGACAATCTTTCTAATATTCCCTAACTACATCAGATCCCAACATGAGGACCTAAGCAGTAGAATGCGTCACACTTGTTCAAAGTCTACTCTTGACTAAGAGCTCCACTCCTCATCCTCTCCTCTCCCTTACCTGTGATGATATCACTGAGTTGGTGTTGGTCGTTCTTGTGTCCGGTGAGGAAGTCGGCCATCCCCACCACGATCAGGCCTACGATGGTGATCAGGATGCCAGTCCACTGGCTGGCCACCAGGCGGCGCCCTAGGAAGGCCACAGACAGCAGGCCTGTGAAGATGATCACCGCCCCGCGCAACATCTGGAAACTGGACGCGCTCGTCATGTTCAGGGCTGCAGAGGGAGGGGGGGGGGGGGGGGTCACAGAGGGGAGGAGATCACAGAGGGAGGGAGGTCACAGAGCGGAGGTCACAGAGGGGAGGTCAGAGGGGAGGATGTCACAGAGGGAGGGGGGTCACAGAGAGGAGGAGGTCATAGAGGGGAGGAGGTCACAGAGGAGAGGTCAGAGGGGAGGAGGTCACAGAGGGAGGGGGGTCACAGAGGGGAGGTCACAGAGGGAGGGGGGTTACAGAGAGGAGGAGGTCACAGAGGGAGGGGGGTTACAGATGGGAGGAGGTCACAGAGGGGAGGAGGTCACAGAGGGAGGAGGTCACAGAGGAGAGGTCACAGAGGGGAGGTCACAGAGGGAGGGGGGTCACAGAGGGGAGGTCACAGAGGGAGGGGGGTTACAGAGAGGAGGAGGTCACAGAGGGGAGGAGGTCATAGAGGGGAGGAGGTCACAGAGGGGAGGAGGTCACAGAGGGAGGGGGTCACAGAGAGGAGGAGGTCACAGAGGGAGGGGGGTTACAGATGGGAGGAGGTCACAGAGAGGAGGAGGTCACAGAGGGAGGGGGGTTACAGAGAGGAGGAGGTCACAGAGGGAGGGGGGTTACAGAGAGGGGAGGTCACAGAGGGGACGGGGTCACAGAGGGGTCACAGAGAGGGGGGTCACGTGGGGGTCAGAAAGAGTACAACAGTGGATAAACGTTGAAAGATAGACCAGATTGATAATGACTAGACAATCAATTACCCTTTGCACTACTGCTGTTTGCACATACTACCTTTGCACATACCATATTTTTGCACATCTTTTTTGATATAGCCTCAAATGTATCTACCTTAACTGCACATAGCTACCTTAACTGTACATATCTACCTTAACTGTACATACTGTACTAAGCGTACATATTAAGACAGAATCCTTCAACATTATTTGTCTGAAAAGTCACTTTGTTACACTGTAATACACTGTTGCATTTTGTCATGGTAACGGAATGCTTAAGTGGATTTAAGCATATAGTAAAGTGACCTTTTAAAAATGTAATGCAGACAAAGTTCTCATAGGGGGATTCCGTCATAATACATATTGGTTTGGCCTCTGCATTTTTTCGACTAACTGATAAATTAGCTTCTTTATCACTTTTCTTACAGTAACTGCACCAACTGTAAACTCACTGGTTAGTTAACAGACTGGCTTGCATTACAGTTTAGCTACAAGTAAGCTAACACTAAGCTAACACATTAGGTGAACTATAAACACAGCCCGATATGTGTGTATTTTATTACTTAATATCTACTGGTATCTTCATTTGAGCCGTGACTTGCCGCGAGTGTTTGCTGTTAGAGTAGTAACTTCAGGAGTGGATTTCTCCAAATCAGTGTTCAATAATATTCACACTCAGTTGAGACAGACATTTTGCAAGGTTAGAACGCTGAGACCTATTTTCAGTTTCCGTCTGAACTCAAAATATGTTTGGAGGTCTAAGTCACAAAACGAAGAAAACTAAGTCACACGAGAGGGTATGTTTGTCATGATAAGTGATGATATTGATTTCTACAATTCAGAAAACATGTTTGTTATAGAATAATATTATTGTTAATGGTGTTGCACATGTTTCTAACTCAATACATTACTGTATATAACCAATGTTTGTGTGTACTGTAGCTTGTGCTCCATGAGACTAGTTGACTAAGCTCGGTCAGCCCTAGTTCGGTGACGTGTCTCTAAGGTGTTTTGGAAATATTTCCAGAATAAATGGGGCTCTACAGAGACAACCCTAAACTGTCTGGGCTAAACAGGTACAGCCAAGGGCAGGGCCAAACCAGGAAAGAAATGCTAAAAAGGAACACCCCCCCCCCTTTTTTAAACAGATTTGTACTCCACCACCTCACAGCTGCTCCGTTCCCTCCTTCCTCTTTCCCCAGGGTGATGGACAGATGTGAGGTGGTGCAGCTAAATGTGGAAGTGGAGGCTGATATACACTTTTTTGTGACTCCCCTACCCCCCCTAGACTCACCTACCCCCCCTAGACTCCCCTAACCTCCCCTAGACTCACCTACCCCCCCTAGACTCCCCTCCCCTACCCCCCCTAGACTCCCCTACCCCCCCTAGACTCCCCTAACCTCCCCTAACCTCCCCTAGACTCCCCTACCCCCCCTAACCTCCCCTAGACTCCCCCCTAGACTCCCCTAACCTCCCCTAGACTCCCCTACCCCCCCTAGACTCCCCTAACCTCCCCTAACCTCCCCTAGACTCCCCCCTAGACTCCCCTACCCCCCCTAGACTCCCCTACCCCCCCTAGACTCCCCTACCCCCCCTAGACTCCCCTACCCCCCCTAGACTCCCCTACCCCCCCTAGACTCCCCTACACACCCTAGACTCCCCTACCCCCCCTAACCCCCCCAGACTTCCCTACACCCCCTAGACTCCCCTACCCCCCCTAGACTTCCCTACCCCCCCTAGACTCCCCTACCCCCCCTAGACTCCCCTACCCCCCCTAGACTCCCCTACCCCCCCCTAGACTCCCCTACCCCCCCTAGACTCCCCTAACCCCCCTAGACTTCCCTACCCCCCCTAGACTCCCCTACCCCCCCTAGACTCCCCTACCCCCCCTAGACTCCCCTACCCCCCCTAGACTCCCCTACCCCCCCTAGACTCCCCTACCCCCCTAGACTCCCCTACCCCCCCTAGACTCCCCTACCCCCCCTAGACTCCCCTACCCCCCTAGACTCCCCTACCCCCCTAGACTCCCCTACCCCTGCTACCCCCCCTAGACGTGGATGAGTAAGATCTGGGAGTCGTAATGTTCATTTTAAGGGTAAAAAACACTGGAAACCCACTGCTGCCAAGAAGGAGATAAATATCCAGGATGTTGACATGTCACATACCCACATACATGATGGAGGTAGCGGTCATGTCACAAAGGGCAGGGGGAAGGAAGAGGAGGGGGTTGAAGCTCTGGCCTGTGTTCATCTTGGGTTCTGGCCTCCGTCTATCATGACAAATTAGGAGGTGGAAGACCACCAGGCAACTGAGTTCCCCTAGGAACATCCCTACAGCCTAGAGAGAGAGAGAGAGAGAGAGAGAGAGAGAGAGAGAGAGAGAGAGAGAGAGAGAGAGAGAGAGAGAGAGAGAGAGAGAGAGAGAGAGAATCAAACGTTGTATGAGGTCAGCAACACATCACAAGCATTTTGCACAACCTGATACTTGAATCTGAACTTCCGTAATGTTGTTTACACTAAGAATTTGTTGTAGTTGTTTACACTAAGAATGTTGATATGCTGATTCGTATTCTGCTGCTACCACTTATTCTATTACTGACGCTCTGACACTACTGAATATAGGCCTGCAGCCATTGTTGATTGTTGTTTATATCCTGCTTATTCTATTATTGATTTTGATTTTGTATTTCTACTGCAATGCCAATGCCTATTTCAATCTGTACCCAATAATTTTACTCCTTGTATCCGTACATCGATGTAATAAAAGCAATTCTGATTCTGATTCTGATTCAATACTAGTTGTGTTTCCATAAAAGTTAAGCAAATTTCGAAAATGCGAATCAGGAAATGCGAATCAAGCTGGGTGTTTCCATAAAAGTTAAGCGAATTTCGAAATGCGAATCATGAAATGTGGAGCATTTCCATTAACTTGGTTGGAGCGAATAAGCTAGACTATGTAAAAGGTAAGAAGACCATACCTGTACAAACGGGTGGGAGAATGTATGTTCCTTGCTGTCATTGCAACCCTTGGCAGAAAACATATCAGCCCATCTATGAGAGAAGAACAGAAGGTTTATAGTTTGTTACATGACCCAGAACTTTCTGTGTATGACCTCTATGGGATTCTTTCCCCATATAGGCTACAGATTACGCATTGTCGTGTAGACTAAATCAATACTTTGAAAAAATGCTGATTTTCCAATGGAACTAAAAATCAATGTAGGCACTTGAACCCAGTGTCACGAGTTACTGTACCGTGACAGAGGGGTTAATGACCTACTAACTCCTGAAGCCTCAGTAAACCAATTGACTTTTATATTCAGATAATCAAGAGGACGCATGACTGGCATGTGAGTCGTTGCTGATCAATCGCTCAGACTGTGGAATGTGCTCACAAAGTGATGTTTTTTTGTTTCCTAACACATTGTCAGAGGTTTGAGCCTCTGAACTATACGATTCAGTGGATTTCATCATTCATTTTCTGAGGCCATCTTTACTTTACTCTGAAATCAACACAAAGGGACTGCAAGAAGGACTTCTGCACGTTTATCTTAATGTAACTTAATTCAAGTCGTGACCTTTATCCTCGGTGAAGCGCAGTGAAGGGTTTGGTTTCAGTTCACTTGCTTGGTAAGAAGCACACTTAGAGACTGAGTGAAACCTTACCCCTCCAGTTGTTACACCTGTCTCATTCTATTACAGCGCATAAAATGGTAAATGGACTGACTTTTATAGCACCTTCTTCCAAAGCGCTTTACAACGGCCTCTCATTCACCCGTTCACACACACATTCACACACCAATGGCGGCAAGCTACCATGCAAGGCGCCAGCCCGCTCATTGGGAGCAATTTGGGGTTCAATGTCTTGCCCAAGGATACCTCGACATGTGGCCAGCCGGGGTTCGAACCGCCGATCTGCCGACCTTGTGATCATTAGAGGCCGGCTATAACTCCTGCGCCACAGCCGCCCCCTAATAAGTGAGGAGCAATTGCCGGAGCACATCTTAACGTCCTATATATGTGCGTGGATCAAGGACTTCCTGACCAACCGCCCCCAGAGGGTGCGGGTGGGCCCCCACACCTCCACAGCCCTCAGCCTCAGCACTGGGTCACCCCAGGGCTGCGTGCTAAGCCCCATCCTCTACAACCTCTACACCCACGACTTCACCCCCATCCACCCCAGCAACTACATCGTAAAGTTTGCAGACGACACCACCGTGGTGGGATGTATCTCGGGGGGGGACGAGGCGGCGTACAGGGATGAGGTAGAGCAATTGAGCAAGCTGTGCAAGGTAAACAACCTGCTGCTAAACAAGTCAAAGACCCAGGAACTCATCGTAGACTACAGGAGGAAAAAGTCCGAGATCCTGCCCCTGCTCATCGACGGAGAGAGCGTAGAGATGGTCTCAAACCTCCGTTTCCTGGGACACATCATACGGGATGACCTGGCCTGGAAGGACAACACTAAAGGCACCATCAAGAGGGCACAACAGCGGCTATACACCCTGAGATGCCTCAAGAAACAACACAGCAAGCAGGAGATGCTGGTGGCCTTCTACCACGGCGCAGTGGAGAGCATCCTCACCTTCGGCATCTCCAACTGGTACCACAGCTGCACGGCAGCGGAGAGAAACGATCTACAGAGAGTCGTGAGAACAGCACAGGGGATCACCGGCGCCACCCTCCCCTCTCTGAAGGAGCTGTACGAAACACGCTGTCTCAGGAGGGCCTCCAAGATCTCCAAGGACCCGACCCACCCTGGGCACGAACACTTTGTCAAGCTGCCCTCGAACAGGAGGTACAGGACCCCGGCCGCTAGGACAAACAGACTGAAGGACAGCTTCTACCACAGGGCCGTCAAGGCCCTGAACACAGAAAAGGCCTAAGTTCTGGGCCCAGGACAAGTCCGGACGGATTGTAATGGCAGCTAGTGCTGAGGCACAAACATGTACATTTTCAAGCCTGCAAACTGTGACACTTTAAAAAAATGTGAAAAAATACTTTCTTGTGCAATATGACAACCCTAGTTGACTATCTGTGCAGTATAGTACAGTGGATTGTGTACATAGCCTCTATTGATGTAAACCAGCTCCTTATCTTCTTGTGATTTTATGCATCTATGCTTTTTCCAAAATGTGTTTCTTTTTCCTTTCTTAAACACCAGGGGAGCCTCCCCTCCTAAATTTCGTTGTTTGGTACCTGTACTGTAACAATGACAAATAAAGTCTATCTATCTTCAAGTGTAGTCTACTCTATTGTACAGCTAGCTTCCCACTGACACGCAACGCACAAAGGAGCAGCGAACAGCAGAAGCCCACACATTAGCAGAAGCAGGGCTACAGTAGTCGTCTAGTGGTCTCAATCACGTCACGCTGTTCTTGATGCAGTAAAGAGAAGTTGCACCGAGAACCCAGAACAAAGGAAACGTCTGCTCCTTTTGTCACACGAAGCAAAGTATTTGCCGAGTTAGCATAGTCTCTGCTTAGTGGCATGACAAGACGTGACCTGATCAGTGACTCATGAGGCACATGAAACGTTTTCCTCTGATACAACAACTTTCTATGGCAGTTTCACCACCAAACCACAGCAGCATCGGCACGATGGTCCAACTGCATCTCAGCTGTGTGAAGTTGTGTGATTCCAACTACATAACTATACGTAATAACTGACCTGCTGCAACTGTGGTTCAGAGATAGGAAATGTTAGGATATTTATAGCATAGCATAGAGTACAGCACAGTGTTTTATTTGTATAGTATAGTATAGTGGATAGTGTATATAGCCTTTATTTATGTAAACCAGCTCTTTTCCCTTCTTGTTTTTAGTATTTTTTTCCTAGCACCAGGGGAGCCACCCCTCCCAAATGTCGTTGTATGGTACCTGTACTATATCAATGACAATAAAGACCATTCATTCATTCATTCATTCAACTGTGATATCAATTCACAATTGTCATAAAATGACGGTGGCCTCTTTCATGGTCGAACAGAAATAATTCCTTTCCTATTAGCCTATGCAAAGTTAAGACTGCAACTTTCATGGTCAGAGATAAAGGATGATGTCTACTTAGACCATTGAGACCATGTTGCCTTGCTCATCACCAGTCAAATGTGAAGATTGAGACAGTTATTGAGGTTTATAGTTACATGAAAAAAAACTGTTTTGATTAATTAGATTATTGAGTATTATTGTTTATGTTATCTCCTTGTCATAGCATAGCATAGCATAGAGTACAGCACAGTGTTTTATTTGTATATTATAGTATAGTGGATAGTGTATATAGCCTTTATTTATGTAAACCAGCTCTTTTCCCTTCTTGTTTTTAGTAGGCTATTTTTTTTTCCTAGCACCAGGGGAGCCCCCCCTCCCAAATTTCGTTGTATGGAACCTGTACTATATCAATGACAATAAAGACCATTCGTTCATTCATTCATTCATTCATTCATATGTAGTATGTTATTCTGAACTATGATGTGCGAATTATTCACATATGGACCTGATTTAAGTGTGTTATCCCAAAACGTGGTTTTCATATCCACACTGACCTGAATAACAACAACATGACATTCAACAACAACACGGGTGAAAGGTTGACTTACTTTGCCGATAATGTGTTGATGGAGCCGGTTGTGAGCATAAGGCCGGCAAGGAACAATTGGTACTTTGTCCAGGCCATGCTGGATACGTGTGAGGATGTTAAACTGCACAATCTCACAACCTTTGTCAGAAGTGATCCGAGATGTTCTCTCCGGCTGGTGTTGTGGTTGAAGGCTCACAGCCTTCCTACAGGATGAATCACATGACTCTCGATGTCAGCTGACGCCCGTCATGCAATGATGGATGTGTTCGTAAATACGCTCTGGATGCCTGATCAGCACTCATGGAATGCCTCTTGTCCAATCAAATTAATTGTTCCATTTATGACGTTGAACACAGTGTGCGCTCCGGTGCTCTCAGAGCTGATTTACGAACGCACCCGATGATTCATTCATTATGAAGTAACACTCGTTTGTCAGACAAGCGTCCGTCTACCTATTTGCTAGTGTAACAGAATTAGAAATATATGTATATGTATGAGTATGTATGAGTATATATATATATATGTGTATGAGTTTCGCTGTGTTTGAGCAGCCCTAGCCTGTTAGTTGTTGTGGAGCCCCTTTGGAGTTGTGGTGTACTGCAGGTCTGCGTGTGTTTTGTCCCTGTGGTGTTGCCGTACCCAGTAGTAGCGCTAGACTTGACTGCTACTACTTAAAGAAGTGTCCTACGTGCACTGTGTAAAATGCTCCTTGTATTTTATTATTTGTGTGGAGAACCCTGTCATTTAAAGTGTAAAATAATTGCAGACACCAGGAAGACAAGTTATGTTTTGTATGTCTCCACCCAGAATCACACTGCTGAGGAGAGGATAAAGTGATTAAAAGAAGTTGTTGCCTGTCCAACCTTCAACTGATTGATCATCGTTACACTAGCTTGAAAAAACAGGTAGGATAGGTAGAAACAGGTAAAAAAAAAAAACAGCAGGTAGGACCATCATGCAGAGACTTCGTAGACTATAATGGCTGTCAATACTAGTAATGTGATGTTCGGGAGCCCTGTCTGTCTCTATCATTGTCAACTCAAGTCAGGTTCAACTCCTTTTCCAAAGCCCCAGCATGCACGCGGGGGTCAAGTGTTACAATGTGTCTCCTGTTGCGACACAAAAAGAGATGTAACTATATATCATAATAAACCCCTCAAAAAAAGTTTGGAAACGTTATTTCAGTCGATTCTTCCTCCCTTTTAATAATACCAATTGGTATTAGATTGTATAGCGTTGGAAAGCCTGATTGGTCACCTTTACAATGAGGTACAACTTGTAAGGATCATACATTCGTGGAATGAGTAACACAGCTAAACGTGTGGGTAGCGGCCCAAAAGAATGTGCCAAAATCCCCTGCAATATTCTTCTGTTGATATTCACTCTCGTTTTGAGCTTCAAGTGCTGGCAGGTGTGTGTCAGTCACAGGTGTGTGACTGGCACCTGAATGGATGGACTGGAAGAGCTGTACAACACACGCTGTCTCAGGAAGGCCTCCAAGATCTCCAGGGACCCAACCCACCCTGGGTACGAACACTTTACCCGGCTGCCCTCGAAAAGGCGGTTCAGGACCATGGCCGCAAGGACAAACAGACTGAAGAACAGCTTCTACCCCAGGGCCATCCAGGCCCTGAACACAGCAAAGACCTAGGTTCTGGGCCCTGGACAGTCTGGACAGATTGATGGCAGCTGCTGGACTGAAAAATTCAGGTGTAGTGCTGAGGCACAAATATGTACATTTCAAGCCTGCAAACTGCGACACTTTAAATAAATGTGCAATAACACTATGTGCAATATGACAACCCTAGTCGTCTATCTGTACAGTATAGTATAGTGGATAGTGTACATAGCCTTTATTTATGTAAACCAGCTCCTTCCCTTCTTGTGTTTTTTTAACGTTTTTTTTCTTTTTTTTTTTCTTTCCTAACACCAGGGGAGCCACCCCTCCTAAATTTCGTTGTTTGGTACCTGTACTATAGCAATGACAATAAAGACCATTCATTCATTCATTCATTCATTCATTCAGAATGGCACCTAATTGACAGGAATTATAATTCTGGGGCCAGTGGTGATCCCATATCTCCAGAATCTGGGACCTAACTCCATCCTCCAGGATGACAACGCTCGCCCCCATAGAGCCAGGATCATCACAGAGCACCTCCAGTATTTGGGAGTGGAGAGGGTGGAATGGCCTGCCGTGAGTCCAGACCACAACCCAATTGAACACTTGTGGGATCAGCTTGGGCGTGCTGTACGTGCCAGAGTGACCAACGCAACCATGTTGGCTGACTTGCGGAAAATCCTGGTTGAGGAATGGGATGCTGTCCCACAGCAGTGTGTGACCAGGCTGGTGACCAGCATGAGGAGGAGGTGCCAAGCTGTTGTGACTGCGTATGGATCTTCCACACGCTACTGAGGTCCCTGACAGTGTGAAATGAATAAAGTGTAAAATGGCCAATATGTGTTGTTTTTTCCTTATTACTGTGGGAGAGTGCAACCATCCAATCCACCAAGCAACTCAAAACGAGAGTGAATAACAACAGAAGAATATTGCAGGGGATTTTGGGGATGCATGATCCTTACAAGTTGTACCTCGTTGTAAAGGTGACTAATCAGGCTTTCTAACGATATAAAATACAATTTTATATTTTAATCGGTATTATTAAAGGGGAGGAATAATCAACCAAAATAACGTTTCCAAACTTTTTTTGAGGAGTTTAGTTATGCAACAAGATATCTATGTAACTATATACCATAATAGATATGTAACAAGCCATGCATGTCACCAAGGGGTGTCGTAAAGGGGGGTAACCATGAATGATTAATGGGGCCCTAACCTGATAGGGGTTTAGACAATTATTTGTTTATCTTTTTAAATGTTTATTGCCCCACCACTAACTATTTGTTTATAATTTAAAAAAATGTAAGACGAAATGTTGAATGACAATGTGTGAATAAAATGTACTATTGTCACTTTATTTGTTGCACGAAGCAAAGTATTTGCCGAGTTAGCATAGTCTTTGCTTAGTGGCATGCCATGACAAAACGTGACCTGATCAGTGACTCATGAGGCACATGAAAAGTTTTCCTCTGACAAGAACTTTCTATGGCAGTTTCACCACCAAACCACAGCAGCATCGGCACGATGGTCCAACTGCATCTCAGCTCTGTGAAGTTGTGTGATTCCAACTACCGGTACATAACTATAAGTAAGGTCTAACCTTCTGCAACTGTGATATCAATTCACAATTGTCATAAAATGATGCAAAAGTGGCATCTTTCATGGTCAAACAGAAATAATTCCCTTCCTATGCCTATGCAAAGTTAAGACTGCAACTTTCATGGTCAGAGATAAAGGATGATTTCCTAGACCATTGAGGCCATGTTGCTTTGCTCATCACTTTTTATTACTTATTATTCAATTATTGTTGCTGCTGCTGTTGAGCATGGAACAAGATCCCAAAACATTTGTACTATGTCTATTACAACTGTGTGCCATATAAGTGACAAGGTCATCATGCACCTGAGACATCAGTCAACCTAGTCAGGAGCAAGATGCTGAAGAAGAGGGAGAAGACGAGACCTTCAGCAGCAAATCGAGAGTCGATTTTGCTCGCCTGCCCCCCTGCCAAGACTCACTCATCCCCCATATCCAGTGTGTGAACTATAGAGTGGCCTGTTACAAGACTCACTCATCCCCCACATCCAGCCTGTCTGGTCTTGTGAACCAATTCTGCCCCCATCTCTCATTGACCTGTTGGCTGCTGGTGGCATCAGTGATGATGATGATGATGATGATGATGAGGGGGAAGAGGATGGGGTGGAGATGGATGAGGAGATGGATGACGATGATCAGTGAAACAGGTTTTTGATGTTTGAATGAATGAATGAATGAATGAATGAATGGTCTTTATTGTCATTGCTATAGTACAGGTACCAAACAACGAAATTTTAGGAGGGGTGGCTCCCCTGGTGCTAGGAAAGAAAAATAAAATAAATGATGCTATTACAGGAAACTAAACTATTGTGAAACAAAATAGTAAAAGTGATATTGTTAGTATGAGCCTAAAATGTGTTGTGTGTCTGTTTTCCACCAATATAGAATGGTTGTACCATGTCAATGACCTTTCCATTGGATTTCTGTTGTCAACATTATATGAAAAAGTGGGTTCATTTGTCTTTGTAGGTTGTCTGGTCCAGCAAGTCACTGAACCCCTAATTGCTCCAGGGTCGCCGTCTGTGGCGGACCCCTTGAGCATAAAATACCAAATTCCAACAATTGCCTGACAGTTGATTGCATGGCAATACAACTTTTTTAAATTTATTATATATTTTATTATTTCTTCATTAAAACCGACTACAATACCATATATTAAAAAGAAGTCACCAATTGTGTAGTTGTTTATAATAAAGCATCATAAACATTCATTATTACACATTACGAATAGGGAGCCTGTAAGTCTCTGTTGGATAGACCGTAAACTACCAGTTCCAGGTTTTACCAACACATTGTTAAACATTGCTTTTGTTCTGATGTCAACAGCAGAGGGCGCTCAAGACCAAAGTTCATTGTTTCAATGGTCTCGAATTTCTTCCCTGTAAGGTTGTCTAAAGGCTAGTAGTTTCTCAAAGTTGGTAGAAAGGGTGATGCACCAGGTTTCTGATGAAGGTCCCCTCACACCATAACAGAGTATAGTAGAATAGATAATTTATCATTCCTCAGGAACATATTGTCAATATGCTGATGTTCACACACTGCGAACGATAATTCCTGATCAAACATTGGAGAAAAGAAAGGTTTTAAGCGCTATATAAGTCAAATCATTTATTATATATTATATTTATTTATTTATATTTATATTAATTGTTAGTTAGGTTGATACAGTGGGGCCTCAAGTTCAGGGCTCATCCCTCATTTGGAGTTCATGAACTGGTATGTGCTGCCTGTGTATCCCTGTCTCTCTGCCTGTGTATCCCTGTCTCTCTGCCTGTGTATCCCTGTCTCTCTGCCTCGTATCCCTGTCTCTCTGCCTGTGTATCCCTGTCTCTCTGCCTCGTATCCCTGTCTCTCTGCCTGTGTATCCCTGTCTCTCTGCCTGTGTATCCCTGTCTCTCTGCCTGTGTATCCCTGTCTCTCTGCCTCTCTGCCTGTCTCTCTGCCTCTCTGCCTGTCTCTCTGCCTGTGTATCCCTGTCTCTCTGCCTGTGTATCCCTGTCTCTCTGCCTTGTATCCCTGTCTCTCTGCCTGTGTATCCCTGTCTCTCTGCCTCATATCCCTGTCTCTCTGCCTGTGTATCCCTGTCTCTCTGCCTCGTATCCCTGTCTCTCTGCCTGTGCATCCCTGTCTCTCTGCCTCATATCCCTGTCTCTCTGCCTCGTATCCCTGTCTCTCTGCCTGTGTATCCCTGTCTCTCTGCCTCGTATCCCTGTCTCTCTGCCTGTGTATCCCTGTCTCTCTGCCTCGTATCCCTGTCTCTCTGCCTCGTATCCCTGTCTCTCTGCCTGTGTATCTCTGTCTCTCTGCCTGTGTATCCCTGTCTCTCTGCCTGTGTATCCCTGTCTCTCTGCCTGTGTATCCCTGTCTCTCTGCCTGTGTATCCCTGTCTCTCTGCCTCGTATCCCTGTCTCTCTGCCTGTGTATCCCTGTCTCTCTGCCTGTGTATCCCTGTCTCTCTGCCTGTGCATCCCTGTCTCTCTGCCTGTGTATCCCTGTCTCTCTGCCTGTGTATCCCTGTCTCTCTGCCTCGTATCCCTGTCTCTCTGCCTGTGTATCCCTGTCTCTCTGCCTGTGTATCCCTGTCTCTCTGCCTGTGTATCCCTGTCTCTCTGCCTGTGCATCCCTGTCTCTCTGCCTCGTATCCCTGTCTCTCTGCCTGTGTATCCCTGTCTCTCTGCCTGTGTATCCCTGTCTCTCTGCCTGTGCATCCCTGTCTCTCTGCCTGTGCATCCCTGTCTCTCTGCCTGTGCCTGCCTGTCTCTCTGCCTGTGTATCCCTGTCTCTCTGCCTGTGCATCCCTGTCTCTCTGCCTGTGCCTGCCTGTCTCCCTGCCTGTGCATCCCTGTCTCTCTGCCTGTCTCTCTGCCTGTGCCTGCCTGTCTCTCTGCCTGTGCATCCCTGTCTCTCTGCCTGTCTCTCTGCCTGTGCCTGCCTGTCTCTCTGCCTGTGCATCCCTGTCTCTCTGCCTGTGCCTGCCTGTCTCTGCCTGTGCATCCCTGTCTCTCTGCCTGTGTATCCCTGTCTCTCTGCCTGTGCCTGCCTGTGCATCCCTGTCTCTCTGCCTGTCTCTCTGCCTGTGCCTGCCTGTCTCTCTGCCTGTGCATCCCTGTCTCTCTGCCTGTGCCTGCCTGTCTCTCTGCCTGTGCATCCCTGTCTCTCTGCCTGTGCCTGCCTGTCTCTCTGCCTGTGCATCCCTGTCTCTCTGCCTGTCTCTCTGCCTGTGCCTGCCTGTCTCTCTGCCTGTTTCTCTGCCTGTGCATCCCCGTCTCTCTGCCTGTCTCTCTGCCTGTGCACCCCTGTCTCTCTGCCTGTCTCTCTGCCTGTGCACCCCTGTCTCTCTGCCTGTTTCTCTGCCTGTGCATCCCCGTCTCTCTGCCTGTCTCTCTGCCTGTGCACCCCTGTCTCTCTGCCTGTCTCTCTGCCTGTGCACCCCTGTCTCTCTGCCTGTCTCTCTGCCTGTGCACCACTGTCTCTCTGCCTGTGCATCCTTGTCTCTCTGCCTGTGCATTCTGCTCTCCACTGATGCAACATACCACTTGTTTTGGAGGAGGGTTTCAGGCAAATGCCAGGGACAGCTAATGGGAGTTAGAGCCTGTTCTGTCGCCCTTCACTTATTGTGGAGCCACTTGTCTCCCCTCATTGCAGCTGTAGTCCTCTCACCCCCACACTTTACAGTGCAAGGTCTGCTCAAGTGCTTTTCCACGTGTCACGACATCTGCTCTAGCCTCTGCTCTCTGTGTGGTATTCCTATATTGTGTCAATTCTACTCTCATACTCTTATTTCGGTTCTTGGTAAACAACAATTCATGCTAGAATGGTTGGATTGAAACAGGATCTGCTTCAGGTTGTTCACGACCGTGAGTGTGTTTGAAGTCTAAAGTTGCATTGCAACATTAAAAATGAAAGATTGCTTAAAGCAACAGGGAGGTGCATCATTGGATCTCTCTGATAAGATTACATTACTGAGCAATATACATGCTTCAGTAGACAGTACAGTTTTGTTTTTTAACCCACAATGACATCATGGGGGGTACTTTTCTTAGGAGCTTTTCTCTTATCTTTTTGACTACAGAGTCAAGGTTTAACTGTTTAGAATGTAATTTAAAGTACTGTAGAATAGTATTACGTGTAATATATGTGTGTTAATAATGTGTCATCGGCATATATTATGTATAACCAAGAGTACACTTCAATTACATTATAAATGCATGAGCATTTATTATGCTTTTTAAAATATTTAATACTCTACCTTTACTTATCTAGGATGTCCCATTGAGGGGGACACAACATGTTGCCTTCAACTCAGTAACTCTCGCAGCAGGTCACCAAGCAAGGATGCTCAATGGCTTGAGACCTTCTCTGGGGAAATGGTAAATGGTAAATGGACTGCACTTATATAGCGCCTCCTGCCTGATAGTTACGTGTAATAATAGTGTATTACAGTATATTTCAAAAGTAATTGTGGGTGGGGCAATCGGTGGTGTGGGGCTAAGGGGCATCGTATAGTTACAATTTAAATGATGGTATATGTTTGACCACCTGCCCCGCCTGAGAAATCCTTTGCCACCCCTCTGCCAACCCATTTAAAACATCATAGAACCGCCACTGGTTTTCATCAAACTGTTGTTTATGTGCAGCAACCATATAATTTTAATTTATAATAATTTAATAATAATAATTTTAATTTTATAATTTAATTAATTTAATTTTGCCATTTAGCAGACGCTTTTATCCAAAGCGACTTACAATTACGAATTACAGGGACATTCCCCCTGGAGTAACTGAGGGCTAAGTGCCTTACCCAAGGGCACACTAGTAGTGGTGTGGCTTCAGGCGGGATTTGAACTCACAACCTTCCGATCACAAGTCCAACTCACTATCCACTAGACCACCACTACCCCCATATGCATGCAAATATGTAAATATTTGTTTTGTAAAAACCAGTTGGCCTATCACGTATACACTCTAAAATCCTCTCCCCTAGAATATGCCCTTGAACATCTGTGGGCTATGAAAGAATAATACGAGTGGCCAGAAGCATGTTGATTTCACACCGAATGGCCCTGGAAACATTTGATTGACAGTTTCATCCAGTTTTGTCCGGTGGGACCGAAGGGAATAGAGGATGTCGGGGAAACTACAGAATGTTCTACTGCAGAACAGCGAAAGGTCATCTGGGGAGAGTTGCAATGACCAGTGGAGCTCAAGACGCATCAAGGAGTTTGACATGATGGTAAACCTGTGCACCTGTCAAACCTGCTGAATAATCTAAATGCAAAAATCTTGAGAATTATTCATGATTATGCAATGTTGTAGCTCAGCTCTGCATACTATAGCAATAATTTCTGACCGTAGAATCCCCTAACCTGTAAGGTAGCTGTGGACATGCTAATGCTGGAGTATTAAATTGTTGGAGTTGGTGTTGTGGTGCGGTGGTGTCTGTGTGGTGATGGGAGTGCAAAGGACTTATTACACTTGATGAAGTGAACAAGGATATGTTTTACTCTGTATCTTACTATACATTCAAATTATAGTTTGTTGTAGAGCTTAGTCTATCCAAGATACACGTGGGCGATTTTGGCGGTGTGTGTTGGAATTCATCCTCAGATGGCTGATTTGATTGGTCATTTCCATTTGTGTCCCTAAAACTGAGTGTGTACGAAAAATCAATTTGTCGTTGTGGTTTACAACTCGGTGTAGAAGAACCCATCTAAATTGGAATCACTCCCTGAGACTGTGTCTTACTTGGCAGTTGCGTTTGATGAATAGCAATACATAACACAGGCAGATCTGCAGTATAAGCCTTACAGGAATCACTTCCACCTTTATACTTCTCTCAGAAGCTGCAAACACTTAGGAAATAGTGGCTCCAACTTAATGAAACCTTTTGCTACATATTTCCTAATTTGATGGCTTTCCCAGCCTCCCTAATCAATTTAACTGCTTTCTTTTACTTGTTGTCTATATGCTGATTTGTTCACTCAGAACCAGGAGCTTTGTTTTTCACATAAAGTGTAGAAAGACAATGTACAAAGCTTGAAAAATGCCTCCCAAATGCTTAACATGCTAGCTACAGGATCAATAATAACGAGTGTTTAATAATGGGTGTTTCATTTACTTAGTAAAAAACTAAGATACAGTATTAGCCAGTCTGGCAACATTTCAAATCTTGACGTTTCAAATGGATTGATAAGAACAGTGACTGATGGAAAGCTTTCCATCCCAAATACCCCATGATGAGCAGGACTGTCCCTCAAGCTGCAAGTCACCAGCTGCTGAGCCACTGGGAGAAGAATTAGCTGCAAAAGCCAAAGCCTTTCCTTATGGCTCGCAGGCACAACACACACGCACGCACACACGCACACACACAAACAACACACACACACACACACAGACACACACACACACACACACACACACAAACAACACACATACATACAACACGCACACACACACACTTTTGGCCCACTCCATTGCCGTTGGCTGGAAATGTGCAGGATGTAATGGCATTGGCAGCTTTCCATATCCCTTGGAGAATATGTCAACAATCAGTCTGCATCGTTGTAATAACTGTTATTTCCAACTCAGAGGAAGGCCGACGCACTCCTGGATGCCCTTTCATTGGAGATCAGACAGTCAAATGGAGAGGCATTCAAACGCAACTGAACATGCACAGGGGACACTGTCACAGCCAAAACCTGACATCTCAGATGGAGGTTGAGAGAAGAGGGAGTGAAAACTGAAGAGCTGGATCAGGGATATGCAAGCTAGGCCTGGATAAAGAGATGGAATACAAAATAATAGCATACACAATGATAGCAAAGTCTCCCATCTAACCAAAGTGAAGAAAAAGAAGAAAATCTGTAGTACATTTTTGGAAATGTAAAAAACAGAAACAGAAAACTATCTCACGTTAGAGGAATTACTTTGGCCTTGTCCATGACAGATACAACTTTGTCACTGTTACTGTCAAGTGTTTAGACTGTGTTTTTGCAGTTATACTACATCAGGTCAGGTGTCCATATTTGGCTGCAGATACTAGGACAGATACCTTCTTGTCTGGGAGCTGAGATCACCTTATTTAGTTGGATTGTAAATCTGTAGCAGCACAATTGGGACGGCCTCAAAGCACAGCGCCGCAAAGACATTAAGGGTGTTTTATTGACAAGCGAGATGTAATGTGTTTGAGCTACAGACTTTTTTTTGTGACCGTACAGAAACCAGACTATAACAAAAAGAGTTCATGTAACATTTTCATCCAGACAATGGTTGTTGGAAATACATAGTGTATTAATCAGAGAGAAGCACCTAATAAAGATTGACCAGCCCAATGCAGAAGACCACTGATATACTAGTTGATCAGGCATCAACCAAAGTCAGAGGTTATGTCATCCCTGTCTAGTGCTGTCAGGTGGGAATCACTGGTCTCTCTAGTCCCTGTGTCACCAGAGGAGGCTGTTGAACGTACTACTTGGCCTTGAGAAATCACTGTACAAGCGCATCCCCCCCAAAGACATGCTGGAAAAAGAATAACACTAAGAAAATAAATAACCCTGAAATGGAGAAGAAAAGGAAATCCGCTGGGCTTGCTCCTGGGAACCCCTCAGTGGAGATGAGCCATCCAGGGTGTCCCTGGGCAACACAACGGAGAGAGAGAGTGGAGTGAGAGAGAGGAGAGAGAGAGGCCTGAGAGAGTGGAGTGAGAAATGTTAAGTGAACTTGAAAGTGATAAGAGCCAATCAGTAGCTCTTATCGGAATGAACAAACTACTGATTGGCTGGTAAGCATGCTTACCCTGGCCACATTAAACAGCGGGCTGAGGCATCGGAAAAAATAAATAAGACATTTTCACACATTCGAATGTACGCGAGGGAAAGCAGAGAGAGAAGTGCTTATAATGCAACGCAATGCAAGCAAGCGAGTGCTTACTCCTGCAGGTAGCGCCAAAACGAATGACTCCAGACCTGCTGCCCTGGGACCTAAAATACGACTATTTTAATGAAAACAAACAAACGGTTACATGCACTTTTATTTTAATATTTTCACTGTCCTTTTTTATTTTTTCGTTGGGTAAGCACTGCTTACTATGCTTATATGGACGACACGTCCTTGCACTGCACTGAACCCCCAAAATTGCTCCCAATGAGCGGGCCGGCGCCTTGCTGCCATTGGTGTGTGAATGTGTGTGTGTGAATGGGTAAATGAGAGGCCGTTGTAAAGTGCTTTGAAATAAGGCGCTATATAAGTCAGTCCATTTACCATTTAAACATGAGTCTTGTTTTAATAATGGGAAGCATTATTCTTTATGCATTGTTTCACTGTATGAAATCATTTTTGAGCTAGTCAAAATACACTGCCTTCTTGTCCAGGTTTCATGTTAAGCTTGCTTTAAAAATAAATTAAAATCTCAATGTGATGCCCTTGGTTGAATAAACAATGACTGCATAGTCGGGATTGTACTAAACGCGCCATGACACAAAATCTATGCATATGAATTATCTACTATGAGAAACCGTTCAGTGAAATGTCACTTTTTTCTGTTTCATGCATGAATTGCCACTTTTACCTGCTAGAGCTCCTTTCACTTTCCCCTGCTCATACGTTATGTTGGCCTTTCACACAAATGTTGTGTGAATTTCACAAGATGATTTTGAATCAGATCTCGCCTGGTTATCTAACGGCCAGGGACGGCTCCTCGAAACAATCGCGGGATGTAGAGCTCAACCGGTGTTCCTGGACATCCGCGGGGAGGACACCTAATCAGAACTGACACATTGCTGCTGATTTGACGCTAATAGGCAGTGAAGTCTGAAACATTTCTGAGGCGCTCAGCGCTACTCCCTAGGAAAAGGGGCGTCGTTGCCATGGTGTCATTAAGTGTGCTATGGGATTATTCATTTGCACTGTCTCTCTTGTTTTTGGGACAGGAGTGTCTTTTTAAATTTATTTTTTATGTACCTTTATTTATACAGGTAAAAACACATTGAGCCCCAAGGGCTAATTTTCAAGTGTGACCTGTTCACAGGCATACAGCAACAACATCCACCACAAACAAATACAATACAAAACCTGGCCTACATAGTCTAAAACTAAACTAAAACGGCATAGTCTAAAACTAAAACTAGTCTAAAACACTCTAAGGTAGTCTAAAACTAAACTAAAACTACAAAACCTAAAACTAGACAGCTAAAGAGCTAGGGACAGGGAGGGGTCAGCAATGGGCAAAAGGGAGGGTCAACTCAATTGCAAGAACAAATCATAGACTCGCACTGTATGTCTCTCAGCAAGAGCTTGACACTGGAAAGAGGGATCAGATGAGACAGTTTCAGACTCTGCTGTAAAGAATTCCAAGAGGAAGGGGCTGCAAATGAGAACGCCCTCTTGCCTTTCATGGTCCGGACCAAGGGGATGGAGTACGTGATGATGTCCTGTGTGCGAAGGCCGTAGACGGATTGCTTGCGTGACAGGTGGTTAGAAAGGTAGGAGGGGAGCAGACCAAGGATGGATTTGTAAATGAAAGTATACCAGTGAAGGGTTCGGCGGATAGAGAGAGATGACCAGTTAACCAGAGAGTATAGCACACAGTGATGCATAAGGGGTTTACAGCCTGTTATAAACCTTAACGCGCCATGGTAAACTGCATCCAGATGTTGAAGAGAGGTAGCAGAGGCATTCTTGTACAAGACATCACCGTAGTCCAAGAGAGGCAGAAAGGTGGCAGCAACCAGACGTTTTCTTGTCTTACATTGAATCAGGGTATATTTGCGCTCCCAAACCTTCCTGCAGTAGGCTGTATAATTAATCTGACTATAGTAAGCGTTATCTTTACCTATAGGCCTACCTGAAATCTACCTTAATCTATCTACCTGTACTGTACTTTTATCTATTATTTGAATACAGTAGTTAGATAAAGAGCTCAATGATATTGCAAGTGCTTACCAATGTTTAAAGGGACATTTGTTTGAAAAGATGCTGAGGAAATGACGCCCAATGATGTCGGTGGAGGTAAAGAAAATAAAGAAAATAATGCAGCAATTTTCAGACTACAAGAGATTACAGCCAGGGGAAGTGTGTTTGTGGCTGTAGTTTGGTGACAATACTGAATTTATGAATGTTTACCCCCAATGACATCTTGGGTGTAAATTCCTGAGGACCTTTTCACTTAGATTTCCTACTAGAGAACATAGAAAGTCGACGTTTTCACATTGACTCGTATGGTGCTGAAAATAATGAAGAGTTAAAACAAATAACAAACTGTCCCTTTAAGAAAAGCACTGAATATAAAATAGCATACATACCTTTTACTCAAAATTAATAGCCTACTGATGTCATTTCTGGATATTCTTTGGGAACTCCCCTCACAGGTAACGTAAAATGCTTCCAGCTCTCAAGACTGCACATTTCTAGCCAACAGCAATGGTGTGGGCCCAGAGTGTGTGTGTGTGTGTGTGTGTGTGTGTGTGTGTGTGTGTGTGTGCATGCTAAATTGACTGGATGTCAGTCAAGGTCACAAAAACACTAGACCTATTTCTAGCCTGTCACCTAAATTCCAAAGTGGTGTTGAGAAGGCAGGGAACTGTCCTCAGGTTGGGATATGACAGATTCCCCGAAGCTCAGGCTAATCTTTAGAGAGAGCTACTTCTGTCACCTTCACAGTAGCTTACTGTGGACGTATAACTATCGCTGACATACTTTATATACTGTATGTACACCATAAAGAGAAACATTTATGTTTGATACCAAATATCAAAACAAAAGATTGAGAGTTGATCAGCTAATACTTTAGAGCAATATTGTTCAACCCCATACGGTGCAGAGAAGTGTTAGGAACAGAACATCGATGAACATAAAAATCTAACAAGAGGACATCTTTCTAATGGGTGGATATTCTTGTAATTCTTTAGTGTGCAAAAGTGTCATGTCTGGATGGGGTTTGGTCTTTCATGTTTGTAATCAGGGAGCAGTTTCCTGATAGGGTCTGGAGTCTGGGCTGCGTTCATTCTCCTCTGCAGTACTGCGCAATTAAATCAGCCGGCTAAAGCTCTCCATTAGCCCTGCTCTGGCTGCAGACCCACAGATGAAACAAAATCAGATGTTTGTAACCCACTGATCTAAAACGTCGCTCTGTGTCACCTGTGTCTGCACTGCAGTGCAGCTAATGGAATACTTAATTACTTAGTTACTATCACTATATACTTTATTACTATTACTACATATTCATGTTTGAGTAATGTGCTGTTAATGTACGATGGTTGCGTTTTTAGAGGTTCTCAGTATAGAGACGCTGGGTTAGCAAATCCAGGTGTTCATAATACAAATCTGACTAATGTGTGGCACAGTCTGATCATTCGGTCCGCATGTCGGCAACCAATCAAATTGTTCGGACTACGTTTCAACGTTGTTGAGAATCACAACACAAACTCGCTAGTCAAGCCAAAAATACTGCAACAACGCAATGGATTGGGTGAGTAATCCCCATTGCTACCTAGTTAACTATAACACTACTTTACATTGTTAGCAGGCTCACAAAACAAGCTGTGTTAGTTGACTAGCGATGTGTCATTGATTTTCAACAACGCGGAAATGTATTCACATTTTTCAAAAGAAAAGTCTGATCATTACATCAGAACCCGACATGAGGACCAAAGCATTAGAACGTGTCACAATTGACTTTTCTAGTTGACCTGGCGCTTTCTGTTCCTCTTGCAACAATGACATCATTGTTGTGATGAATCAACTGTGCTACACATGCTCACCACTCACCTCAGCTGAGCTAGCTGTATTATGAAACAGACATGTTGGCAGGTGCCAAAAACTTGCTGCTGGCAGCACTGGACTTGTGTCAGGATCCACATGAGCAGAATGATTGTGAGAAAGTAAGGGGCGAGGGGGGGTGGGGGGCAGGGATGGGGTAGTGACGCTGAGGGGGATGATGCAGAGGGGGATGACGCTGAGAGGATGCTGTACCAGTGTCAAACTGCAGCGAAGCTTGAGGTGATGGTTGCATAACACAGCTGATGTCAACCCAATGCATGAGACGAGACCCTCCCAAGGACCAGTGTCTCTGGGTGCCTTTTCCTCTCGCAGTTCAGGCATCGGATAAACAACCTCACATTACACTTGATTTGCAACATCTTTCCCAACCAACTGCTCTGTCAATGAACTATGAACCAGTTGGTTCAGTTGAACGCTGGTGGAATTAAAGTGAATAGATTGAATGGGGTCATTGCATTCTTATTCATGGAATACAGTATGAACGTTTCACCGGAATATTTAATTTGGTCCAAAACTGCTCTACCCCCCCTCTGCACGCACAGAAACACACACACACACACACACACACGCACACACACACACACACGCACACGCACACGCACACGCACACGCACACACACACACACACACACACACACACACACGCACACGCACACGCACACACACACACACACACACACACACACACACACAAATGCAGAGTGTTTATATTTACAAGTGGGCTCTTCAATGTGATTGCTCTCTGCTCTGGGCCCAGCGGATCCCTGGCACATAAAGGCACTGGTGGGAAATCAGGGTTGATTAAAAGCATTTATAGCTCTCACGTAGGTCCCCTCAGGACAGCTCTGCTGTGAGCTAAGAGAGAAGAAGGTGGGGGGGGTAGATGGGGAGCGATAGATAGAGAGAGAGAGTGTGGTATGAATAGGAAGAGAGGGGGGTGAGGGGAGAGAACATCCCTACCTCCCTGCCAAAGGGGAGAGACAGATATTTAGCCCCCCCCCCCCCACACACACACACACTGCCTCCCATACGCACTCAAGATGGCGGCGCGCTTAGACGCGAGGCTCGGATTGGCTTCCACGCTGGTGTTTTTTAGTGTTTTTAAGAATATTTGTATGTACATTTTTATTTTAATACTTATAGGGAACGGTTGTGTAAATAGTACCTACAGCAGACTAGACTTACTAGAAGTTGGTGCGAAAAACGAGGGGAATTCTTAGAACAACAAAGAATCCCTTTCGACATCGCGAGAGCGCCGGGTGAACAGTACTACGCTATCCCAACACTAAAGGCCCTTGCACACCAACGCGTTTTTTACGCGCGTTTTTTACGTCCGTTAAAAAAATTAATTAGAACTCATGTTGTGTCAACCACGCTTGCACACCAATCCGTAATTATTCGTCCGTCAAAAAAAAAACGCAACAGGTTCGATTTTCTGCGTTTTCGCGTCCGTCAAAAGCGTTTTGAGAGTAGTTTTTTTTAAACTCTGGCCAACTCTGGCCACCGTACGAATGTACACTGAGGTAAACAGTGAGAGACATCTCTGAGGTAAATAGTGAGAGACACACATCTCTGAGGTAAAGTAAAGTGATAAAATAAGAGAAAGTGATGGCCTCCGAGAAGCTAATCCTACTTGTGTCAGAGCACAAAGCTCTTTATGAAAAAAAGAGCCGTGATTACAAAGATTCAGAGTACAAAGACAGAATATGGCAGAGTATTGGAGAGCAGACTGGAATCGGGAATGGTATGTATTGATTACGAAAGATTAGACTAGTGGTCATTATTAGTTTTTCGTTTTTATTTTTTTATTTTTAAATCATGTTCGAAATAAAAGATTCATTCATTCATTCATTCGTAGACTAGTGATTGTGTTCTGGGTAGCCTGTGTGTGTGTGTGTGTGTGTGTGTGTGTGTGTGTGTGTGTGCGTGTGCGCGCGCGTGCGCGTGTGCGGGCATACTGCCAGCCGCTGTTCTGGATCAATTGGATCGCGGTAATTGGTGGCCTTCTTTATGATGTGTGGTTCCAGTATTGCTAGCAGAGAATCAAAATGGACCACCGACATCCTGAGGTAAACCTGGAAACGATCTGGATAATTCCTCAGATTTTTTATTAGCAGTTGAAACTCCCCTTGCTGCCGACGAGTTCTGAGGATGGGGTGGATCCAATATTTCCTTTTCCTTTTCCTATTTTCAAGAAGTGAGAGGAGCACAAAATCATCCTCACGGCTTGAAGACTCCATGTTGTGTATTGCAAAAGTTCGCAACGTAAAAAAACGCAACGGACTCCGCAACGGACCGGTGTGCAAGGTCTCTGTGCGTAACGTTTTTTTCCGGATGACGGATTAAAAATACGCAGGCGTAAACGCACGCATTGGTGTGCAAAGGCCTTAAGGCGTAAGCGACGGAGGCGAGATCGTAAACAACGCCGAGGCCGCCGGGGAGGCCTGCTAGCAAGGCTAAGGAGAAGCCCAAACAAACCAGCTTTACCAAGCATTTTCCTCTCTAACGTCAGATCCCTGACGAACAAGATGGATGAACTGAGACTTCAGGTGGCCAAAAACAGCATCGTAGGGGATAGCTGTGTGATTATTCTGACCGAAACCTGGGATGTTCCACACTCTCTCTGGCTAAATGACAACATTGTGGACGCTACTGTTAGCTTAGAGGGGCGCACGCTACAACGCGCCGACCGAACGGAGCGTAGCGGGAAGTCAAGAGGAGGTGGGATCATAATATCGACGAAGGATAGCTGGTGCTTAAACACGAAAACTGTAAGTAGCCACTGCTCCCCAGACCTAGAATACTTGACTGTTAAATGCCGACCCACATACCTCCCTAGGGAGTTTAACACGGTGCTAATTACATGTGTGTATATAGCGCCTAGCTCAGACAGCAAAGTAGCATTGGCGCGACTATATGACGTCATTAGTAGCCAACAAAGCACTGATCCACAGGCTATTCACATCATAGCGGGGGACTTTAATCATGTCGACCTGAAGGCAGTACTACCCAAGTTCTATCAGCATGTAAAATGTGCAACGAGAGGAGAAAAAACACTGGATAAGGTATACACCAACATCAAACGTGCTTACAAGGCTAGTCCGCTAGCTCATCTAGGCATGTCTGACCATGTGTCAATCCTCCTGATTCCTGCATACACTACAATGGGGAAAAGTGCTCCCACCACCACTAAGACTGTCAGAACCTGGCCAGAAGGGTCCGCTCCACTGCAGATCTGCCTAAATGACACCCTATGGCAGGAATATGAGCATGAGGACCTGGAACAGTACACGTCGTCGGTTCTGAACCACATAGTGAACTGCACCAACTCAGTCACCGTGGACAAACGGGTCCGGGTCTACCCCAACACGAAGCCATGGATGACTGGGAAGGTCCAAAAACTGATAAATGAGAGGGACAACGCCTTCTTCGCAGGGAAGCGCACACCGCTGTACAGCTCCACCAGGGCCAACCTAAAGCGCGGCATCAAAGCGGCCAAGGCAGAGCACAGAGAGAAGATTGAGGAATGCCTCCTGAGCAACGACTCCAGGCGGATGTGGCAGGGGGTTCAGCAGATGACAAACTTCAGAGCCAACAGGCTCACAGCCGCAGAGGACGACCCCCTGCTGGCGGGAAAGCTGAACACCTTCTACGCCCGGTTCGACGAGGGGCGAACGGAGGTAACCACAACACAAACACCACTCTCTCCAGCTCTCAGCAGCCTCACCCTCACAGAGCATGAGGTGAGACGCGTACTGAAGGCGGTGGACCCCAGGAAAGCCTCGGGGCCGGATGGCGTCCTGGGACGGGTGCTGAGAGACTGCGCCGACCAGCTGGCCGGGGTTTTCACCAACATCTTTAACCAGTCCCTGTCCCAGGCCACCGTCCCACCCTGCCTGAAAACCTCAACTATCATCCCAGTCCCGAAGAAAAGCACGGTGAGCTGCCTAACGACTACCGCCTGGTGGCACTCACACCAATCATCATGAAGTGCTTCGAGAAACTAGTCCGGGCCCACATACTCACACGCCTCCCGCCCAACCTGGATCCATACCAGTTCGCCTACAGAGCTCACAGGTCCACAGAGGACGCCATAGCGACGACTCTCCACGCCACTCTATCCCACCTGGAGAGGGGAAACAGCTACGCGAGACTGCTCTTCGTGGACTTCAGCTCCGCCTTCAACACCATCCTTCCAGACAGGCTAGTGACCAAACTACTAGACCTGGGTCTATCACACTCTATATGTGCGTGGATCAAGGACTTCCTGACCGACCGCCCCCAGAGGGTGCGGGTGGGCCCCCACACCTCCACAGCCCTCAGCCTCAGCACTGGGTCCCCCCAGGGCTGCGTGCTAAGCCCCATCCTCTACAACCTCTACACCCACGACTTCACCCCCGTCCACCCCAGCAACTACATCGTAAAGTTTGCAGACGACACCACCGTGGTGGGATGTATCTCGGGGGGGGACGAGGCGGCGTACAGGGATGAGGTAGAGCAACTGAGCAAGCTGTGCAAGGTTAACAACCTGCTGCTAAACAAGTCAAAGACCCAGGAATTCATCGTAGACTTCAGGAGGAAAAAGTCCGAGATCCAGCCCCTGCTCATCGACGGAGAGAGCGTGGAGAGAGTCTCAACCCTCCGATTCCTGGGACACCACATGCGGGATGACCTGGCCTGGAAGGACAACACAAAAGGCACCATCAAGAGGGCACAACAGCGGCTATACACCCTGAGATGCCTCAGGAAAGAACACAACAAGCAGGAGATACTGGTGGCCTTCTACCACGGCGCAGTGGAGAGCATCCTCACCTTCGGCATCTGCAACTGGTTCCACAGCTGCACAACAGCGGAGAGAAACGCGCTACAGAGAGTCGTGAGAACAGCACAGAAGATCACCGGCGCCCCCCTCCCCTCTCTGGAGGAGCTGTACAACACACGCTGTCTCAGGAGGGCCTCCAAGATCTCCAGGGACCCGACCCACCCTGGGCACGTACACTTTGTCAAGCTGCCCTCGAACAGGAGGTACAGGACCCCGGCCGCTAAGACAAACAGACTGAAGGACTGCTTCTACCACAGGGCCGTCAAGGCCCTGAACACAGAAAAGGCCTAAGTTCTGGGCCCAGGACAGTCCGGACGGATTGTATGGCAGCTAGTGCTGAGGCACAAACATGTACATTTTCAAGCCTGCAAACTGTGACACTTTAAAATAATGTGAAAAAATACTTTTGTGCAATATGACAACCCTAGTTGACTATCTGTGCAGTATAGTACAGTGGATTGTGTACATAGCCTTTATTGATGTAAACCAGCTCCTTACCTTCTTGTGATTTTATGCTTTTATGCTTTTTCTAAAAAAATATTATTATTTTTTCCCCCTTTCCTAACACCAGGGGAGCCACCCCTCCTAAATTTCGTTGTTTGGTACCTGTACTGTAGCAATGACAAATAAAGTCCATTCCATTCCATACACCTCGTATGGACAATGCTGAGGCCACTGATGCCACATTGATGGGTCCATTGACTTCCATTGGACTGTACTTGAAGTTTGTCCATAGACTCCTTTGGTAAGGAACAACAAAATATGTGATTTTAAAATTTGGTTGAATTTCTATCCCTTTAATCAAAACATCTAGCAGCAAAGAAATGGGTTGCTTGATGGACAAAAAAACTATAAAAACATGGTAGTCTAAATGTATAATACAGTCTGGCCTTTCCACCTCGATAGATGAATTTCAGGGCTGAAATGAACATTTCCACCCTGTTATGATGAACGGTAGTGATCAGTACAGCCCGTTAATGAGACAGCTTGTGATGACATTGACATATTATTCTGTTTCTTGTGGAAGAGACAAGAGGAGCTGAATCATCCACACTCTGGAGTAGAGGCTCCAGGCAGATGAGATGAGGCGAAGGCCGTCACAACGAACCACCACCGCTAAACACACTTACACCCTCCTGCCTTCATTTATGCCAATGGTTTGCTACTCACTTTTTTAAAAGACTCAAAGATAAGTCTGTGAAATGATAATAACCTGTTCTGAAGTTGCAACAGGTAATGGAAGTTGGAGGGAGGAGGAGGAGGGGGGGGGGGGGTTGACCTTTGCCAACCTTTGAAAATGTCCCCTAGTAAATCCCCAGCCACATGTGTTTCTTACACAGTGTAAATCAATGTGGAGAGTTGATGTAGTGGTTTAATTTCTCAGATAAGACATGCTTAAAGGTTGTTCCTATAAGAATGAAAATGTGAAACGTTTTGAAATTAAATGAAAACGTTTCCCAGCTGGTTTCCCCCCCGTCACTGTGCTGTAAGCAGCCGTTAGTGTTCTGGCCTGCTCCAGCAGGGTGAAGGGTCATCACATCATTCCAAAAGATTCATTTTCTGTTGGAATTTGTTGACCTGTGTGGCTTTGGATATTTTTCCATCAACTAAAAATGTCTTACAGTTCCTGGACATTTCATTTGATGTCATTCCAGAAGAGTTTACGATTATAAATTGCAAGCTGACATAAAATTAGCACAAAAAAAAAGAAAGAAAAGAAATGTATCGTTGTCCATAGACTCCTTTCAAGGTAAGGAATTATATATGATTTTACACAAAAGTACCCCAGTGGAATTAGGAAGCGATGAACTGGGACAACCAGACTGAATGACACAAAGTAAGGGCATGATGGGACGTGTTAGGAGCTTGTCAGCGATGGAGGTTGTGCTGTATGGAGGTTGTGCTGTATGGAGGTTGTGCTGTATGGAGGTTGTACTGTATGGAGGTTGTGCTGTATGGAGGTTGTACTGTATGGAGGTTGTGCTGTATGGAGGTTGTGCTGTATGGAGGTTGTACTGTATGGGACACACAGAGTGGAAGAGGGGACGATGTTCTGGAGAGGACAATAATGAAAGGTGGTCGTCTGTCCGTGCACTGACACTGAGTTATGTAAGAGGTGTCATACGGGATGGCCAAGCTGAGTCTGTCAGTCACCCTGTCTCACCCTGTCTCAGTCACCCTGTCAGTCACCCTGTCTCACCCTGTCTCAGTCACCCCGTCAGTCACCCCGTCAGTCACCCTGTCTCACCCTGTCTCAGTCACCCTGTCTCACCCTGTCTCAGTCACCTTATCAGTCACCCTGTCTCACCCTGTCTCAGTCACCCTGTCAGTCACCCTGTCTCACCCTGTCTCAGTCACCCCGTCAGTCACCCCGTCAGTCACCCTGTCTCACCCTGTCTCACCCTGTCTCACCCTGTCTCACCCTGTCTCAGTCACCCTGTCAGTCACCCTGTCTCACCCTGTCTCACCCTGTCTCACCCTGTCTCACCCTGTCTCACCCTGTCTCAGTCACCCCGTCAGTCACCTTATCAGTCACCTTGTCAGTCACCCTGTCTCACCCTGTTTCACCCTGTTTCAGTCACCCTGTCAGTCACCCTGTCTCACCCTGTCTCACCCTGTCTCACCCTGTCTCACCCTGTTTCACCCTGTTTCAGTCACCCTGTCAGTCACCCTGTCTCACCCTGTCTCACCCTGTCTCACCCTGTTTCACCCTGTCTCACCCTGTTTCACCCTGTCTCACCCTGTTTCAGTCACCCTGTCTCACCCTGTCTCAGTCACCCTGTCAGTCACCCTGTCTCACCCTGTCAGTCACCTTGTCAGGCACCCTGTCAGTCACATTGTCTCACCCTGTCTCACCCTGTCTCACCCCGTCAGTCACCTTGTCAGTCACCTGACCCTGTCCTGGCCCTGACCTGACCCTGTCCTGACCCTGTCCTGACCGTGTTTATGTAACGCCATATGAAGATCCCTCCATGCCGTTCCTGATGTATTGTTGTTATTAAGTAGTGTGAAACACACAAAAACACGACTCTTCACTTGCTTCTGACAGGTTGTTGATCGCAGTGCAGTATGACTACAGATGAAGCCCTCGAAAAACACTGTAGGACAGAGTCCAACTGTAGCCTTACACTCATGACTTCAGTGTGAAGAGCTCATTTACATTTACATTTTTGGCATTTAGCAGACGCCTTTTTCCAAAGCGACTTACGATACATTTGACTAAGCAAGTAAACCATCAATTCACCAGTCGTAGCAGGAAGAGTAATCTAGCTCAGGCCAGGGGCCATTGGCAGTCATCGTGATAGAAGAAGAAAGAAAGGAAGATCTATTATTTATTTTATTTTTTTACACTGGAGAAACACTACAAGGGGAAGTAGGTGTCTCAGGAGGCACAGTGCTGGGGGGTAGTAGATGTCTCAGGAGACACAGTGCTGGGGGGTAGTAGATGTCTCAGGAGGCACAGTGCTGGGGAGTGGTAGATGTCTCATCTATGCAAGCTTTTGTCTGGGAGCAGTGTGAGAGTGTGTGTGTGCAGGCGAGCGGAAGGTGTTGGACAACAGATGCTTTAACCGTGGGGAAAGCTGAGCGCACCGTTTTTCTGATGCAGCACCTTCTGTTAAAGGCACTCTCCTGATCTCACGGTGTGAAGGGGACGTGGAGGAGCTGTAATTGTTCAGACACAGCGGGTCTATTTGTGGCGACGCACACTGACACTGCCATGCTGACACAACACAATACCTTTTTCTGTGTCAGATTCCGATTCCGATTTAGAAAATGACGTGATTGTCCTGCTCATGCGTGCTTTCAATGTGATGATGACCTTTTGACCTTTTGCTTTGCTTATCCACTTAGCCTGAAGAAGGTTTATGACTGAAAGCTCGCGCAAGAAACTTTTTAAAAAACTTTTTTTGCACAGATTTGAGTGTGCGGATGCTGGGTTTTTTTGCACTCTTATCCGCTTAGTTAAAATGAGATCGGAAAGTCATTAATAAATCAATTCATACTTTTATTAAGAAAATGTGATTAATCAATGGCAGAATGATAAATAATTCCAACTCATAGAGAAATGATAGTACAGTCTTATAATCATTCTGAAGTGATTAACTAATAAGATTAACTAAAGTTTCAATAAAACCCAGTGAATGCTTTTCAGATCCCTCAAACATTTCAGTATAGAACCCTTCTCAAATGTCCTTTACATCATTGTCCCTATCTCCTCAACATGCTGATTGTTCACTTGTGCAGGGATGTCCAATCCTGCAGGGTGTGCAGACTTTTGTTCTCTCCCAGCTCTAACACACTTGATTCTATCAATCAGCTGCTACATTAGATGGACCAATCATATTAGTGCTTGGCTGAAACCAAAGACTGCATAATATGTAGATCTCTAGAGGTGATTGTGATCCACGTGTCTCAGCATCAAATACGCTCGATGGTTGAGGATGATGTACCATGAGCCAAACGAACGAGTTAAAGGTTTCCCTTTCAAAACATTTAATGATGATGATATCCATAGGAAATATATTATTTAGGTACCAAAATATCAGGTGATTAAACATAGATGAATGTCCTCAGTTCAGTGTAATATGCACCGTTATGTCCAGTGACCTAAAGCATACAATGACCTTCTAAAGTGCAGCAGTGAATAAGATTAGACAGTCTACTATACACACATTGAGCTCACATGCTCTGAGTAAAACTGTATCATAATATGATTATGTTATATGAAAACATAAAACAAACAAACAAACAAACATACAATAATACAGACAAGAAAAAAAAACTGTGTGAAAATTAATGATACTTTGTACAAAATACAATAGTGAGATTTCAGCAGAAGATTAACTAAAGCAGATTAAAAGTGTTTGGCTTGAACCTGAACCTCAGTTAGAGACACACTGGAGAATTAACTGAGCTTGAAGAATACTTTCACTGAAAAAATAGGTTCTTCCCTATAACCAAGTACATAGCTTAAATACAGTATTCATATTACAAATATATACATTTGTCTTTCATTAACTATCATGAGTAACACTCATTTTTATGTCTCCCATTATTCTTTGTGGAAAGAAATAACACCAAATCATCATACAAATATGTGTCCCTCACAGTGTAACTCTGTCCTCTTGTCTTCCAAACTTGCCTCCCCATATCAAAATCAACAACTTCAACCTTGAATACGGCAAAGAGTGACAGGAATGGTGAAAGAGACTGTATAGTTCAGAAGAGCACCACTCTGGTCCCCAAGGGGTTGCAGTGTATTCTAGTTATAATCTCCATCGTTTGAAACAGTGACTGCTTTAGTCCTGCACTGTGTGTGTGTGCGCAGTGTGCACTCTCTAAAAATGAACCACGGGCATTAAGTCGAGTTTCCAGGGAGAGAGCTGTGGGAACAGCAGGAGATCTGCTCTGATCTAGATCATCTAGAATAGATGCCACAGTATGAGTCCTCCTCACACACAAACCAGCAGAGGCTTGGTTGGTGGTGGTGGCTGCTTGGTGGTTTAAAGCGTCATGTCCCTCCGTGCTTCTAGATGGAGCTGCGGCGTTTGGTGTGTCCTCGGTACGTGTTGAGGCTGTGAAGACCTGTGGACACAGAGCTGATGCCGGAGTGGTGTAGGCTGCAGACGCAGCCGTTGGAGTGGAGGGGGTTGGAGAAGGCCTCCCCTTGCTCCATGTAAGTGTCCGAGGTGGAGAGGTCGCGGGGGATGAGCATGGGGATGGAGTACTGCAGTTTCTCTCTGCTCTTGTACCACAGACACGAGCACATGGACTGAAAGTGAAGCACCTCGGCGTAAACGTTACGAAGCCCCCCCCGCCCCCGCCCGGCCCCCCCTCCCCCTCCCACGCTGCCTTCCCTCCCTCCCCCTCCTCCTCCCCCGCCGCAACCGGAGGCGGCTGAGGAGGAGGAGGTGGGCGGGTCGGGGGTGCAGCGGAGGTGGTGACCTCCCCCACCCCCCCCGCCCCCGCCTCCCCCCGCCTGCCCGTTGGCGCGGGAGAGCAGCAGCAGCGCCCGCTGTTCGGCGTCCCTCTTCTCGTCCTCGGCGTTCATGGTCATGAAGCGTAAGACCACTAGGTTGAGGAAGGCCCCGATCACCGTTAGGCCCGTCAGGATGTAGATGAAGCTGAAGGCCACATACTGCGGGTACGTCTGCAGCGCGTGGTCCTTCTGCAGGGCCACGTAGTCCCCGAAGCCGATGGTGGTGAGCGTGATGAAGCAGTAGTAGTAGGCGTGGAAGAAGCTCCAGCCCTCGAACTGACGGAAGGCCAGCGCGCCCACGCACAGCGTGCTCATGCAGGAGATGAAGCCGATGGTCACCATGTTGACCATGGACACCTCGGTGCGCCGCATGCCCAGGCACTTCTTGAGGCGGTGCAGCAGGTAGCGCACCATGGTGTTGATGCGCTCGCCCAGCGACTGGAACATGACCAGGGTGAGAGGGATCCCCAGGAGGGCGTAGAGCATGCAGAACACCTTCCCTCCGTCCGTGCTGGGGGCCGCATGGCCGTACCCTGGGGATAGAGAGAAAGAGAGAGAGGGGGAGGGGGAGGGGTTAGTGGAAGGTCAAGGTGAAGGTGAAGCAGACCTAATTACGATGAGCGAAGGTGAGGGGAGGGGAGGGGAGGGGGGGGGGGTACAAATACTGAGAGAGGACAGGTGGTTGAGCAGGGGTCTTAAGCAAGGCCATAGTTTGGATATTCAATATGTTTAGTATTCATAGAACAGGCCATCCTCTGAATTCAGAGAAGCTCCGCGGTGCAGTGGCTGAATGAAGGGGAGATCCAAACGCACAGCAGCAGTGTGGTGAGACTGGCTCAGTATTGATGTCATGTATGGGGAGAGAGAGGCCTTGAATTATTTATACAGAGTCGGTCTCTCTGTGGTTTGGAAGGGACCACTAAGGACAGTTGCTTTTAATTAGCCCCCCTTTTTTCCAGTAGTATTCAAACAGAGACAGAGACAGCTACTGTATGGGGGGAACATTTTGGAGATGTGCTCGCTGTGAATATGAACATCATTTTCTTGCTGAATGCAGATCAGTGCAAGGGTATTATATTTTATGATTTGATTGTAAGGTCTATAAGGTTTTCTATTATTAATTACACAGAAGACTGCATAATGGAAACAGCGATTGGATCTGCGAGGGTGGTACCGGGCCAACTGAACAGGCTGTGACCCGAAATAGAGAACCAGAGCCTATCTACAAAGATGGAGACTCCTTAATTAGGCAGAAAGCCTGACTATGACCCCTGGGCTGACTGGGCCATATCATATCAAAGTACAGAAGCTAATATTTCCATCGGTGCGAGATTCCCCCTCCAACTCCTTTGAATTGCTGCTATGAGCTGGTAAATTGATAGAGGGTATTACACTTACGGAGAGAGCCTCTTAATGGAAAAACAGAAAGGGCCCCTCTGATGTTCCGTATAAATGACTCATTCCATGTGAACACTCCACACCAGCTGAGATGACCAAGGTTATAGACGCTCGCTAACGGCGGGTGATCTGATATCCAACCCTGGCACATTTCAGGTGGAATATCAATCTTTGACCGCAGCCAAATCCCCCACATCCCCCCTCCAACCCTCCACCCCTCCACCCACCCACCCACCCCAAATGTTGGCTGAGGCCCCACACGTGTAACATCATCAGACAAGGGAAATATACTACCATGTGTGGACTTGTGTTGCGTGCGAGAGCCTAGCGCCCTGGTCATAGATAACAATGAGGTCTGCAAATGGGAAAGGTTGTCCAACTGTTTGAATGTGATTACTCTGCAGTTTTATTTAATTTCAAGGGCTCTGGTTTTAATGTCACACCAACCTGTGTGGTTAAGTCATCTGTCTCTCTGAAGGCAAATTAGTTTAAAGCTTTGCCTGCCTCTTTGCCAAAAAGACAGCCATTACGAGTGATACATCTCCTCTTGGAGAGGAAAAGATGTCCTGAGCTTTGAGTGTGTTCTCAGAAGTGGACAGGCATAATTTTCCCCTCCTGTCAGCATTGGCTATTTTGGGGGTTTCAGAATTTATTCCTCTACTCTCAGATGTCGTAAAATCAGTTTCAAGTAGATTTCTGTCTATCTTTCTGGCCCTGTCTGGCGTAAGGGAGATGAAGGTACTTTACAGTGTCCTGTCGTAAATTCCAGCACGTATCACATCATCATCATCATCATCATCATCATCTAGAGTTCTTATGAGGACAGAAAATATGGCGAGAGAATTACTGCCTGATTATCATCTCTCAGCTAAACAGGGCAGGCTACATATCTACCTGTCTCTCTCTCTACACCATGAAGAGGAGTGAGACAAGGAAGAGCAAGTCCGAAACCAAAACAAGAAAGAAGTTCGCTCCCGGGCAAAGTTGTCTCCAATGTCTTTCAGAGGTTACTGGAATAATAAACGCTAACACAAACAAGAAAGAAAGACCTACAGTAAACATAATTATATGCAGAGACATTGTCATGTTTTAGCTCGTTATATTTAATGTCTTCCTAGAAAAGGGAACATTGGAAACAGAGGCTTGCTAAACGAGGCCCTTTGAGTCAACATTACCACCTGACAGGCCTAATCTCTCCTACACTCCTAATCCCTGGGCTTCGTCACACGTCAGGCTGTCAGATTAGAGGGAGGTGAGGCAACGTCACAGGTCACACCTCCTAGTCTCCTACCCCACAGGACTTCACTTCTACAGGGATGAAGGGGATGATGGTGGTACAGTATAACATCATCTACAGGGATACAGACTGAAAGGGGATGATAATAATAATAATAATAATAATAATAATAATAATAATAATAATAACTTTTATTTGTATAGCACTTTTCCTGTAAATGTTGCAGCTCAAAGTGCTTTAATCATTATATAATCAGCATTTAATTATTTTGTTATTTAAAGGCAATATTAAAAAGATGGGTTTTTAGTCTTGACTTGAACATAATTGTTGAGGCTGCATCCCTGATGTAAACTGGCAGTGCATTCCACAATTTGGGTGCATAAAATGAGAATGCAGCCTCACCAAATCTCTTCATTTGTACATGTGGTACAGAAAACCAGCGTCAGACGACCTGAGAGCTCAATGATGATGCTTGTACAGTATAACATCATTCACAGGGATACACACTGAAAGGGATGATGATGGTACAGTAATACGTAAAACGCAAACAGACTGAAGGACAGCTTCTACCACAGGGCCGTCAAGGCCCTGAACACAGAAAAGGCCTAAGTTCTGGGCCCAGGACAGTCCGGACGGATTGTATGGCAGCTAGTGCTGAGGCACAAACATGTACATTTTCAAGCCTGCAAACTGTGACACTTTAAAATAATGTGAAAAAATACTTTCTTGTGAAATATGACAACCCTAGTTGACTATCTGTGCAGTATAGTACAGTGGATTGTGTACATAGCCTCTATTGATGTAAACCAGCTCCTTACCTTCTTGTGATTTTATGCATCTATGCTTTTTCCAAAATGTGTTTCTTTTTCCTCTCCTAAACACCAGGGGAGCCTCCCCTCCTAAATTTCGTTGTTTGGTACCTGTACTGTAGCAATGACAAATAAAGTCTATCTATCTAATATAATAATGTTTTATTTGCCATGCAATCAACTTCAACAATCAATGTTTTTTTTGCTCTAGGCACACAGGGTCAGCCATAGTCAGCACCCCTGAAGCAATTACTTGCTCAAGGGCACATGCAGTTCCCTCCTGAGGCGGGGATCGAACCAGTCTCTCTAACCTCGAGGCTACCTCCGGTTCGGTAAGCAACATGGTTGGGTGTGACATTGAAATACCCAATACAACACAACACAAAACAGTACATCATTGCTGGTCCATACTTCCACAGAATGTTTTTGCTGTCACAGTACCAAACCCGAGATACTCAATCAATGTTGCATCATTGACTTGACTTGGAGATTCTTCCTATAATGTACAACATTCAGTTAATTTCTCACAAATACAGCACTCAACACTGCTCCTGGTCATGGTTCTTGTTATGTCACACCTGGCCCTGAAGCATTGTTCACACCGCAGGCCTTAATCCTCAAATCTGTTTTGTTTTTCAGTGACTAAACAAGTGAACAAGTGACTAAATCGGATTTGTGTGTGTTCAGACAGTGTAGTGTTAAGTTGATATGGCTATGCTAATCGACAAAGTAACGACAGGACCCTGTGCAGTGTAAGTGGTGCTCATGCCTCCTACATTTCCCAGTTGCTTGCTCTGTTTCTCTTTATGAGAATGATGGCTAGTGACGGCAAGCGACACACCTCTTCAGTACTCTACAAACTCTTGTCCCCCATGTTTGTTTGTTGTTTGTGTCGCAGAGTGATGATGTCAGACAACACTGCATTAGGGAGTAGCGAAGAAAAAAATCACTTCAGGGGCAAATAAATCACTGTTTGACTGTTCAGACACAAGGCCAAGAATCTGAAGAAAAAAAAAGTAGGATTTGAGCCACTTCAAACTACACAAGACTTTATTCCCTCCAGGGGCCTCATTTGTAGAAAGTACTTTGGATCAAAGTAACGATGGAAACGATCGTAGCTCTATGTTAGGTCTTGACTTGACATACGCACATTACCTACTGGTTATACTGAGTTATTACAAGCATGTGAGCCGCACTCGAACACGTTAATGCCAACTGTAATTCGTGCGAAGTGAAAGTGGCTCGTAATAAAATTAACGATGTTGTTATCAGCCAAGAAAATGTGTTTAATTCAAGATTTAAAGGGAACTGATGTTTATGATTGTATTTCAGCCTGTCTGTCAGGTGTTCAGCCTGTCTATCTGGTGTTCAGTCTGTCTGGTGTTCAGCCTGTCTGTCTGGTGTTCAGTCTGTCTGTCTGGTGTTCAGTCTGTCTGGTGTTCAGCCTGTCTGTCTGGTGTTCAGCCTGTCTGTCTGGTGTTCAGTCTGTCTGTCTGGTGTTCAGTCTGTCTGGTGTTCAGCCTGTCTGGTGTTCAGCCTGTCTGTCTGGTGTTCAGTCTGTCTGGTGTTCAGCCTGTCTGGTGTTCAGCCTGTCTGTCTGGTGTTCAGCCTGTCTGTCTGGTGTTCAGCCTGTCTGCCTGGTGTTCAGTCTGTCTGTCTGGTGTTCAGTCTGTCTGTCTGGTGTTCAGTCTGTCTGGTGTTCAGCCTGTCTGGTGTTCAGCCTGTCTGGTGTTCAGCCTGTCTGGTGTTCAGCCTGTTATCACCAACCTCACCCCACTGCCCCCTCCCTCAGCCCAGACCTGTGCATGTGAATGCATATGTGACACAGTCTGATCATTTGGTCCGCTTGTCAGCAACCAATCAAAATGTTCGGACTTGGGGCGCTTAGGTGGCGTAGCGGGTTAAGCATTGACCATGTAACCGCAGGGTCCCCGGTTCGATTCTGGTGGGGGACATATCCTGCATGTCATCCCTCCTCTCTCTCTCTCACCCATCCTTCCTGTCTAAAATCTCTACTGTACTGTCAATAAAAATGCAAAAAAATATGAGTGGGACTGCCCCACTCAGAAAAAATAAAAATAAAAAATAAAAATAAAAATGTCGGACTTTTCTTTTGAAACACAGAACTACGTTTCAATGTTGTTGAGAAACACAACACAAACTCGCTAGTCAATCCAAAAAACTGCAACGCAATGGATTGGGTGAGTAACCCCCACTGCTACCTAGTTACACTACTAGTAACACTACTTTACATTGTTAGCAGGCTCACAAAACAAGCTACGTTAGTTAACTAGCGATGTGTCGTTGATTTTCAACAACGCGGAAATGCATTTTTTTTTAATCCCGACATGAGGACCAAATGATCAGACTGTGTCACATACAGCACGTACATGTTTACATTTGAAAATGAATATTGTACGACTGTCATCTGGGTGTTGCAGTGCACACAGTCCCTCAGTCAGCCTAGATACACGGATGGATGAAAGAATACACTGAATTAGATTGTGAATGATGTGTAGTTGGTCCGGTCCATACTGTCCTCAGTCCATTCTGTACTCAGCCTCCCAGGACCACAGTGGCCTCTTGGGCCAGAACCAGCAGAGACAGCAGGACGCTCCGGTTGGACTTCAGGGCTGTCGTCACGAGAGCTGTCGCAATCAGGGAGTGAGTCTGCAGGACAGGGGGAGGACAGGGGAGTGACAGTGGGGTGGCTCGTCACTATCAGACAGCGGAGCTGGAGGTGACAGGGCTGGGAGGGAGCGTCACCCTGGGTGAGGGTGAAGAAGAGGCCATCTTGACAAACTGGTCCGCCTCCTCCAACCCTGCGATGATGACTTGGCCATCATGTGTCAGGATGTCTCAGACTCAGGCTCTCTCTGGCACGCAGGGGAATGCCTCCTGTCCTTATCACATTGTTCACATGCATTACAGTCACCGAGACAATAGAAGTGCAGCCTCACCTCCATGTCAGGTAAAAAGTCAACTGCTCGTTGACAGGTTAGATTGACGCCTGACTGGTCATTAACACTAGAACAGCCATGTGTGGGGTCATTAACACTAAAACAGCCATGGGTGGGGTCATTAACACTAAAACAGCCATGGGTGGGGTCATTAACACTAAAACAGCCATGGGTGGGGTCATTAACACTAAAACAACCATGGGTGGGGTCATTAACACTAGAACAGCCATGGGTGGAGTCATTTAACACTAAAACAGCCATGGGTTGGGTAATTTAACACTAGAACAGCCATGGGTGGGGTCATTAACACTAGAACAGCCATGGATGGGGTCATTTGACCCTGTGAGTAAAAATGTTTTTATATCTTCGCACTCGATCCAATTTCAGGACCTTCCTTTCATGACCTTTCCTAGATATGTGCGTTATACCACCCAGTATCCTTACATTTTCATGATAAGCTAGTATAAAGCTATTTTGCAGTTTTTCTGTGTAGGAGGCAGGCTAATTTACAAGACGGCCAACTAGTGGTCGTTGTGTGTAAATAGCAGCCTTCCATTGTAAAGACTAATTTGTAATTTGACCCCTGAGGCGGCTCTTATAGTAGGTAAAAAAGGCACAGCTGTTCGAGTGTTAAGCAGCTATTAGATGCATGTAGGCACTGTTGATTTCTACAACAGGCTTTTGCAACAGGCTTTTTATTTCTGCTCTTATAATAGTAGTTTCATTACTTGTTGCCAAAATGAAGAGAATCGGGCAACATTTTGAAAGTAATAAGAGAAAGAAAGAAACCCCCTCTCAATACAACAAATGAGCCATCTGAATATTAATTTCCAGTGAGAAAGGGCACATCCCTTAATATTGAACTATACCTCATTTCTAAATAGTTCCCACAAAAAAAGACATCAAAGGCAGTGCTGAAAACGGGGCACTAGAGCTGATTGTCTCATAAAACATTTACATAATTACCATCTGAAAGAAAATATGAAAATTGCGCAAACATGCATAAAGAAATCTGGGCCTTCTAAAGACTCATTAGGGGCCCGAAGTAGAAGACTTAATAAAGGTCAGAAGCACACAGGTGCACACGCTGCACCGCACTCTCATTCCCCCCTCACGACCGCTTCTCATTTACACAAATGACATAATACTAGGAAAATCATTTCAATCTCAACTCCACTGCAACAGAGCAGGCCTGATTGGAATCCTGAAAACAATTGACCTGTTCTATCAAGACGTCTACCCAGGATTCCAAGCGTTTATGACTGAGCTGTCCTGGGGTGTATACGTTGCTCTGCCTGATGCAATTGTTATAAAATGAATAGATGAGGACACCTACAAATGAGTAACAATAATTGAAAAAGGATTTGATTCATGTTATCAGGGTGTGGGGGGAAAGGTTTAGTAATGAGGTGGCTATATTCGCACATGGGAGAGAGTACAGGAGTACAGAAACCCTAAAAAGTGATTCATTCTGAAAGGCAAAGCATTACGAAGCATTTCAACAAAACCAACAGTCATTATTTCTTAACCATCATCAGCCCTTCTCAGTCTATACGTCTGCCCACTATTTTGCCATTTTTATAGGCCTCAACCTATCCTGTGGCACTGTTGCAACTTTGCCTCGTTACACAATCTCTCCCTCTAAATAATGTCACAATGTTTAATCCCCCCATACTCATTTTACCAGGCACTGTGCTGTCCTTGGCTTTGCTCAGCGCTGAGCCATATTAACCTTCACACGGATTTTCTCAATCCAATTCCTAATATTTCCTCCAAATGCTTCTCCCCACCACCAAACCAGTGCAGTGTCACTTTAAAAATGATGTGATCTATTTGGAGACCTTTCACCTTGAGTCTGCGGCTGGTTCCTCCATCTAGGAGAAGAGACTGTTCAGTCCCTGTGGCCTCGCGATGACGTCTGCTGCCTCTGCTGAGGCATCACCTGATGCATCTAACAGTCTTGATTACACTGATTCATCGGGGGGGCGGAGATAAAAAGAGGCTTTGAACATAGTACATCAAAGCAGGGAATAATGCGCTTGTTATGGCCCCAGTCCCCCTGTCAGTCTATTGCATTTCCATTGATTAGCGAGCACATTTTGTCCTCACCAACGAGACGAGGAACACAAGCCATTTATCAACACCGGAGAGTACATCACCTCGCATAATGCGGCACGATTCTCACAAGAGGCGACGAATCTATCAACGTCCAATTCGGCAGGAATTTGTGAGAAGGTCTACCGACCTGAGTCAGCTTTCACATCAAAGGACTTTTGGTTACACATAGAACATATTGAATAAAGGAGGACAATAGCTATTATTACATTACATCACCATTTTTGTTTTTAATACATGTAGCATTATTTTTGTTATGTAAGCAATCTCATCGAGATGGAGAAGCCATGGAGACACAGTAGGGTTGGGGAGGCACCAAGGGAGGGGGGGGGGGGGGCAGTGACAATAGATGTGCCTGAGGAGGGGTCATGGACACTGGACTCTGACTGATATCACCTCAGACATCTGAGGCCCTGGAGAAAAGCGCCTGGCTGGACACTGACCTGCTATGGAGGAGAGCCAGAAACAGTCTGTCTATGGTGGAATTCACTCTAGATCGTGGACATGAAATACTGTGTGTGATACCCGTATAGACTGTAGTCCTTAAACAAAAGCCCCATCGGCAATGAGAGACATTTCTGGTCCTTTCTTTCTGGTGTAATAATAATACCATAATACTGTGTGGCTAGCCAACTACAGATGGCCACTTCAGCAGTCTAGTCACTGGTGTCACAGAGACCTGCTCAAACATGATCTATATTTCAGTTACTAAGCAGGAAACAAATAACCATTCAACCTACCACAGCACACACATACAGCCAGTCTTCCACCCCCCCCCCTCTCCCCCTCCCCCCCCCAACCTTTTCTCGCCCTCCATTGATTCCCCACAGCAGAATCCCCCCCCCCCCCCCCTAGTTGTGTCCAGCAACCATATCTTATAGTTCATGTAATAACCGTTGTCTTTTAAATTATATATCGTTGTTTTTTTATGTCCTATGCACCAACCTCACCAAGTCAATTTCCTGTATGTGCAAATATACTTTGGAATAAAAATAATTCTGATTCTGATCACTGCACGGTTGTTTTAGTGGGTCTTCTCTGCCAACTCCCCCCCCCGACCCCCAATCTAGCCAAATCTCTAATCACGGACACCTTAAACTCAAAACGACCCCCTGATTGTTTATTCATCTACTCAAACATGGCCCTGCCCCCCCCCCCCCCCCTCCCTACCATTAGCCCACCAAGCCTCTGACCTATAAGACCCCGTCCACAGCTGTTTACAGGCTTGCCTGCTGGTGTCCACGTCTGCACGGAGGGAGCTGGAATGCTAGGAATGCATTTTATGAGAATAATAATTCAATGTCTAGTGTCAATGGGTTCAATAATGTAATCTCAAGTTTAAAGAATATATACAATGAATAATTAATACTCCAGCACAGTAACTGGTGAAGAAAAAGCCTTTTTTGCGGAGAAAAGGGCTTTTTACGAAGAATGATATCTTCTACATTATTTATGGGATATCATTTCAATTGAGCAGTTCCTAGGGCTGCAAATGAATACAATGAAAAGGACATACAATTGACAGCAGCAATTTACTAAATCAGGTTCCCAGATTCCTCAATCAAGCACACAAAAGGCTTGATTTACAGCAGTCTTCGCTTCCTTCTGCTCTAATCTCTATAAATCTGAACCCCCTGCAGAGAAAAATACCATGAATATCTTTTTGGACAGCTTGGATATCCCTACCATAGATGCTAATAATAAGAAGAATTTGGACAGTCCTTTGCAGTTAGAGGAGATAATCACTTGTCTTAATTCAATGCAGAATACAAAGCGCCAGGCCCAAACAGATTCCTGATAGATGTTTATAAGAATCTATCGGCCCTTTATTATTAAATATGTTTAATGACTCACTGGAACAAAGATTTCTCCCCCCAACCGTAAATCAAGCTTAAATTTCCCACCCGGAGACCAATAAGTTTGCTTGATTCGGAAACTAAGCTACTAGCCAAGGTCTTGGCTTCCCGTCTGGATCCTTGTTTGCCAGACATTATTTCGGAAGATCAAACAGGGTTTGTCAGACGACAATTATCGTCTAACATTAGAAGACTTTTAAATATTGTGCTTTCTCTTGCCACCTCTCAAGTTTCTGAAATGATCATATTGCTAGACGCGGAGAAGGCCTTCGACCGGGTTGAGTGGGTATATTTGTTTTCTGCTTTGGGGAAATTTGGCTTTGGGTCTAAATGTATTTCTTGGCTACAACTTTTATACTCTGCCCCTAACTCTACTAGTGTGACAACTAACTCTCAAAGGTTTGATTACTTCCCTCTATCGAGAGGCACCTGTCAAGGTTGCCCAATCTCACCCCTGACCTTTGCGGTTGCGATGGAACCTCTCTCAATTGCTCTCAAATCCTCCCCACACTTCACTGGCATTTACAGAGCTGGTCTAGAGCATCGTGTGTCTCTTTACACCAATGACCTCTTGCTTTATATCACAAACCCGAGTAATTGTATTGACAATATTTTACAAATCTTGACAACTTTTAGGTCATTTTCGGGATACAAATTAAATATCAGTGTATAGATCTGAAAAATGTATATATAAACAGAAACCAAAAGTGTGTATTTTCCACACTTCATTATTTTGTATTTTTGGGAAAATATTGTGGAACCGGTCTTGTTTTGTTGTTTGTTTGAGTGATGTGCGCCTAAGCCAATCAGATCACTTGAGAAGTCATATGTTGAGAGTTTGAGGAAGTGCACGGGGGCGTGACAGATGATTGAATGATTGAGAGGACAACACAGACACCTGTGGCAGAGGGGCTGTGTGTTTGGAGAGCGTGCAGACAAATCAACATTTAAACAACAACGTATAGATTACTTATTATTATCGTGCTATTTAAGTTGGGATTATTGTTTGACGTTTAGCAATTCCGGATTTTGTTTCAGTTTAAAGGGTTAGCCGGTTTGTTATTGTTACACACACACACACACACACACACACACACACACACACACACAAACACACACACACACACACACACACACACACACACACACACACACATACACACATACCAGCTTACATACCAACACATAGGCCTACACATAGTATAGCACACAGACATACAAACCCTAGCACATAGTGTAGCACACAGCATATACCTAAAATAAAAGACATAAATAACAAAATATTCTATATAGTTTATATGCTTACTTGGTTTATGGGGACAGACAATTACAATTACATACACTTATCTGATTTGTTTGTAAACAAGAAGAGAGTTAGTCAGTTCACCATCAACAGCTAAGACTCAGAATCCTGTTACATCTTAATTTATTGAAATAGTACCTCAGGAGAGGGTTACATCAGTAAAAGTGAGTGTTACCCCATTAATATGGCAGCTAAGCTAATTCCAATAGGTACCCTTCCTTTCCGACTGGCCTACACCAGTTTCCGCTACTTAGGCGTCAACATTGCTCATTCCCTCGCCTCTCTCCATAAAAATAGTTTTGCAAAGTTGGTTATGGAAATTAAATCTGATTTGGGGTGCTGGGACTCTCTTCCTCTTTCCCTGATGGACTTTTGTTTCTTTTCCAGTGTCTTCCTGTATTTCTACCAAAATCTTTTTTTTAAAACTTGGACAGAATAATCTCTAATATAAGTTTATTTGGGCTGGCAAGAACCCAAGAGCACGTAGAGTAATACTGCAGAGAAGTAAACGGGAAGGAGGCCTTGCGTTGCCTAACCTTTTGTTTTATTATTGGGTTGCTAATCTTCAGAAAATTCTTGCTTGGTGTAACTCACCCAACCTTGATTGGTGCATAATGGAAGACAGTTCTTCCCTCCCATCCTCCCTGGCAGCGTTGGCGCAGAAGAGGAACTTGGACTTGAGATAACAGACGATTGGTGGGAGGAGGCCCTAATCAAGGTCAACTCAACATCTTCATGTGCCCGTCTATGCTTAATTCAGTTCAAGGTCCTACATAGGGTCCATTTTACAAAAGCCAGGCTCAGTAAGTTGTTTCCGGGTACAGGTGATACCTGTGATAGGTGTGGCTCGTCACCGGTCAATCACACTCATATGTTTTTTTCCTGTCCAAAATGAGCAGATTTCTGGTCTGATTTCTCTGAGACATTAAGCGATGGCCTCAAGGTTACAGTAGAACCCTGCCCTTTGATAGCCATCTTTGGGGTCCCCCCGTATACCAGCCAGTGTCACCCCAAAAAATTCGGATGTTGTTGCCTTTGTCTCACTCATTGCCCGTAGACGTATTCTGTTGCAGTGGAAAAGCCCAAATCCACCCTCTGCTACGACCTGGCTAAATGACTTAATCTCCTTTCTGTCGCTAGAAAAGGTGAATATATATATTTTTAAAAGGTGTTCTAGTTCTCTGTTCGAACACCAAATGGGGGATAAAGAAAAAAACGTGTTTATTTACTCAATTTGAAGTCAATGAAGTCAAAAGGATTCACCTTGTCACCTTGGATCTGTCATTTGTATATTGTTATACCTGACTTATATGTATATGTTTATATCTATTCTCCAATAAAAAATATATTTAAAAAAAAAGAACCATTTGTGACCCAGTCTGATCATTTGGTCCACATGTCAGCAACCAATCAAAATGTTCGGATTTTTCTTTTGAAACACGGAACTGTGTTACAACGTTGTTGAGAGGCTAGTCTAGCCTAAATACTGCAAGGCAATGGATTCGGTGAGTAATCCCCACTGCTACCTAGTTAACTTTAAGAAAAATCTGATCATTACATCAGATCCCGACATGAGGACCAAAGCATTAGAATGTGTCACATTTAAGATATTGATAATTAAGTCTCAGGTCAGCTCATGAAACCCCAAGAATCCAGACAGAACACATGTGATCAAAAGAGAGTCAGCCTTGTTTGATGAAATCATACTCTCGCATGTATCTGTATGACGTACTGTAGCAAAGTAAAGCCTCTGCATTTTCCACTCATTCAAATGAAGTGACCTCAGCTGATGGGAGCCAGGGGACGACTCTCATGTTGATGCCAGCCAGTGATCCGTGACCAGAGGGGCCAGCGCAAGTCCACAGGCTCAGGCTCACACAGAGAGAGAGAGAGAGAGAGAGAGAGAGAGAGAGAGAGAGACAGACACACACACACACACACAGACAGAGAAACAGAGACAGAGAGAGACAGAGGGAGAGAGAGAGACAGAGGGAGAGAGAGACACAGAGAGAGAAAGAGACACAGAGAGAGAGACAGAGAGAGAGAGAGACAGAGAGACAGAGAGACAGAGAGACAGAGAAACAGAGAAACAGAGAGAGAGAGAGACAGAGACACAGAGAAAGACAGAGAGAGAGAGAGACAGAGACACAGAGAGAGAGATGGCCATTTATTATCAGCAAACTGGTGTGACGCCAGAGCGCAGAGACAGAGCATTGGCCGAACAGCTGTTTGGGTTCAGTTTAACTTGGTTACCTCTCTACGGGCTCCTATGTGTTCTCATGCGCCCCACAGCTGAGGCCATGGACCGATGACATCACAGACTCACGGAGCAAATCAGGCGGGTGAGAGGATTCTTTCATGTTGCGCTCACTGCCCTCTCCCCCACCACACACACACACACACACACACACACACACACACACACACACACACACACACACACACACACACACACACACACACACACATGTGCCCTCTCACCTGGCCTGATATGAACTGAAGCCACATTCATCAACACATCATCAAGGGCACAACTTCTGTGTGTCTGATTGCCTGTGTTAGTGTTCTCTAGACCAAGCCTACAGTAATCAGACCTTGTTCTGCGGTCACACTGGAGAAAAAAGGAACAAAAAAAACAACAGGGGCTATTTCCACACTTTCTCTTGAGGTTCCTTTTTAGGGGATATGAGAGGAAACCTTGGCAAGACACAGTTTTCCATGAGGTCAGCAAAGCCGAGGCATTCCAAATGGCGTGTGAGATCCCAGGGAGGATTAACTGATTAATCAATCACGTGATTTATGTACCTGATACACAGTCGATAGGGACACGTTTTCAAATCCACTCGAACAGATGGGGGACCTTTAGGGGTTGAGGGATACAGAGAATAGAGGGGGAGGAGGACAGAGATAAGGACCAAAGTGAAGGGAAAAGAAAGAGAAAAGGAGGAGATGGGAGAACAGTGGGTATAACTACATGCCAGTACATGACGGCATCCACACTGTCATGTTCTTTAGTTTCTCACAGCATACAACATCAGCTGAATCTAAAGAGACCAGTATTCTACTATAAAACAGCAAAGTGGGAGATACATTAAAGATTAACCAGTCAATCCAGTAGGGAGGAAGGCGTAAATTTGTTGTCATTAGTTATTTACCGCTTCTCTTAGACCGTCAACTCAAATAACAGGTATTTCCGTTTCAAGGGTTCTATTCGTGCCATCCTGTGTGTGTGTGTGTGTGTGTGTGTGTGTGTGTGTGTGTGCGTGCGAGCGAGCGTGAGCATGTGTGTGTGTACTAGGCCACTGTGTATGAAAATGGACTGATTTATATAGACTGACTTATATAGCGTCTTATTCCAAAACGCTTTACAACGGCCTCTCATTCACCCATTCACACACCAATGGCAGCATCTACCATGCAAAGCGCCAGCCCGCTCTTTGGGAGCAATTTGGGGTTATGTGTCTTGCCCAAGGACACCTCGACATGTGGCCAGCTCGAACCGCAGATCTGCCGACCTTGCGATCATTAGACGCCGGCTCTACCTCCTGCGCCACAAGCCGCACCCATGAGTGTATAAATCTCAACACGTTACCGCTCCAATGAGTTCTGCAATAAAGAGACCTTGACAGGATAATATCCTAGCAAAGATTTGCATAATAATAATAAGATTTATTGAGGAGGTCACTTCTCTATTTTCTTTTAGGGACTCAAGCTCGTCCCTTGTAGTGAAGCACTGGCAAACAGTCCAAGCCTCCTGGCTACTGAAAACAGAATGCTAACGTGATTAGCATTTCCAACATTGATAATAAAACCACAAACACAAACACTTGTCTTAGTGAATGTTTTATCTATTTACTTCTTATATTTGCTTTTATTCATTGTTTCTTACTATGCTCCTCTTGCTGTATTTTTAATAATGTATGTAAAGCACTTTGAATTGCCCCTGAACTTGCCTTGCCTTGCCACAAAACAACTTGCCACAAATTACAAAGTCCACGTACAGTAATCACTGGCACCTTGCCACTGGCCTTCGTGCTGAACCTATAGGTGTCAAAGTCAGGACATGTTCCTATCCTCTCTACACTGCTGTATATTATTATAGAGACAGTTATAGTCATTCGATGTATGGCCAGAGACTCAGCTGTGGACACACCTGACACACAGGACAGTTAATATGCCATGCTTTTACTACATTAGATGCGGAAAAACGTTGCGCGGAGCTACAGAGTAAAACATGTAATGGCGACCCTTGACGAGTCTGTCACAATCTGACATGGTTATTTTATGCCTGTCTGATTTCGAGTAATTTCCACGGCAGCCGGTTGATGTTTTATTCAGTTGAAAGCTCTTTTTTAAAAATAGCCTTGTGCTTGTCTCTCTGGCTAGCTCGCTCTAAAACATCTCTCTCTCTCTCTCTCTCTCTCTCTCTCTCTCTCACTACCCCTTTCCATCCCCTCACTCTCTTTCTCTCTCTATCTCTCTCTCACCCTCGTTCTCTTTCTCTCTCTTGCTCTCTCTCACACTTCTCTCTCTCTCCTTCTCCCTCCCTCCAACCCTTCCTCCATCCCCCCCCCCCTCTCTCTCTCTCTCTCTCCCTCCCTCCTTTGGGGGAGAGAGGAGCTGTGCCCTTGCTCTACTGCAGCATGTCTAACACAGCCATCGGGCCACACCACCTGACTCCACCTGATCCAGTCCTACCGGGGAGATAAGAGCTGTGTTGGCCCTGGCACCGACAGACCTGGCCAGGCAGCGGCTTTCAGGAAACAGATGCTGTTCGTAATCGACATCTGCTCAGCGAGGGGAGGCTGCTGACAGAGACACACTGGCAGACAAGCTCTCCTCTCGGTTCACCTCACCCACCTCATCCCCTCACCTCATCCCCCTCGCCGCACATAAAGGAAAACAATGCAGAGTTCATTTGACTGAAACACAAAGAGATATACCTGTCTTTTCCCAGGGTTGATCAATGGACTGCACTTATATAGCGCCTTGTTCCAAAGCGCTTTACCATGGCCTCTCATTCACCCAGTCACACACACATTCACACACCAATGGCGGCAAGCTACCATGAAAGGCGCCGGCCCGCTCATTGGGAGCAATTTGAGGTTCAGTGTCTTGCCCAAGGACACCTCAACATGTGGCCAGCCGGGGTTCAAACCGCCGATCTGCCAACCTTGCAATCATTAGACGCCGGCTCTACCTCCTACGCCACAGCCGCCTCATAATAATCACACAATACTATCCACCACACCTCCACCCCCCATACAGGGTCCTGGGATAGGGATGAGGAAGGGATCCAAAGATGGGGGGGTGGAGGGGGCGGGGGGGGGGGGGGGGGGCGGGACTAATGCCAGGCCTCTTCAGGAGTGAGTGAGCTGAGGTGGAAACACTTGATTGGCTCAGTGACCCGGTGCATGACATGACAGTTGGCTGTGGCTTCTATATATGGGTATGTGTATACACACATGCAACAGTATCACTCTCTCTCTTACACACACACGCACACGCACACACATACACATACACACACACACACACACACACACACACTCACATGCAACAGTCTCACTCTCTCTCTCTCACACACACACACACAAACACACACACACACACACACACACACACACACACAGGCACACAGGTACACAGGTACAGGCACACACACAGACACAGGCACACATACTCACAGGCAGGAAGGTAGCCGGGCAGGCACGCACACAAACATACAGACTCACACCCACACAGACTCACAAAGCCGAGGCAGTTGGCAGCGGTGTACGACAAGGACTCTGTACCAGAGGCATGGATACCTCAGCACACTGTGAACCGGGCTCACTGCCATGTTGTAAAGCTATCCCACTGCCGACATAATGACAGTGACTACTAGGGGCAATTAAATTAGGTAACAGAATCTTGAATAGGCGTTACATGAACCTCACAGGTGATTGCTGTTGTCGCTTCTAAGTCTCTTATATGATGTCAAGACCTCTTTTGTGTTTCTTCTGACATTCGTTGTAAAGTGTTATGCAAATGACAACAATGGAGTACAACAATGTCAGTGTATTAGTGTCATGTGTTCATTGTTGAATTTGCTACAGGCTCTCGCTGGTTCTCTCTGTTCTCTCCTTGTGCCTTGTGAAAACAAAACACGGTGCAGCAGCTTTCAGTCACGCTGCTGCATGCTCCTGGAACAAACTCCCTGAAGAAATCAAACAGGCCCAAACCCAAAAAATATTTAAATCTAAGCTAAAAACCCTCAGGTTTTGCAGCAGTTATGATTAAACACAAACACTTCTATCAATGTCTTTTATCCATAAACTATTGTCTTAGTGAATGTTTTATCTATTTACTTCTTATATTTGCTTTTATTCATTGTCATTTTTATTTTCTTGCAATGCTCCTCTTGCTGTATTTTAATAATGTATGTAAAGCATTTTGAATTGCCCCTGTTGTATGAAATGTACTATACAAATAAACTTGCCTTGCCTTGCCTTGTACGGCTTATCCCCCCAAAAAGCTTTTCTACCCTTAAACGCTCTCCATGCAGTCATTAAATGTCCAGCCCATGACAGAACGCTCACAGCGCAATTACCTTCATTGTTTTCCAACAGTTAGAACACTAGATAAATACATATTGTGTTGTGTGGCCCTGAGCTCTGAAGTGTGTGGTTAGTGTCCTTCTCACCTCTGTGAGGTAAGCTCGTGCCCCGGGCAGCCCATAATACGCCATGTGGGCACAGCGAGGTAGAGAAGGTAGCCTCTGCCCGTCTTCCGCCTCATCTACCTCCTTGTCCTACATTCCCAGGGACAAGCGATGCCCCGACACCCTTTCTCTCTCGCCATCACACATATCAAAAGTGTGAGAAGGGAATTGCCACAACTCCCAAGGATTATCTAATAGAGGCTTTGTGGCCCCAGCCCAGGAAGGAAGATCTGAGAGGCCGATGAGACAATCGCTCTCAGTCTCATACAACCTGTGTGCTCATAAGCTTGATTTCTCTCCGAGCCCTCAGGGGTAAACACTGCTCACCTATCACGGTTATTGTTATTGTCATTACACCAGCGAGAGTCACAGCCCGCCTCATCAAGGGTGGCTTAAAGAGCTTAAACAGATGCAGAAACTAAACGGAAATCACAGTCGGGCAAGGAGACAATATTATACGTACCGAGGCAACTGCAATCTAAGAACTGTCAGACAAATCATTCCGATGCTTGTAGCATCTTAAAATATATGTAAAACACAGGCTGTGTGTTACCACAGCGATATAACGTTGTGTTGAACATCCGTCCGCGCTCTGCAACCTTTTAGAATTCTGGAACTGTCAATATAGGTGAGTTGTGGGAAGGCAATTCCTAGGTTGTTATGAAAAAAGACAGTCGTGATAGTCATCTATTATTTGGAATGGTAAACATACTGCAAGGACGTCTCACTACTCACAGAAGATGTTTACTAGTGTTTTACACATTGTTATACATGCTGCAGACAGTTTAAGGTAAGAGGATGGTTTGTTAGAGCTCAGACTAGTGCTTGCCCCCCCCCTCGCGCTACCCACGTTGTGCCCTTTTTGGGGGGAAAGCACCTGCTCTTTCATCAGTCTGTGCACATCCTTGGTTCTACAGACGCATCTATACTGGAGTACCAACACACAACAGGAGGGCATCAAAACCATCCAGTCACAAATAGAGATGTGAGAGTTGTGTGTGTGTGTGTGTGTGTGTGTGTGTGTGTGTGTGTGTGTGTGTGTGTGCATGTGTATGTGCGTGTTTGTGTGCATGTTTGTGTGTGTGTGTGCGTGCGTGTGTCCGTGTGTGCGTGTTTGTGTTTGTGTGTGTGTGCGTGCGTGTGTGCGTGTGCGTGTTTGTGTGTGTGAGAGACATGAAATTGTTCATTCTCCCGGAAAAACACTTCTGATGTCCCACTGTGGCCACTGTTTGGTTGAGCGGACTATAGTGCAGAGTGCTGGATGATGACAGTGGTGGATGATGACAGTGGTGGATGATGCTGTGCCTCGGGATTATAGCAAGTCACACTCCTCTGCCAAACAAATTATTCCATCCCCAGCTGTAGGAAAGACGTCACAGAGAACACCCAGAACACGCAGATCCACTGTCCTCACGGAGTGGAGAGAGCAGAGTGACACACACACACACACACACACACACACACAAACACACACTCCGAATTTATGATCAACTGCTGGCTGTGTTTGTGAAGATAACCAAAGAAGGTTTGAGATTAAATATAATATATACTGTATATATATATATGTATACATTTGCCTTAAAACGTGTCGAAACACTTAATAGTAACACTAACACTGCCTGTGGTTTCTGGCACCAGACACATCTAGACACAGTTTGTGACCTTCTCTTTTTTTCCACTGGCTATCTCACTAAGATAGAGTAAGCCCTACTCCATTGCAGCTAATGCCATCCATTATTGCCTGTACTGTAAAAGTTTCCAATACCTTTCCATTTCAGGTCACAGGAAAGAGAAACGTTATCCAGGAAGCAAACCTTAGACAGAACACAGACAGTCACTTGATTACTGTGTCCTTTACATTCAATCCATCCCACTGCAGACAGACAAGAGAGGAGGCTCACATTCCTGTGGATTCTGTTTGGAGGCTTTCAGTCAATGGGTACTGATATCCTCACAATAAAACACTACACTTCTGATACAGAATCTACAGTACAAATCCAAAGGAGATTTATTTGTTGTTGTTTGCACATCTTGACAACGACAGACGTACGCAATTTTAAACAAGCGCAGCCTGTTTTCTAAATAATGCTTACGTCCATTTAGAAAAATTTACTTACGTGCAAGTTAAAGATGATGTTCAAGTACATTTTTATAAATGAGGCCCCTGGTATCAGATATATTGTACTGTTACTGTAAAGTTATTTAATGACTAAATGACTAAATCCTAACTTAGACAGGATGCCATATTTTGTGTTTTGTACACCATCACTGCTTCACCATCACCCACCACACTTCCATGTGATGACGTGTGAGCTTGAGGTAGTATCCTATCCAGGTCAAAGCAGAATGTGAATGTGTTGTGCTGTCAGATAACATCATTCTGGTTAGTCTTACAGCCCTTAAGTGACTCCAAGTGTTTATAGTATGTGTTATGGGTTTATCAAACAAAGCAACTTAATACAATATGCTATATGTTTGTATTGTAGAGATGGATGGATAAGGAGAGTCACTGAAGGAGGAGGAGGCCTCTGACAGCAGAAGAGCTGATGATACCATTTTGTATTATTGTAAACTACTGCCTGTATGCCAAACCTGTCCTGGTGATGTCGTTGCTTGTCCTACCCTCTCCTTTATCTCTCTACCTTTCTACATCTTTAAACATCAAACTACCACAATGGAAATAAGCCTCTGGCTTTCTTGTGTTATCCTTGACGGTTCCCCCCCCCCCCTCTTTTATATTTTATATTTTATGTATGCTTTTTCGGCTCCCCCACCACCCCACCCCAGCCTCCACCCACCACCCCAGCCGCCAGCCTCCACCCACAGCCCCAGCCTCCACCTACCACCCCAGCCTCCACCCACCACCACAGCCTCCACCACCCCACCCCCAGCCTCCACCCACCACCCCAGCCGCCAGCCTCCACCCCAGCCGCCAGCCTCCACCCACAGCCCCAGCCTCCACCCACCACCACAGCCTCCACCACCCCACCCCAGCCTCCACCCACCACCCCCAGCCTCCACCCACCACCCCAGCCTCCACCCGCTCAGGTGCTCTGTATCTAGTCTACCTACGGGGGGTTATACAGAGCGAAGCCATCCAATCACACCAAACTTAAATGTATTTCCATTTCCATGAAATAATGATTCAACGGACGTATATGTGTAGAGAACGCAAGGCAGACCATGGTGACATAACGTGGTGTAGGATAGAGGGCAATTATCCTTGTCTCTCAGTGGAAGGACACACATGCGGTTTCATGCCTCTACAACTACCAGCTCCAGACTAGGTTAGTCAAAATAGATTGTGCCTGGAGAAAAAAAACATCTTCCGCCTACCCGCTGTAATCAGTAATTACAACACCCGAGGGGCGTTGATAGGTCAGACCAAATGATTAACACGCACGACTTCCTAATCGAAAACCCAGAAATGGTGGAAGAAGCTTTTTCCCACTTATATCACCATAGTCAATAGTTTCTTGTTGTTTCAGGAGTGGCAACGCTTTCATACAGCGCCAGGGGAGAAGTGTGAGATTGGATAACGACTGCCAGATAGTTTTCCAGAGACAACCTGACACGTCAGCTGGCAGACAGTGGTATCCATGCCAGTCTCCCATCTCACAGACTTCCTGGTCGTTTCATGTGACCCATGTACCTGACATGCAGGAACAGGTCTAAGACCTGTCGGCTAGGCTACAGAAAAGGTAGTTTAGAAAAATACTAACATAACACCAGGGGAGCCACCCCTCCTAAATTTCGTTGTTTGGTACCTGTACTGTAGCAATGACAATAAAGTCCATTCATTCATTCATTCATTCATTCATTCATTCATTCATTCATTAACTCATCCTGGAGGCCTATAGGTCCAAAACTAAAGTGAGATGTTTTTTTTCCCATTGTTGGCTCCTTCCCCCCCCACACACACACTTTATTTCCAACGTTTTTTTCCCAAAAGCTTGAATTTTTTCCCAGAAACCACGCATGGCATACTTTACACAGTTTCAATGACGTTGGTCTTCTAGACATATCTTGTTTCTGGGGGGGCTGGAACACAGCTCTCTTAATCTCAAACTCCACCCCCCCCCTCTCTCTCTCTCTCTCTCTCTCTCTCTCTCTCTCTCTCTCTCTCTCTCTCTCTCTCTCTCTCTCTCTCTCTCTCTCTCTCCCTACAGCTATTGGAATGACTGTTGTGTGATAATATCATCTTGATTATATTGAATATATGCATGGCTATAGATTAATACCTGATATACCTGTATTGTAATTCATTCATACTTTTACTGTACATAATTGTAATACATTCAATGTAAGTGTTTCTAAATATAAACCAATGTTTAGCCTGGGCCTGTATGTTGTTTTGGTATCAATGTTTTGCAATGTAATTCATTCAGTTTGTGCTTGATATCAAATTTTACCAATGTCGTTGCATTCATTCAAATAAAGTGTGTGTTTTATGAACACATAACATGTATATTTCTGTGTATTTGGCTTGTAATTTTGTATTTAATCTCAACTGATTCTTTACTGTTACTTGTAATAACTGTAACAGTACAGTAGATGATATATCTATTCCGATGTTATTCTATTTTACACACAATTAACAATATGCACACTTAACATCCCCTCTACCTAGAATAGAAAACTGTTTAAAATATGTTTCTCATAAAGAATTGCCTTTATAAAGTATTCAATTTGTGAAGGCTTATGATAATTGATTGATATTGGGTTCATATAATCATACTGTGCTTTATATCCTTTGGAAGTGCTAGTTCTCCTCTAAAGTTGAGGTGTGTGATGCAAGGCATTTTGTGCTCAGGCTGGAAGGGTTAACTAAAAAAAGTTCCACCATAACGTCCATTAAATGTTCAGGTTATATTTATTTTTTTCCAAAAGCTTGAATCTTTTCCCAGAAACCAATTCAACGCATGGCATACTTTACACAGTTTCAGTGACGTTGGTCTTCAGGACATATCTTGTTTCTGGGGGGGCTGGAATGCAGCTCTCTTAATCTCAAAATGTCCACTCGAGGGATTAGGGCATAAATCATATTGCTATACTTTACCTATTATACATCCAGGACTCACTAAATTCTCTGAGTTGACGAGCCCATAATTCAATTTTCTAGGCCATGAGATTATCAGCATTGTGTTTCATTCAGAAAATGCCCTACAGAAAACTAGTTTCTAAAATCATCTTAAACTGAACGAGTGGGGTGCAAAGCTATATTTAGATTCATTTTATTTACCTGACTTGTTTACACAGCTGGTGCAATGTAATTTAAAAAAATACTTGAAATTGTAAATGTGTCTAAGAGATTTTCATAATATTGTCCATACTTCATTCTGACCAAATAGCAGTAGTTTAGAGGGTCTTATACATGAACATGGTCAGGTTTTTCACAAGACAAGCAAGCACTTCAAGCATAATTTTCATTGAAACAGCACTGCATAAAACAGACACAGGCACAGGCTAACATACTGCTACCATGTCAGCTGATCAGGAGCGAAAGCACTTCTCTTAACATCCTCCGCTTCACACGTTCCTCTCTTAGCTTCTGTACTACACACATGTACTCCAAATAGTCCTGCTCTGTTTTATTTTTTCTGTCTCTCTGTATCAACAGCAGTCCTAAAAAAAAAAGGTGACACTGAAAAAAATCCATTAGGACATTTTGACAAATCAATCTCAGAGGTCACATGAATTAGTTTTGCTTTGTGTGTTAAGAGTGAACATGTGTGTGTGTGTTTTTCCCGCCGGTAATGACGGCTCTATCTTCCGCGGCAGCCTCGCTGCTGGTGTGGTGGTGGCTGGATGTCTGTTCTCTAGCGCCAGTACACACTCAGGCATCCTGAGACGTTGTCACTATTCATCTAAGTGCGTCTTGATCATGAGCAACGAGGGCAGCGCCTCAGTGTATTGTGGCCGTTCGGTTATGCAAGGTTATTGGTTTTGATTTTTCTTCCTTTATGTAAGAGCCAGGAGAGGACACGTAATATAATGGAACATCAGAAGGGAATACTCACTCACCACTGGCTCTGCGAGCCTTCACAGTTAACATGTTATTACTACACGATAGATTAGTATAAGTGTCAATCCTCTTTTAGAAGCAACATTGTGACTCATTGTGAGAGATGACGAGGGTACTAGTCATGACACCTTACTAAGGTGGTACTTAAAAATAGAATACCAAAAAGTGGTTTGGAATTAAAATCTTAACACATTCAACTGCAATACAACCTATTATGCTGAGTTATTGAATAATAATATGTGCATGAATAAGTCATTTCCATTATCCATATCCAAGTTCGATAGAGTAGCATGCATATCGACCATATTCCCCATGATATAATAATGGGAACAGAATACTCACAGTAGTCATTTTCTTTGTCTACTAAGTAAATACTTCCTAAAACAGAAGTCAATTATAGATACAGATAAGCTTGTTTCACAGTAGTTAGTCATAGTATTCTATCATCTGTATTCGTCAATAGAACAAGCAACTCATATGAAATCTAGGCCGACAGTATGTTATATTATTCAGCATTAATGCATATTATGATAAATAACACAAATTGTACAGTACAGAACACATAGAGAATGTTACACTGTCATTTCATGTGGAAACTGGCTTTGCATAGAGAAGGTTGCAGAATGCTAATTCAGATTCAGATTCAAATTCAGATTCAACTTAATTGTCGTTGGCAGAGTACAAGTACAGAGATAAGGGAACGCATTCGACATCTAGCCAGAGTAACAGTGCAATAGTGCAAAAGCCTTAACAAGCAGATATATGTACAGTGTGATATGTACAGACAAGGGTGAGATATGTATAGTAAGATATATGCAGTATGAGCAGTGTATGGGCAAAGTTATCAATACTGATGTACAGTATGTACAGTGTGCAAAAACAGCAGTGGGCAAAAGTTGAGCTGAAGTGATAATAATAATAATAATAATAATAATAATAATAATAATAATACATTTGACTTATATAGCGCTTTTCTAGACACTCAAAGACGCTTTACAAACTGAAAAGATTGAGTAGTAATAATAAAAGAAAAAATAAATAAATAAAAGAAAGTATAGGGGCCTAATTAAGGTAGTGCTGGGGACACTTGGGAAGGGGAGGGGGAGAGGGTTAACTGGTGAAGGCAAGCTTGAAGAGGTGGGTTTTGAGGGCCTGTTTAAATGTTGGCAGGGTGTTGGCCTGTCTGATGTGGTTGGGGAGGGCCATTCTGTGTGAAAAGATTGAATGCGAGACGTTAATTTTGATGACGCGATCAAACAGTGCAAGCAACCCATGCTGTTCTGTGAATGAGACGAGCATTGAGTGAAGACTGCCTACTGCCAAGTCATATAATTACAGCAAACATGTCGGCAGTTTGGCATCTGTTCTCTGAAAGACAACAAGAGGCACATTCTGACATTATAGACTTCCGTTTTCGCTTTCGCAACTTCAAAATAAAAGCGCAAGCTTGTTGTAGCGTTGTTGGAAATCAATGACACATCGCTAGTCAACTAACACAGCTTGTTTTGTGAGCCTGCTATCAATCCATGCATGTGATTTTGTGTCTGGTTTCGTTGTGGGGTGGGGGGGGGGGGGGGGGGCTCTAACCTTTTTCCAGGTTAGAGCAATAGCCCCTCCAAATGTCTGTGTACGTCCCTGGAGATTAGGGTTTGATCCTCCACTTTATTCTTACTGTAGGATTTTAACGTCAACAGACATTTTCATCTCCTAGCTATAATCTTCTTTCATTCCATATAATATTAGAGCATATGCCGTGCCACAAAAAAAGATTCATCCAAAATTGCAAATGCTCTCTTAAACAAATAATCACCTCAACATTACAGTGAGCATAATTGCTGTTATATCCAACAGATTAGCAAAGCCAGCTGCCCAGAGAGTATACCAGAGAGTATACCAGAGAGTATACCAGGGTTGAAAATGATCATATGCCCTGGAATCATCCTGTATTTAGAACATGATGCTATCACTAACACAGTCACAGGTGAGACCTGTCACCTAACACAACACACAGGGGGCAACAACATGAGCTCTCCTTTGGATTAACTATTCTTCTCTTTTCTAAATCCTCCTGTGTTCAGTGTAGTATCTGCTGGTGAGCTTGTCCCTAGCCCCCAAAAAGGCCCCAGTCCGGTCAGTGTTCAGTGCGTGTTGCAGTGTTCAGTGACGTGGGAATTGCAGACTGGTATGGCCCTGTTACCAGTGGGGGCTCTGATGTGAAAGTTCCCCTAGAGTTTATCAAAACTGTCCCCATGCCAAAAGCCCCAGCTCTCCTGTGACTCTGAGAGTGCTTTCCAACTCCACGCTTATTTATTCTCCCTTTGCGGCATACCTTCCATCGAAACAATCTTTCCCAGGAGATGGTAAGTAAATGAACTGGACATCCAGCACCTCCCCCTCTCTCTGTGTCTGGAGAATGAAGACTGATTCCTGATTGCAGCCTTCCTCCCTTCTCCTTTTCTTTAGACATTCAGCATTTAAGGGCTGAATTATTAGAACATGTTGGAGCCAGTTCTTCTCATAGGATGTGCAGACTAGTTTCCACTGGTGAAACACTGTGAATCATGCAGCATAATCACTTTGGCGGAATGATTTCAGGTGTCTTCACAAAATATGTTTTTCAGGAGAATAAGATTCAGTTAAATTTTTACTGAAGAGCTTAACACTCTCCTGTTTTGTTCATTTGTTCACAGATGTACCACAGGTTATTTTCGTTGATTTCAGAATATATCTCTCCATGATCATCCATTCTCATGTTTCAAAGGTTCACAGGTTGCTATCTTTTCAGGTTGTTGATTATTTAACAGAACATAATGGCAAGGACCAGGTTCAAGGGTCAAGGGACAGACAAAGGCAAAATGTGGCAACCTTGTAATTTGCCTGAAAGGCCATCTATTTTTGCACTAAGAGGTCTGTGTGGCCTGCTAGTAAGTGTGCTGTGTTAGTTGTTGTGTACACACACACAGGGTTGTGACTATGTGTTATAGTTGTTGTGCACACAGGGTTGTGACTATGTGTGTGTTATAGTTGTTGTGTACACACACAGGGTCGTGACTATGTGTTATAGTTGTGTACACACACAGGGTTGTGACTATGTGTTATAGTTGTGTACACACACAGGGTCGTGACTATGTGTTATAGTTGTGTACACACACAGGGTTGTGACTATGTGTGTGTTATAGTTGTTGTGTACACACACAGGGTTGTGACTGTGTGTTATTGTTGTTGTGTACACAGGGTTGTGACTATGTGTGTGTTATTATTGTTGTGTACACAGGGTTGTGACTATGTGTTATTGTTGTTGTGTACACAGGGTCGTGACTATGTGATATTGTACAGTATCCAGAGTGCTATGGGTAGGTGTGTACTGGGAGACAGATGGAACAGCGGGGGTCTGGTGTTGTCGTCAATATTTAATGGCGGAGTGAAAAGCCAAACACTGTGTCATTGCCAGCCTGTGGGCTCACAATTACAGCATGCGGTTACACCCACTAGGATCAGGTTAGCCTGCAATTAGCGGTCTACATGTGATAGGGTTACACCCCAGGTCACCACTGGCAACTGACCCAGTCACCAAATACAGAGGAGAGATGAGGGGGTGGCAGGTTCGGACTGGGGATGGGGGGTGAGGCTGGGGACAGGGGTGAGGGTCAGGATGGGGGTGAGAGTAGGAATGAGGATGAGAGTAGGGATGGGGGTGAGGGTAGGGTTGAGAATGTGGATGGGGGTGTGAGAGTGGGAAGCAGGTGATGGGTGAGGAGGAGATGAGGGGGGATGAAAGTGAAGGTGGAGAAGTTGAGGTGAGGTTGGCAGGAGGTCGGTGCTACAGATGAGGACAGCATGCAGGTCAGGAATAATGGATGAGAGTGTGGGAAATGTGGTGGTGGGGGTTTAGGGATGACGGTGATTGCATTTTTTCCACTGCCTACATGCAGTACGTCCAAAGACTGAATAGGAAAACTTTTGTGTAAAACAAATAGTATCGTAAATAGTATACATATAATATAATATAAATAGTATAGTAATCTCTTCTGGACCCCTAATGGACCTAATTTATTTCCCAAATACATGCTCCATATGCTTTTTGTTTCAAATTATTTCGCACCAAAAAAGGAAACCAGGTACCTTGTTTACCTTTTTAATACCCTTTTCCTGTCTTTATTCTAGGGGCAGATTTAAAAACGGCTTAGTCTGTCCTGTCTCTAAAGCTGAGGATTCAGTTCACGTCCACTGTGATTAATGATGATTTTCTTAAAAGCACATTTCACAAGTTCTCATGTGTCTTATGTTCATATTTACAGCATATACTGGAAGAGACGTCGATTCAAGGTGCTGCTATACGATATATGTTGTTATAAGATAGGAGAGACATGCCGTTATACCAATGCTTATTTAGAGGACATTATGACGACAACCTGTCCACGATAATAATATTAGTATTCATATTATGTACACAAACTTCAGCTCCATATACTGTTTATACAAGTCCATCCAAAATGCGTTGGGGTCCCAAATAAACATCGTTAACTTCTCTCCTGTCTATTAAAGTCTCTCTTCACGACTCCCAGCCTGGTACAAGCTCATAAAATGAGGAACTATTGCAAAAACAAATAATGGAAAAACGCAATGTGAAAACGCATACTTTCTTTTTATATATTACAATAAACTTCCAGGTACCAAACCAACATGATTGGTTCTGAAAGAATGGAGACTTTGGTGTTGACTATCACCTGCATCATCATCATCATCATCATCATCATCATCACCACCTGCATCATGACTCCTGCAACAATAATCATGATCAGATGAATGATGTCAAGTTCACGATCTTACCTATGGTTGTAATCACAGTGACTGATCTTACCTATGGTTGTAATCACAGTGATTGATCTTACCTATGGTTGTAATCACAGTGATTGATCTTACCTATGGTTGTAATCACAGTGATTGATATTACCTATGGTTGTAATCACACAGTGATTGATCTTACCTATGGTTGTAATCACAGTGATTGATCTTACCTATGGTTGTAATCACAGTGATCGCGAAGTAAAAAGATCCAGCGAATCTCCACTGCACCCCGGCTTTGTGGGGCTTCAGTTGCAACACCACCTCCTCGAGTTCATCAAAGTTGTTCTCAGTCAGATTGTATTTGTTCCTGATTACGAGTTTCCTGTCGTCCAGTTTGGTCTTCTGGCTCGTCTCCTTCTGGGACTCCAAGGCATCGAAGACGGCCGCGCCGACCAGCAGGTAGGTGAAGGTGCAGATGATGAGGGCGAGGGTCCGCACGTTTTGCCGCTTCATGGTCAGGGTGAGACGGGCTGCAAAAGTTTGAACAACGCGGGTCTTGAGGATGGGGAGGACGGGGAGCTGGGCTGGTTCATGGCTGGACTGACTGGCTCTGTCGAGGGGGAGAGTGTCGCCTGTCGGAGCTCTGGAATTACTTTATTTGCCGAAGCGCACATTTACTCTCGGAGCTGTTCGTTCAGCACCACCCCCTCCTAACCCCCCTCCCCCTGTGTGTGTGTGTGTGTGTGTGTGTGTGTGTGTGTGTGTGTGTGTGTGTGTGTGTGTGTGTGTGTGTGCGCGCGCGTGTGTGTGTGTGTGTGTGTGTGTGTGTGTGTGTGCGCACACGTGTTCCTACCGCCCTCCCCCCTGCCAGCCAGTGCGTGATCTGTGTGTTGTGGATCTAATATGTGTTTTTGTGGTTTGTGTGTGTGTGTGTGTGTGTGTGTGTGTGTGTGTGTGTGCGTGTGTGTGTGCAACAGGAGATGGAAATAAGACTGTAAGATGGATTTACAGTCTTATTTTCATCTCCTGTTGCACACACACACACACACACACACATACACACACACACACACACACGCACACGCACACGCACACACACACACACACACACACACACACACACACACACACACACACACAGACACACACACACACACACACACACACACACACACACACACATATATTGTTTTGAATGCAACATTTTTGTGATGTTTGTGATAGCCCGCAGTGCTCATGAATCACGGTTACAATCATCCTGTATCATTATATTTATTAAGATTTAACAACAGCAAACTCCTCAAAAAGTTATTAACATCATCAGTCATGTTTGAGGGTTGGGCTCAGGGTTGCCCTGTCCTGCATTAGCCAGGATGTCCCAGATATTGGGCTAAATTGGTTTGGACCGCCCTTGTCCCGTATACTCATCCAATCACAGGTCTCCTCATGCGCATGATCAGTTGTACATACAGTCATGGACAAAACATATTGGCACCCCTGCACCTTTTGTCAGATAATGCACCACTTCTCCAGAAAATTGTTGCAATTACAAATGCTTTGGTATTCACTGTGTTTATTTATTTAGTTTGCATTGGAACAACACAAAAAAAGCTGAGATAAAAAACCAAATCTGAGATCATTCCACGCAGAACAAAAAGAGACAGCGGTGACTGGATGACAGCCTCCTGTACTTTAAGCCGTAGGGAATTCTCCCCTGGCCATGGAGGTGAGAATGACCTAACTCACCATGCTTCCACAGAAATGCACAAGAAGGCCACACTAGCTAAAGGTGCAAGCGATATCAGTACATTCTTCGTGACATCTACTGTGGAAAATTACTAAATGGCAAAATCGTGGCAGCTACAACAGCATCGACTGTCTTGTTAAGCACAATGGTGCTTTGTTTCATGACTCAACATTTGAGTCAAATGTCAAAAAGATGCACTTGGGTGCCCCGCGGTGGTGTAGCGGGCTAAGCACTGGCCACCAGTGCATGCTGCCCACCGGGGCCGGGGTTCGTATCCCGGCTCGCCAGACCCGGATATGGCCGAGGCACATACGGGGAGCGGCATATTGGGCGGCCGCTCCCGAGGGGGGGTATAGGAGTAGTTCCGGACAAGGATCCGTCGCGCAACAGCGCCCCCGGGGTGCCGGAATAACGGTGCTGGGCTCGAGGAGCCAGTCAGCTAGTCTGCCTGGCGGCCTCCTCTGGGACTGCCGGCCACGGGGTCGTGCGGCGGATCCCTCGCAATAGGCAGGGGATAATTGGATGCTAGGTTGGGTTCAATTGGCTACCAAATTGGGTGAAAAAAAGGGATAAAATCTGAAAAAACAAATTTATAAAAAGATGCACTTGGGAAGAACGAAAGCTGAGATGATTGAGCTGGAAGACTAAGCTGAAAGACTGTGCAGGATATTTTGGATGATCTGTCCCCGACCGAAGGTGAGCCCATGTATTTCTCAGTTGCCAATGATGCCTCAAACAAGAGAAATACTGTAGATCAAATGTTTCCAGTGCGCGTGAGATATCTCTGTGTCTGATGGAGTGCAATACAAGTTACTTTTATGAAGACAGTGATGAAACTGCAAATGACGTACATCAAGCTCTGATGAACTGTCTGGAAAAGCATGAACTATCAACCGACAATCACATTCTGAAAGCTAATTGCCCAGCTCACATAGCTTATAACGCCTGCAAGCACGCCTGCAATCAGCTATCAGCGGATATTGAGTAAATCGTTTTAAAGATCTATAGCCACTTCTCAGTATCTGCTTCCCCAAGAGAGGAACTGCATGCATTTCTTGCCTCTGTTGTTCTCAATGGAATGGCGTGAAGTTCTGTGACATATTTGCATACAAAGGCTCTCTCTTCATCCAGCTGTCGATCATCTCCTGCAAAGATGGCCATGTCTTACATGCTGTCCTATGGCATAAGCTTAAATTCACCATTCAATTGGCAGGTTGCATAATGACTATTGGTTAGGTGACCGTATGTTTCATATTATTTTCACCACATTACAGGAGTGTAAGAGAGTAAAATTCTTGGGCTTCAGTTCCTGACATTGCAGCACAAGACAATAAGGCAATAGGCATAATTCAAGATAAAAAAGTGACAATAGTACAGGACATAAGTGACAAATAAGACAGGATACAATTAGCAGTATCCAGATTTGCAGACAATAAGGGCATAGGCATAATTCAAGATAAGAAATTGACAATAGTACAGGATACAATTAGCAGTACAAGTACAAGTAATAAAATAGATAGTTCAAGTAGTACAACACATGCATACTGGTAAGTTATGTTCACGTTTTATCGGCAAATGCAGTTCCACTATTCATACTCATTCAACTCAAATGGAAATATACATTGGTCTTACTTTCACTTTATGAAGTCCATTCACCTATCATTCTGACAAAGATGTCAGTGACTTTGCTGTAGAAGTCCTCTTTATTTTCTTTTAGTTTGGTAGTGAGAAAGTTGGCAACCCTAGTTGGGCTTGAGACAAACATGAGACAGTGACTTTACTACAACTGGCGCCCCTGTAGCCCGAGCACGTAAGCTGTCAACAAACTAAAAGCAATATTCTAATAACCCTAATCAGGTTTTGCGTCTCCTGAAAATATACTGCCTCTTTTATTGCAAGATCTTGCACATCTTCATTGTTTCATGGTGATGATTTACAGTATAGAGTCAAGCCCCAAACAACTGGGCTTGCTGCTTACACTGCTTAATTAGTAGTAAGTAGTTGCTCATAAGGTCCAGATACAGTACGTCCCTCAGTGTCATGGCCTCCATGGGCCCTGGACTTCTGTGATACGTCAATGGGAGATGGGGTTCAGTGGACGAGGACAGGGTTCAATTGGTTGCCATGGGGCTGGACGGCCCGAGAGGAACTCAAGACGATCTTTATCATTTTTTTCAGATGTTATTGTTTCCTGTTCGTCCTCGTGTTGACGTACTACTGCCTTCCTCCTGCGATAAGGACATGCTCGCTATGTCACAGTGTTTATTTATCACGTGTGACATTTGGGATTCCGATAAGTTCGGATAAGGTACGTCTTTGGAGGGAATAACAGTATAACTCGTCCCTTTTTTCCACTGTCATCGGCTAAAAAAATTCTCATGGCATAAATAACTCAAAATATTCTTATTTGAATTTAAAGAAGGAAAATTGGTCTGATGAAAAAAATCGAATGACTCTTTCTCAGGCCTCCCAGTCACCTTCGTATTGTGTCAGTTGCTGTGCTGTGTTTTGTTTCACACTGAGGGAGGGCAAGTTAAAAATAGCTTCATCTTCAATATCCAGGTCAACCAATTGAACTGAGACTGAGCCCTGCCTAAATCCTGCCATTGTGGACCACAGGCTCTGAATGGATCAATACATCAATGAATCAATGACATTTCATTCAAAAAGATGCCTCTTAAAAAACGTTTCCCCCTGCATAGCCCTGATGACTTCAATAACTCAAACCCAGGCAAATGTGCAAAAAGCAATAAATGATCTCCACTTATTGCCACATACACACTGGAGACAATTGCATGACCGGGAAATGTCGAGGGCCAAGATGACACTGTATTTGCATCCCTATCTTTTGGCTAAGATAAAGTATGCTGTAGCAAAGGGACAAGTCCCTGTGAAAAGCAGTGTGAGCCCCAGCCTCCTACCCCAGCCCCCAGCCCTACACACCAGCCCCAGCCCCAGCCCCAGCCCCAGCCCCAGCCCTCCAGCCCTCCAGCCCCAGGCCCCAGGCTGCGGAGGCTAAGCCATTTGGAAACAAGTGTACTGTCCCCCTGCAGAGTCAGCTGCACACAGCAGTCATCCCTGACACGTCCCGGTCTACGGCCGTACAGATCAGTGCCCCATGGGGGTTGAACTCTGGCTGGGGAGAGAGAGAGGGGATGGGGACATCCGTCATTATTGCAGTTTGGGCTGGGGACATGAACACGAGGCAGGAAGGCAGGGAGAAGCAGAGCCTTTCAGGACAGCACTATGAATGAATGAATGAATGAATGGTCTTTATTGTCATTGATATAGTACAGGTACCATACAACGAGATTTGGGAGGGGGGGCTCCCCTGGTGCTTTGGTGCTAGGAAAAAAAACTAAAAACAAGAAGGGAAAAGAGCTGGTTTACATAAATAAAGGCTATGTACACTATCCACTATACTATACTATACAAATAAAACACTGTGCTGTACTCTATGCTATGCTATACATATCCTAACATTTCCTATCTCTGAACCTTATGTACCCGAGGGTTGTCCTATTGCACATAGTGTTATTGCACATTCATTTAAAGTGTCGCAGTTTGCAGGTTTGAAATGTTCACAGTTGTGTTTCAGTATTGCACTTGATTACAATCTAGTAGCTGCCATCAAATTGTCTAGATTGTCCAGGGCCTAGAACCTAGGTCTTTGCTGTGTTCAGGGCCTGAATGGCCCTGGGGTAGAAGCTGAGCTTCAGTCTGTTTGTCCTTGCGGACATGGTCCTGAACCGCCTGTCCGAGGGCAGCCGAACAAAGTGTTCGTTCCCAGGGTGGGATGGGTCTCTGGAGATCTTGGAGGCCTTCCTGAGGCAGCGTGTGTTGTACAGCTCTTCCAGAGAGGGGAGGGGGGCGCCGATGATCTTCTGGGCCGATCTCACGACTCTCTGTAGCGCTTTCCTCTCTGCGGCTGTGCAGCTGGAGAACCATACGCAGATGCAGTAGGTGAGGATGCTCTCCACTGTGCAGCGGTAGAAGGTCACAAGCAGCTCCTGTCTGAGGTGGTATTTCCTGAGGACTCTCAGGAAGTAGAGCCGCTGTTGTGCCTTCTTGATGATGGCTGCTGTGTTGGTCCTCCAGGACAGGTCATCCTGTATGTGCACCCCCAGGAATCGGAGGGTTGAGACTCTCTCCACGCTCCCTCCATCGACGAGCAGGGGCTGGACCTCAGATTTGTTCCTCCTGAAGTCCACGATGATTTCCTGGGTCTTTGACTGGTTCAGCAGCAGGTTGTTAACCTTGCACAGCTTGCCCAGCTGCTCCACCTCATCCCTGTACGCCGCCTCGTCCCCCCCCGAGATGCAGCCCACCACGGTGGTGTCGTCTGCAAACTTTACGATGGAGTTGCTGGGGTGGACGGGGGTGAAGTCGTAGGTGTAGAGGTTGTAGAGGATGGGGCTTAGCACGCAGCCCTGGGGGGACCCAGTGCTGAGTCTGAGGGCTGTGGAGGTGTGGGAGCCCACCCGCACCCTCTGGGGGCGGTCAGACAGGAAGTCCTTGATCCATGCACAGATAGAGTGTGATAGTCCCAGGTCTAGTAGTTTGGTCACTAGCCTGTCTGGAAGGATGGTGTTGAAGGCAGAGCTGAAGTCCACAAAGAGCAGTCTCGCGTAGCTGTTCCCCCTCTCCTGGTGGGATAGAGTGGAGTGGAGAGTCGTCGCGATGGCGTCCTCTGTGGACCTGTGGGCTCTGTAGGCGAACTGGTATGGGCCCGGACCATGTGGGCCCGGACCAGTTTCTCGAAGCACTTCATGATGATTGGTGTGAGTGCCACCGGGCGGTAGTCGTTTAGGCAGCTCACCGTGCTTTTCTTCGGGACTGGGATGATAGTTGATGTTTTCAGGCAGGGTGGGATGGTGGCCTGGGACAGGGACTGGTTGAAGATGTTGGTGAAAACCCCGGCCAGCTGGTCGGCGCAGTCCCTCAGCACCCGTCCCAGGACGCCATCCGGCCCTGAGGCTTTTCTGGGGTCCACCGCCTTCAGCACGCGTCTCACTTCATGCTCTGTGAGGGTGAGGCTGCTGAGAGCTGGAGAGAGTGGTGTTTGTGTTGTGGTTACCTCCGTTCGCCCCTCGTCGAACCGGGCGTAGAAGGAGTTCAGCTTTTCCGCCAGCAGGGGGTCGTCCTCCGCGGCTGTGAGCCTGTTGGCTCTGAAGTTTGTCATGTGCTGAACCCCCTGCCACACCCGCCTGGAGTCGTTGCTCAGGAAGCATTCCTCAATCTTCTCTCTGTGGTCTGCCTTGGCCTCCCGGATGCCACGGTTTAGCTTAGCCCTGGTGGTGCTGTACAGCAGTGTGTCCTTCGCTGAGTAGGCGTTGTCCCTCTCCTTGAGCAGTTTTCGGACCTTCTCAGTCATCCATGGCTTCGTGTTGGGGAAGGTGATGACGCTCATGCTAACTCTGTAATAAGAGCCACACTTGTGGTGTGTTGGGACAGTTAAGGAACTACAACTTTGTAATTTGGGAGATTGGTCTCTGGTCCCAGACATTCCACTCTAAACTCAAGGGAGCCCTTGTTCCACTAGAACAGCCATGAGTGGGGTCATTTGACCCTGTGAGTAATCTTTGCACTTGATCAAATTTCAGGACCCTCGTTTCATGACTTTTCCTAGATATGTGTGTTCTACCACCCAGTATCCTTACATTTTCAAAACCACATCAGGATAAGCTAGTATGAAGCTATTTTGCTGTTTTTCTGTGTAGGAGGCAGGCTAATTTATAAGACAGCCAACTAGTGGTCGTTGTGTGTAAGTAGCAGCTTCCCATTGTAAAGACTATGGTCATTTGACCCGAGGCGGCTCTAATAGTAGGTAGAATTGGCTGTTCTAGTGTTAAACTGTCACACATGAATATCAATGACTATGGGACGGAGAAACACCAAAGCGAATTGAATGTTTTTATTAATGCAATTTCCCCCAAAAAACATTTGAGCAGCTATTGTAAAGCGGATGCAAACAAAAACTGTTTAAAGTTTTTATTTATGTTTTTATGATCAGTTTCTATTCAATGCAAGTGTCCATGATATTGAAGTTTTCCTTTCATATCAGCACTTCATTTAACTTTCCTTATATAAATATATCTTTTGTTAAAAACCAGGCTACTTAAAATCAACACAAAACATAAACCAAACAAACCATGGCAATAACAACAGCCCAGAGCCTGAACAATCTGTGATCCAAACCTGTCTTGTCTTACTATCATTAGTGTCTCTTGTGTGTAGTAAAACCACACAATCTAGTCTTTTGAGAACTACTGTGACATGCTTTCAACCCACGATCAATCCCTTTGATATAAGCAGAGAGCAGCACAGCTGTAGTGAACACCGTGGATCCTAAGCTCTTCTTAGCTCTTGTACTAAACCTGTGTGCTGTAAATATCAGTCAAAAACCGTCAGTGCCAACACACCGTCCAAACATTTATATGAATATTTCACATCTCAGAATATTGTCTCTTATTGTCTCCAAATGTAGAACATAAAATAGCACTCAAGTGTGTGTCTGGAGGCTGTCAGTGAAAATATCACATCATTTTTATCAATGTAATGTACTGTGTAATGTTGGTGACTACGCATCGAATCTAAATATCAGTGGCAATTTAATACAATAAGTTGATAGTCTAGTACTCTGGTACTCTAGTGCCATTCACACATCATTACTACCAGTCTTTAAAAGGTCTGGGGAACACAGGAAACAACCCAGGTAAAAAATCTATATCTTCTCCTGAACCGATAATGCACTTTGATTTTGTGTGCCTGTCCAGGCGAAACGCCTCCATTTCTACCACTAATACACACACACACACACACACACACACACACTCACACACTCACACTCACACACCACACACACACACACACTCACACACTCACACTCACACACCACACACCACACACCACACACACACACACACACGCACGTGAGCAGACAGACACAGACACAGACACACACACACACACACACACACACGTGAGCACACACACACAAACAGAGCACGCTGTGCGTCCTCCTAGTGGCCTAGTCGGTAGTGCTCAGGGTGATTTAACGTGCATTTAAAATGCAACGGCATGAGAACATCATTATGGCGATGCTAGGAAGAGATGGAGCCTCCCCCACCCTCCCCTCTCCCCCCACCCTCCCCTCTCCCCCCACCCTCCCCTCTCCCCCCACCACCCTCCCCTCTCCCTCCACCACCCTCCCCTCTCCCCCCACCCTCCCCTCTCCCCCCACCCTCCCCTCTCCCCCCCCCACCCTCCCCTCTCCCCCCACCACCCTCCCCTCTCCCCCCACCCTCCCCTCTCCCCCCACCCTCCCCTCTCCCCCCACCCTCCCCTCTCCCCCCACCACCCTCCCCTCTCCCCCCACCCTCCCCTCTCCCCCCACCCTCCCCTCTCCCTCCACCACCCTCCCCTCTCCCTCATCACCCTCCCCTCTCCCCCCACCACCCTCCCCTCTCCCCCCACCCTCCCCTCTCCCCCCACCCTCCCCTCTCCCCCCACCCTCCCCTCTCCCCCCACCACCCTCCCCTCTCCCTCATCACCCTCCCCTCTCCCCCCACCACCCTCCCCTCTCCCTCATCACCCTCCCCTCTCCCCCCACCCTCCCCTCTCCCCCCACCCTCCCCTCTCCCCCCACCCTCCCCTCTCCCCCCCCCACCCTCCCCTCTCCCCCCACCACCCTCCCCTCTCCCCCCACCCTCCCCTCTCCCCCCACCCTCCCCTCTCCCCCCACCCTCCCCTCTCCCCCCACCACCCTCCCCTCTCCCCCCACCCTCCCCTCTCCCCCCACCCTCCCCTCTCCCTCCACCACCCTCCCCTCTCCCTCATCACCCTCCCCTCTCCCCCCACCACCCTCCCCTCTCCCCCCACCCTCCCCTCTCCCCCCACCCTCCCCTCTCCCCCCACCCTCCCCTCTCCCCCCACCACCCTCCCCTCTCCCTCATCACCCTCCCCTCTCCCCCCACCACCCTCCCCTCTCCCTCATCACCCTCCCCTCTCCCCCCACCCTCCCCTCTCCCCCCACCCTCCCCTCTCCCCCCACCACCCTCCCCTCTCCCTCATCACCCTCCCCTCTCCCCCCACCACCCTCCCCTCTCCCCCCACCCTCCCCTCTCCCCCCACCCTCCCCTCTCCCCCCACCACCCTCCCCTCTCCCTCATCACCCTCCCCTCTCCCTCCCCCACCCTCCCCTCTCCCCCCACCCTCCCCTCTCCCCCCACCCTCCCCTCTCCCCCACCACCCTCCCCTCTCCCTCCACCACCCTCCCCTCTCCCCCCACCCTCCCCTCTCCCCCCACCCTCCCCTCTCCCCCCCCCACCCTCCCCTCTCCCCCCACCACCCTCCCCTCTCCCCCCACCCTCCCCTCTCCCCCCACCCTCCCCTCTCCCCCCACCCTCCCCTCTCCCCCCACCCTCCCCTCTCCCTCCACCACCCTCCCCTCTCCCTCATCACCCTCCCCTCTCCCCCCACCACCCTCCCCTCTCCCCCCACCCTCCCCTCTCCCCCCACCCTCCCCTCTCCCCCCACCCTCCCCTCTCCCCCCACCACCCTCCCCTCTCCCTCATCACCCTCCCCTCTCCCCCCACCACCCTCCCCTCTCCCTCATCACCCTCCCCTCTCCCCCCACCCTCCCCTCTCCCCCCACCCTCCCCTCTCCCCCCACCCTCCCCTCTCCCCCCCCCACCCTCCCCTCTCCCCCCACCACCCTCCCCTCTCCCCCCACCCTCCCCTCTCCCCCCACCCTCCCCTCTCCCCCCACCCTCCCCTCTCCCCCCACCACCCTCCCCTCTCCCCCCACCCTCCCCTCTCCCCCCACCCTCCCCTCTCCCTCCACCACCCTCCCCTCTCCCTCATCACCCTCCCCTCTCCCCCCACCACCCTCCCCTCTCCCCCCACCCTCCCCTCTCCCCCCACCCTCCCCTCTCCCCCCACCCTCCCCTCTCCCCCCACCACCCTCCCCTCTCCCTCATCACCCTCCCCTCTCCCCCCACCACCCTCCCCTCTCCCTCATCACCCTCCCCTCTCCCCCCACCCTCCCCTCTCCCCCCACCCTCCCCTCTCCCCCCACCACCCTCCCCTCTCCCTCATCACCCTCCCCTCTCCCTCCCCCACCCTCCCCTCTCCCTCCACCACCCTCCCCTCTCCCCCCACCACCCTCCCCTCTCCCCCCCCCACCCTCCCCTCTCCCCCCCCACCCTCCCCTCTCCCCCCCCCACCCTCCCCTCTCCCTCCACCACCCTCCCCTCTCCCTCCACCACCCTCCCCTCTCCCTCCACCACCCTCCCCTCTCCCCCATCACCCTCCTCTCTCCCCCCACCACCCTCCTTTCTCCCCCCCCCACCCTCCCCTCTCCCCCCACCACCCTCCCCTCTCCCTCCACCACCCTCCCCTCTCCCTCCACCACCCTCCCCTCTCCCCCATCACCCTCCTCTCTCCCCCCACCACCCTCCTTTCTCCCCCCACCACCCTCCCCTCTCCCTCCACCACCCTCTCCTGTCCCTCCACCACCCTCCCCTCTCCCCCCACCACCCTCCCCTCTCCACCACCATCACCCTCCCCCACCACCCTCCCCTCTCCCCCCACCACCCTCTCCTCTCCCCCAATCACCCTCCCCTCTCCTCCCACCACCCTTCCCTCTCCACCACCATCACCCTCCCACCACCACCCTCCCCTCTGCCCTCCACTACCCCAGCACCCTGAGAGGGGTGCCTATCAGCCCATCACCCCCCCCCGCCCCCATCACACCACCACCCTGAGAGGGGTGCCTATCACCCTCCCCTCTCCCCCAATCACCCTCCCCTCTCCTCCCACCACCCTCCCCTCTCCACCACCATCACCTTGCCACCACCTCCCCTCTGCCCTCCACTACCCCAGCACCCTGAGAGGGGTGCCTATTAGCCCACCACCCTCCCCACCACACCACCACCCTGAGAGGGGTGCCTATCAGCCCACCACCCTCTCCCCCCCCCCTCCACCACCCTGAGAGGGGTGCCTATCAGCCCACCACCCTCTCCCCCCCCCCCCCTCCACCACCCTGAGAGGGGTGCCTATCAGCTGGCTCTGTCTCATTACATGAGCCTCCTCCTGGCCCTCCAGCCTCCCACTGACATTCAATTAAAGCCTTTCATTTGTCCGTTGTTCCCTCTGCCTCCACGGCTCTCCCGCTGAGCCCCACTGTGGTTGGATAATTATCCTGTGCGTCTCTCCAATCCGAGTTGAATCTCTTTATTAAGCACGGCACCATGCAGGGTTAAGGCACACCTGCCCCTGTCTGTCATCAGCTGCAGGTGGGAAGTACAGTGTCCTATATAGTCAGTCTCACCATGTGGATTTCCACGTGGGAAGGGTTTTAAGGTGAGAGGTAGTTCACCTGTGGGACAGCAGTCAGTTTAGAAACCTAATTGATTATGTCTCCATGTCATGTGGACTCGTCCCCGAGCCAAATACCGGTGTTGCTTTTTTTGACATTTTGCCATGGTAGAATGATGCTGATGGACCTGGGTCAAAGCTAAATCATCCCCCATGAAATTGGTTAATTACTGAATTGATTATCTCATTTTATGGGGCTAGCAAGAATTCAATGTGTAATTAATCACTTTATTGACTTGTGAAATAATGAAATAATGGCCATTTATCATTAAGCATGACTTTCACATTTAGCATTGGATGTATATATTTATTTATTTTTATTTCATTTTATTTCATTTTATATATATATATATATATATTACAAGCATTGTGTTGTTGAGCATGTCACTGTTACGGACATTCTAATAAGTGTTTGAGATGTTCTCCAGTTTGACCAGGGACCTTCTGTTTGACCAGGGACCTTCTGTTTGACCAGGGACCTTCTGTTTGACCAGGGACCTTCTGTTTGACCAGGGACCTTCTGTTTGACCAGGGACCTTCTGTTTGACCAGGGACCTTCTGTTTGACCAGGGACCTTCTGTTTGACCAGGGACCTTCTGTCAACTTAAACCATTTTCCACAGGCACAGTCTCATGTCATACCATAGGACAGGTCAGGTGAAAAGGAGGTCCGCATGGCAGCAATTCTCAAGTCGTGCAAATTACCGAAAAGCATCTTTAAAAAAAAAAAAAAAGTGAATGTTTGAATGTTACAAAAGTTTAAGTGTTGAAGAGCTCACTCGATAAAACAAACAACAGTTTTAAGTAGGGATGCTCCGATCTGGATTTTTGGGGCCGATACCGATCACCGATTTTTTTCCTCAAGATCAACCGATACCGATTTTTTAAAAAATACATAACTGTAGGCCTACTGACTGGATAGCCTACATATTTTTGGCTTTTTAGACAAAAGTTTTGATCCATTAGGCACCAAGCAAACGCAGACCCATTTTTATGGCATAGTAAAAGTCTGGCCTATCACCCAGTTAGGGCCTGAAGCCCAAGTCAGTCGATATGGCTGTATAAAAGACATCATAAACGTGGCCTTCATGGTTTACATACTGTTACGTCCTCCTATGTTTTCTGTTCAGTTATCTGTCTTCCCCAGGAAAAAAAATAAAAAATAAAAAATAAAAAACGGTTTTTGCGATCGGCCATTTTTGCCGATCACCGATCGAGTCATTTGGAGTGAAATCGGCCGATTTAAATCGGTGGCCGATAAATCGGAGCATCCCTAGTTTTAAGATCACTAAATACTTATAATTTGTGAATTGGATTCACTGTCTCATCTGCTACTGGGTAAGTGATACAAGGCTTGTAAACAAATGTACGTTTTAGGACATGTTCATAAGCAAAGACTGTGTGATCATCTAATTATGTGTAGTTATGTGTTTTTAGCATGTTTATGTTCTATCAGGATGTTGTGATGTGCTAAACATGCAGTTAGACATTCATAGCGATGTACCTTCTCAGCTGATAGCTACTAGCAGCTGTTTTGCCTGTCTTTTGATTCAGAACAAGATTCTCTGGTATTTGGTTTGATGTGTACCAACATAAAAAAAATAAAAATTCAAATATTTTCAGATTTCAATGTATGACACATCATTTGAAAGTGTACAATCTTTCATAGCACTTTCATAATCTGGGGGGAAAAAATAAAAAGACCTTGCCCTACTTGAGGACTTTTTCACCAGACCCCGTCACATATGTCAAATACAATATTACGCAATGGTCATGAGCTGCATATATTTGCATGGTGTCCCCTTACCATTTCTAATGCCTCTGGTGCTTATACATACATTCATACAATTCCAATAACCCTGGACAGCGTGAACCTAATTAGTCTGTTTGTTGGAAAGGTTAGCTATCGGTCCTGCTGCTTTAATCCAGCAGTGTTATTTGCTAATTTGATTGATCTAAGATAAACAATTTATAGGCATGTGAAGAAAATGTTATGAACAATGAAAGACTAGGTACAAAAATAGATAGTCATTAAAAATACCCCCATCTGAATAAAAATAGCTGCCAAATGGAGAACATTGCTGGTTAGTTTTGTACTACATGTTAAACAATCAGCATATTTTGCTAGATTTGCATGTTAGACATGAGCTTATTGACATAGTCAAACAACATTTAAAAATATGATATTCTAAATATTATTTGCGAATAACTATTCTAGTGAGACTGTCACCTACATTAGGTCTGCTACAATGTGATAAGACTCTGATACTATGATAAGTGGAAATGTCACCATCCAAGAACAAATACCATAGGAAAGAGAAGAGGAGCAGATAGCTGGTATTTGAATACTGTAGCTGTCAATCTAGAATAATCTATTCAGACCAAACCTGCCAGGCTCCAGTGTCTCTCTTTCTCTCTGTTGATGGTTATTAATGACTGACAGGGTAAGCTCAGGGCACACACGTCAGCTCTAGATATCACAGCGTGATATGTTTGACCAGCGGAGGCTGGTGGAGGCAGAAATCAGACGATGGGCTCATTGTGATGCACGGAATGCAATAAGGAACACTATCAAACACGTGTGCCTGGATGCAGTCAGTGAAAATATGACATACAGTCATAACGTGTGTTTGTTACCATTCCTCGTTCCATTCTATGCATTATTACAATGAGCCTGTCCTCTGATTTCTACCTCCATCAACCTCCACCATGTCTGACACACGTTAATGAAGCCGTCTTCATCACATCTTTAGCATCTCAGTTCACAGATGATTGCCTATCTGACTAGATTGACTTACTCTCCACTTGGAGTTTTCTGATCTGGGGTTAATAAATGATTGTAACAGTGTTGTGTGATATACAGTATACAATGTATGACAGGGCATAGCGTGTTTCCCGTCCACTCCCGTCTCTAACTCCCTCGAGGGCCTAGTTATGGACTATGTGAGCTATATTCAGTGCCAAGCATTTTACTTGTCAAGTCACATAAAGAATAATAGAGTCCAAATCCAGTTCACATAGACTTGCTGCAGGATTTGCAATGTCCACTGTCTACTTCAAACAGAGTCACACAGAAATAATATTTATATTATCTAAACCCCAAATCCCCAAAGACTTACTATTTCATTTTCTTAAGTATATTGAAAGGGAGGAAAATGCCTTTGTTTAAAGTTTGTTCACTGGTACCTCTTGTTAAGCAACAGTTCTGACTGAGGTAAAGCACATCCTGTGATAGCAGTGATAGCATCCTGTAAGTGCTCACTGTAAGTGAGTATAACAGGCTGTAGAACTCCCCCATTATTGCTCAGAGGAGGTTCGCCTGATACTATGACTTTCCTCCTCAAATCAATGTCAATTAAATGTTTAACTTAGGATAATGTGTCCTGAGTCATATGTGAAGTATAACAGGATAAATCCAATACATTTGATGGACATCAATGCAGTAGAACATCATTTTGAACATGTACAGCAAAGCCCTATTCCCACCGTATATCTACAATATTGGGGGGTCAAGACAAGAGCCATACAGTAGATAGATAAACAAACATGTTGTGTAATAGCATGTCTCTGCATGAATCACACTTGAGTGAACACAAATGATGTTCAAACGAGGCGGTGTAGTTTTGATGTTTTCCCCATTGTTCTATTTGTCTTTTGGCCCTTGAAAAAATGGAGTGATTGGAATGGAGTGATCTGCGGCAATCATGCAGACCTTACTCCATGATTAGGGGAATCATGGAGGGAGGGAGGGAGGGAGAGAGAGAGAGAAAGAGAAAGAGAGAGAGACAGAGAGAGAGAGAGAGAGAGAGAGAGAGAGAGAGAAAGAAAGAGAAAGAGAGAAAAGCAGGGACTCTCTGGAAGAGAGGTAAGAGGGAGTGACACATTACTCAAAGTGAGGGTTGGGGGGGGGGCGGAGGGATGAAGAGCTGCATGATAAAATCAAACTCAGGACAGAGGGAAGCGAACAGGCGTTCCAGCCCTGCTTGCCTCTACCTCCAACGCCTGTACAGTCACTGAGGAGACGCTTCAAACGCCTCCCTCCAGCACAGCGACAGCCACGAGGTCAACTCTGCATGTTTACAACATTGTTAACCAGACTACGACAGCAGTGTCTCTGAAATGCCCATATATGGTCGCAGACGAGCCTTTCATGTGTGTCATTATCCCAGGCAGTCCTCCCCCTCAGGAGTGTCATAAATAAACAGGTACGAATATCATTCTAAACTAAACATCTGATATAGACATCACCACTGACACACAGCGATGAGACGTTGTTTGCTGAAAAGAAGGATGATTTCAACAACACAGGGCGTCGAGGAGTGTGTCACGTCGAATAAATAATTCACTGAGGCATGACATTTTTACCTTGTTTCTTACAAGTGCCTACTACGTCTCTGAAGAAAGACGCACTTGTAACAGGCTGCTGATGAATTCTTAAAGTACCCCCATACTCCCACTCTCTGGGATACATTATTCACATGGCATTGTTCTCCTGGGTTGAAGCCACTCGACTTCCCCTTCAGGTTCAGTGAAGGGGCCGCAATTGTTCAAACAGGGTGTCGCCACCGCCACTGCCACCACCACCACCAAGATAATAAAATATCTCCCCTTTGGTTCATCTGATTTAAACCCCACAGACTAGACACCGGGTGCTAACTGAGCGTATTACATCATTACGATGAATGGTTCTGGTGTGAATAGCGACGACCAGGGAGGGTCATGTTGTCACTTGTTGCGAATCCATTTGCGCTCCTGAGGGTCTAAACGACAACTTTGCCTGATGGATTTGACTGGTATGTGTCTGGGGTTGGTCAAATGGCCCTTAGTCACTGAAGCCTCGATACCCAATGGATACACGTATGGACTTTAACCCTCCATTTGAAATTGAAGGCCTTTTCTTTTTTCTTTTTTGGTTTCCTTTTCTTTTTTACAAACAGACATTAGGGTTTACATTTTTTCCCACATGTTCTTTTTCCCCACACACCCCTCCCACCCCACCCAACCCCACAACAACAACAACAACAACAACAACAACAACAACAACAACAACAACAACAACAGCAGCACAAGAAACTGAAGGCCTTTTCAAGAACAAAATCTGAGGAAAGATTCTTAGAATTAAGGAGAACATGTCCCTGAGACAGAGAGTGCTCGGGGTCAAAGAAAAGGTTGTATTGTAATGACCAGCTGGGCTGGAGACAGCTGTAGTAATGGAGGGGGGGGGCTGGAGACTCTCTGCTGAGGCACACTGCTGAGGGACAACCAGTTCATTGAGCAGATGACACACAGATCCCTCACACACACACACACACACACACACACACACACACACACACACACACACAGATCTCTCTCTCTCACTCTCACACACACGCACACACACACACATGCACACACACACACACACACACACGCACGCACACAGATCTCTCTCTCTCTCTCTATCACACACACGCACCTCTCTCTCTATCACACACACACACAAGCACACACACACACGCACGCACACAGATCTCTCTCTCTCTATCACACACACGCACCTCTCTCTCTATCACACACACACACACACACACGCACACACAGATCTCTCTCTATCACACACACACACAGATCTCTCTCTCTCTCTATCACACACGCATGCATGCACACACACACGCACATACTGTACACATACACACACACACACACACAGAGGGGGATACATATGGAGAAATATTAATGCCAATATTATTGTAAATAAATAGAATACAACTCACAAATGTGTACCATGATCTGTGAACAAAAAACAAAAAGCACAAATATAATGTACTAGACACAAAGGCCTCATGATTTGTATTTGGAAACCATTATTTTTAATAAATGTAAAATGATTTGCAAATATGGCTAAAAATGTGTGATTAAATGCTCTTACAAATGTCACGATTTATGAATAAAAACGAAAGCAGTGACAAACATCTTTCCAAATTAAGATGATTTGTTTTTCATTCGCTTTTAATTGAACTCAATTTATTTACAATAATATTGGCATCAATCTGTCCCCATAGATAAAGAGAAATACGCACTGGGAACAGTGAACCACAGGGAACAATGAGGGATCATAGTTCACGTGTTCCTGCCACAGCACCAGTAATATTATGATGTTATCTGGACCCCAAGTACTCTTGGGGGGTAGTCCATCAACGTTCCTAAAGGAAAATCCAGGCTCTCGCCAGACGTTGATGGAATACCCCCCAGGTCTTCAACCTAAAATGATTGTACAGTAAAAATTGCAAAATGTCATGTAAAGAAAGGTTGAAGAATACAAATAAAAGTGCCTTCCTGTCATGCAACAGCACTGCACAGCTTCATCCATAACTGTAGTAGTACAATTACAACACTGCCACCTTGTGGTCGGAGATACAGTGTAAGCTGTACAACAAACACAACCAAAAATCCTTCTTCTAGCATTATGACTGCCAATGGCCCCTGGCAGAGATTACTTCTTGCCATGACTGATGGATGGATGATTCACTTACTTAGACAAATGTATGTTGTTGCAAGTCTCTTTGGATAAAGGTGTCTGCTAAATGCTAAATGTAAATGTAAAGCAGGCAGGACCTAGCGGCAGAGAGGTGAGTTAGAAAGTAGACTGCACTTAATGATGTGTGCCATCATACCAGACACCCCCCTCCCCCCCCCTCGATTGTCATTGTATAATTCAAACTCTGGTCACGCCTTTGCACTGTCCTGGCGCCCCACTGGTGGAACGAGCTTCCCACTGTTATCAGGACTGCAGAGTCACGACCTATCTTCTGCCGTAGATTGAAGACCTCCATCTCTTCAGACTACATCTTGACTGTACCTCCTAAAGACCTCTCCATCCCCACTACACCCCTGTACAATTTCTCTACTGTAAATAAAAAAGCATTGTGATTGCCAATGGCCCGTGATCCTAAACCTTATGATGACTGATGAATAGACGATTCACTTACTTTAGACAAATGCACTTGTTGTAAGTCGCTTTGGATAAAGGTGTCTGCTAAATGTCTAAAATGTAAATGTAAAATGTAAACATGACAACAATAGCCAAACCATTGAGCTGAACATGCTAAACATAGCTCAGTAGCTCTGAGGGGATACAAGGCCATAGTACTGAAGGCTGCATTCTCCCTGACATAATTAACTGACTCAATTAGCTATAATTGCCACATAGGGACACACTGCCAGAGAATCATTGAAAAGGCTCTTCATGTTACAGACAGTCCTCTGTGACTTATAAAAATGAAGTGACTCCAGTTGAGTGAACAAAGGTTTTATAGCTCAGATTAAAACATTGGCCAACAACAAAACAGTGATAGTGCAGGTTGGTAGGGTTTGGAGGGCCCAAGACCTACCTGGATCAGCCTAGGAGGTGGTAGGCATAGTGAGTTCCTTCTTATAAGAACTTCAATTATAATGCCTATACATTGATTATTGATTGTTTTCTATCAGGCATTACTATGAGTCTTTCTAAACTCAGCTGCAAGCTTTGACAAGCTTCATATTCCAAATCACCAAAAGGTGGCGGCAGCCAGCAGGACACAAGCACTGGTAGAACTTTGTTCTAATTGAATGGATCTGGTGCAGACAGCGTTGGTCTGCTGTGCCTAGAGACACACAATGGATGTCATTTCAAATGGTCCCAGGACCAACACACACCAACACATTTCCAAAGGGAATAAAAATAAATCTGAGCCAAACGTGTATGGCAGGACGCGGGCGAGGTGGTGAGAGGCGGATAGGTAGGTACTTTCACTTCAGTAAAGTAAGTAGGCTGCTTTGCAAACTTTCGAGACGTCAAGAGATGAAAAAGAAGGCGGTTCTTCTTCGTTGAGACCCTACAAAGTCCGCAGGCAAAGAGGGAAATACTTTATTCTCCAGACCGAGATCTTCTCGCCTCCTCGTCTTCTACAGAATGGACATATCCAAAGGCGACGACCGTCCGAGCGAGCAGGCTGCCACCCTACTGGGGTCTCCAGGTCTGGAGGATCAGATGAGATACGGTGGAGGACAGGGGAGGAGGAAGACGTCCAACAACTGCAGGATCATCATCGGGGTGAGTTGGTCTCTGTCGGTCTCTGTAGTAACTTGTCGATGATTTGAGTAAGGAAAAGGTGAAGTTTATCAACACTTCAAAGGTGAGGTTTATCAACGCGTCTTCTTTTACTGGCGGATGAAGGATGTGTTATTAAGGGCATCGCAGTTCATCCCTGTCAAGTTTATCTCCAGATATAGTGTTGCAGCCTCAAAGCTCTTTCTACGGATTTGAAGGCATGCCATATTTTGGGTTAAATTGTTTATAGCACTTATAATATAGGCCTATTCTGATTCCTTCAAACTGGAATAGGCTACCCAGTGGAAAGTAAGCAAGGGTAGCCTATAGCCTAGTTTATTGTCAACACATCACATTTTTATGTGACATTTCTCAGATAAACTAACTCAATCACACAGACTGGACATTGCATTTAAATCAAGATGCTGTGGTTGAACCTGAAAAACCCCACCACCTGTATCCCTGCCAGCCAGTCCAGACAATGGGTTTGAGGTCGCAGTGACCTATAATTATCCTCGGACCTTCAGCTGCAATAACCGCGCAATGTCGCAACACTTTAGGCATGTGGACAACTTTCATTCAGCAAACAACGGCTTGGAGTTGTGAAATATCACTACACATGGTTATGTTAGAGTACATTACTGTGCCATGAAGTCATCTGTAACATGTTGCATCAAGCAGCAGCTGCCGATTGGAGAGAGTCAGTCACTTACGCCTGTGCCAATGCTGATAGAATAACGTTTTAAAAGGCTTGCAATTGGCTACTGAAAAAATAGAACATCCAGTTAATTAATTGTGCCTAGGGGTTCGGTCTTATCAGCTGAAGCAGGATAGTAATCTTTTGAATGCCTTTGCTTTACCTGCACTGTTTAGAGAAACATGTTTGGGTTTCCAACATGGCTTCTGACCAGTAGGTATCTGACCAGTAGGTTTTCTCCAGATGGTGTGTTTGCTTTCTTGGCTCTCAGTGACATAGCCCAGGTTACCCCAGAACACACACACACGCACGCACGCACACACACACACACACACACACACACACACACACACACACACACACACACACACACACACACACACACACACACACACACACACTCACTCTCACTTATACCTGAGTGAAAGCTGAGAGAAATTAAAGTATACACTTGAGCACACTTTAGTTTCATTTCACATTTTCTAACTTTTTTATGAATGAGGAGAGATCCGATCGTACACCCTCAAGCTCTTGATTATGGGGTATTAACCCACAATGACAGAGTTCTGTGCCCAATATGATACTAAAGCCTTATTCTCAATATGCCCTATTAGGATTGTTAATAGGATGTTAGGACCTGTTAGGATTCTAAAGCCAAGACTGCTGGATATGGATAGATGTCTTAGTTTGAACCTCTGCTCCAGCCTTTGATCCACCCGTCTAATTACAAACCCAGTGCCCCCCCCCCCCCCTGCCTTGCATCCTTCCCTGGGCACGGAGACCCACCAGCCACTGGTGGAGGAGAGCTACATTATGATCTGGTTTGGACTTCTTAATTACAGACGCCCATATACAGTACACAGATGTGGAGAATGGCAGTTTTATTTGAACACTGAGGAGTCTTCCATTTGAATGAAACTGATTAAAGGGCCACTTAGGTCCACCCTAGGGAACACACAGTGAAGTTCCCCCTTTAAAACCACTACAAAAGACAAACTGGGGCGGCTGTGTGCTCAGGAGGTAGAGCCGGCGTCTAATGATCGCAAGGGTCCATGGGCAAGACACTTGACCCAAAATTGCTCCATTGGTGTGTGAATGTGTGTGTGAATGGGTGAATGAGAGTCCATTGTAAAGCGCTTTGGAATAAGAAGCTATATAAGTCAGTCCATTTACCATTTACAATCTGTAGTCTGTTTTGTTTTTCTTCGCTCAACACAAAACCCAGCTGGATGGTTTATCCGGATAAGCTGTATGCTAACAGTGTACTGTAGCGAATCAAAGCTGCACACCATCAAAGAGTGTCAAATGTCTCTTTATCATGTATCTCTTGACACAATACTTGTCTGCGCTGCTGTGTGTGAAGTCACTTGGCAGTTCCATTTGACTAGCCTGACTAACAAGGCATGTGAAAGTCATAAAAATCCATGTACACAATAAAAAAGCCACACAACAAGCTGCAACTCCAGAAGATTGAATTCTTGGCCAGAATTAAGCATAAATCTCACTGTCAGGTAAGGAGAGTCTCACACTTGGAGAGAATTAGTTGATTTGATAGTAAAAGGAATCTGAATGGCCTCCCTCTGAGCAACCTGCAGCCTTTATTCTGTCATGTTATTATGTGCACATTATGCTGTACTGTACACATGGGTCATTTTCTGACTTTTGTCCGTTCTTGCCAATAGGTGCTGTTGCTGTGCTTGCTGATTGTCATCCTTGCCGTGGTGTTTGCCTTCAAGCAGCGCTGTGATGTGAAAGGTGCGGTTTCACCTTCAAACAACTGTCTTTGTGGCCCATTTCTGTGTCTTAGCACTTGTGTTGTCTTTGGCAAAACTGACCAGTTACTGTAAGCCCAAAACAAACCACCATTGTCATTATGAGCTCTCCCAGAAAATGGACCTCTTTCAGGCAAGAACAGTCCAACTTGACTGAGATCTAATATTAGATTTTTCGCATTTCCCTACAAGTTAGTTTCAATAGGGCTCCAATGTTTTTTCAACCACTATGACTCAGATGTACTTACCTGTGCTTAGTCTTACCTAGTTGTTTTAATCTGTCAAACGACCCTAGTTATTCTACGTAATCGTTAACCTTTTTTCCCACATGTCACCTTCCCTCATGCAGTGACCAGTTGTAACAACAGGTGTGTGACGGGGAGCAGGGACAAGGCTGCGTCGTGCCACTGCGACCCCTCCTGTGAGGACAGTGGGACCTGCTGTCTGGACTACCAGGAGGTGTGCTTAGAGCCCCGTAAGTACTAGACCTGCTGTCTGTCTGGACCACCAGGAGGTGTGGTACTAGACCTGCTGTCTGTCTGGACTACCAGGAGGTGTGGTACTAGACCTGCTGTCTGTCTGGACTACCAGGAGGTGTGGTACTAGACCTGCTGTCTGTCTGGACTACCAGGAGGTGTGGTACTACTAGACCTGCTGTCTGTCTGGACGACCAGGAGGTGTGGTACTAGACCTGCTGTCTGTCTGGACTACCAGGAGGTGTGGTACTAGACCTGCTGTCTGTCTGGACTACCAGGAGGTGTGGTACTAGACCTGCTGTCTGTCTGGACTACCAGGAGGTGTGGTACTAGACCTGCTGTCTGTCTGGACCACCAGGAGGTGTGGTACTAGACCTGCTGTCTGTCTGGACTACCAGGAGGTGTGGTACTAGACCTGCTGTCTGTCTGGACCACCAGGAGGTGTGGTACTTAGACCTGCTGTCTGTCTGGACCACCAGGAGGTGTGGTACTAGACCTGCTGTCTGTCTGGACTACCAGGAGGTGTGGTACTAGACCTGCTGTCTGTCTGGACTACCAGGAGGTGTGGTACTAGACCTGCTGTCTGTCTGGACCACCAGGAGGTGTGGTACTTAGACCTGCTGTCTGTGTGGACTACCAGGAGGTGTGGTACTTAGACCTGCTGTCTGTCTGGACTACCAGGAGGTGTGGTACTAGACCTGCTGTCTGTCTGGACCACCAGGAGGTGTGGTACTAGACCTGCTGTCTGTGTGGACCACCAGGAGGTGTGGTACTAGACCTGCTGTCTGTGTGGACCACCAGGAGGTGTGGTACTAGACCTGCTGTCTGTGTGGACCACCAGGAGGTGTGGTACTAGACCTGCTGTCTGTGTGGACCACCAGGATGTGTGGTACTAGACCTGCTGTCTGATTGGACCACCAGGAGGTGTGGTACTAGACCTGCTGTCTGATTGGACTACCAGGAGGTGTGGTACTTAGAGCCCCGTAAGTCTACTGCACCCCATGTGCCTCAGCAACACCAGAGGTATTTAGAGCAGAAGAGCAGAGGTCAAATGACTGACCCACTACTGCCATATCATTAGCCTGGTGTGTGCGCACGTGTGTGTGTGTGGGGGGGGGGGGGAGGGTGGGTGTTCTGTGCACGTGGGTGTGTTTGTGCACGTGGGTGGGTGTGTCCACGTGGGTGGGTCTGTGTATGTGTGTGTGTGTGTGTGTGTGTTTATACCTAAGAGGATTAGGCCGTTACGAGGTGAGGTGTGCCCAAGACAAACGTGTGTCCTCTGTCAGACTTTATAAACACAATGGTTCATTTGACTGGAATGTTAGCTTTGGATGGCAGGCGCTGACTGTAGGACGAGACTAAGTAGGGGAAAAACAGACTCTAGCTGTGGTAAGCTGTGGGCAGAAGCGTGTTGAGTGTCATCACTGACGAAACCCACACTGTCCAAAATTCCCCCATTGCCATTTTAGGAGCCACAGCCAACGCGTCGGTCACCGTGGTCAGCCGTCCCTCGCCTGGGAGTGGTGCTGACATTCCCTGCTTTGTACTTTCCCCCCATGCGCTGATTGTGGTGCCACATGTGCCTCCACACTTCCTCCAAGACAGCCCCAAGAGAGGCCCCTTCCAGGGGTGTGGGAGTGCTCGCGTGTTTTCCCATGGACGGCTAGTGTAGTGTGTACAGCCAACGTCTGCTAGCGAACAGCCAGCGTCTCTGCTAGCCCTGTCAGACAGAGCTCCCCGCTGTAAGAACGTCCAAGTTGACCCCGGTCCAAACCACACTACTGATCGAAGGGGGATGGACGGAGGCGGCTCTCTCACAGACACGCTAGAGAAAGTCCCTGTTCTCTCCAGACGAGACAGCACCGTGCGGTCTGTGAGGGAGGTGCTTTGTGTCGACTGTCAGACTTGCAGCTAGTAGTGACATTTTAGAGTAGGCTGGCTTTGTGTTCCCTGGGTTGGCATGCGGTCGGGATGCCAACACCACCAGTGTAGGTCTGGATGGATTCCACTGAGTCACTTGCGTTTGTGTTAGTCGTCTGAGAGGATAAACAGACTCACCTCAAAGATGGTTTAGGGTTGGTCAATAGAAGCAGAAGGGACTTTCTCCCTCTGAGGTTATCCTCATGTGACTTTCCTACATACTGTGTGTGAGCGCATACATACTGTGTGTGAGCGCATACACACACACACACACACCCCTCCTCTCTTTTTCTCTCTCATAAACACTGCTTTCTCTCTCTCTCTCTCTCTCTCTCTCTCTCTCTCTCTCTCTCTCTCTCTCTCTCTCTCTCTCTCTCTCTCTCTCTCTCTCTCTCTCTCCTCTCTCCATCTCCCCACCAGATCAGCACTGGACCTGTTCTAAATTCCGCTGCGGTGAGGAGAGGTTGGCCAACAGTCTGTGCTTCTGCTCTGAGGACTGTGTGAAGGCGGGAGACTGCTGTGCGAACTACAACAGTGTCTGCAAAGGTAAAAAAGGCATCAGTGGTTAAACCAACAACCTCAGGCTGTACAAAGTCTACATTAGCCTGTTGTTCACCAGGTTCTTGCTTGGTCCTTTACGGCATCCTGGTTTGATAATGATTTGTTTGTGCAAGGAGAATTTGAATTGTGTGTGTGAATTGTGTGTGTGTGTAATACTAGAACTGATTCTCCCTCCTCCTGAAATTGGAAACTTTACCATAGATATGATTCTTGTTGTTTGTCTCCTCGATGCACTTTGAGACCCCCAGCTAAACCTGCATGTCTGTTATCTGATGTGTGTGGATTTTTGGTCTTTCTCTTTTCTAGCTCTTCCTCAATGTGGTGGAATGTCCCCCCAACCCCAGCATAAGAACCTTACATTATTCAACCCCAGCATAAGAACCTTACATTATTCTTGGTCATCTCACTACATGCCTTAGTCTCCCATCCACATTTCCCATGGCCCATTAGAATTCCATTCAGTTTTCATCATCATACTTGTCGCTCTCACGCCCTTAATCATACTTCGTTGTCGTTCTCACATTCCACACAATAATACAAGGTTGTCTCCGCTTGCTCTCGCTTTTGTCTGGCCAGCTTTAGCTTCAGCAGTCCTAACACCAATACCTGCCTCATCTGCTATGATACAGTAGATTGTTTGTACCCTATTGTCATAGTTGTTAGACTACATACGTATATAATGTTGAAGAGCTCTGTACAGTAGGTAGAGTTATTATTATTAGACTATTAGAGTTCTTATTACAGTAGTTAGAGTTCCATTAGTTTTAGTGAGCCCTAAGGAAGATGTCTATATCTAAGATGTGATGATGTCATCACTGATGATGTTGATCTTTTCCAGCGGGAGGGAAGACCTGGTTGGAGGAGGAGTGTGAGGACATCCAAACACCACAATGTCCTGCTGGGTAATGTAGTTTTCTTTTTCTTTTTCTTTCCCATAACCACTAAGAGCACCATAAGAGTACAAAAACAATGACTTTGTACCATTTTCAAACACACAGTCTTGTGATAATATCTAGTTGAATGTTGAACGTTGAACTTAGAGGCCCGGTACTTAAGGTTAAGGACCACCTTGCTTGACTGAAGTTTTATACATAAACTGTTGTTGAGTCGTCTAACTGTAGGCTACTGTGAATGAATAACAGTATAATCTGTGAATCCAGACAAAAACACTGACGCCAATGTCCTGCGTTAAATTTTAGGTCAATTGCTATGTTTTGTAAATGTTTGCTGCTTTAAATTGTGAGAGGAAAATAGGATTAACCCACACACATTACTCTTGTCTTTTATGACAGAGTTGTTTGAGTGCTGATGTTCAGTCCACAGTGGAAAAGTGCACTGTCTATATGGAAACTTGAATAATGAGGCTTTATATTGGATACACATGTATGGAAGTCTGGTGTTTGGTGTGTGTGTGTGTGTGTGTGTGTGTGTGTGTGTGTGTGTGTGTGTGTGTGTGTGTGTGTGTGTGTGTGTGTGTGTGTGTGTAGTAGTATGGGTGTAACCCTAGACTCATGACACTATGGAAAAGTAAAAAAAGTAAACTTCGGGTTTTCCAAAATGCTTTGAAGTAATGGATGTTGTTTGCTTTCGTTAATAACTGACATCACATTCTCATGTTTTTCATTATTTTTTGGGGGGGGGGGGTTTCTATTGGCAGTGACTTCAGTTTAGGGTTTTCCTTCATGAGTGGTTAGCCTTTACAGGGAAACACAAGAATATCTTCTGAAACGACCCTCTCTCTCCCTTTAATGTATATATATATAGATACTGTAGAAGTTTAATATGCCTATTACTAAACCACAGAGAACCCCAAATAACCCTAATATACCCTATACTATCTATCCTAAATTTGGCTTTGTTCGCAAAAAAGGTTACTGTTGAGTTGTTATTCTGTTGATGAGGGAAGGGGAAAGTTTGGAGAAAAGTTCGGATAAAACTCTCTTTTTACCCACTGAAGCCTTTGATTCATCTTGGGATGGAGCCACAAGTCCTCTTCCTGTCCTGCCCCCTCCCCCTCCCCACGTCTCTGTCTGTGTGGGCTGAATCCTGCTTCTCCTCCTCAGTCAGTCTGTTCACGTTCCTCCAGTCAAAGAGCAGCTTTGTGTCTCCCCACACAGACGTACTGTACCGCCTCACGACTGGAACATCTCCACCGTACCACAGTGGGACTCATGTTTCCCTGTGATGTCTTCTTCCACTTCCAAGGGTTTCTAAATGTAACCTCAATACACTCATTCTCTCTCTCTTCCTCTTTGTTTTTACACCCCCCAGTTTTTCCAAACCCCCTCTGATCCTGGTGTCTCTGGACGGCTTCCAGGCGGGGTATTTAAAGTATCTCAGTCTCCTTCCGGTCATCAGCAAGTTACGTGAGTAACCGAACCACCTCATTGGTTGCTGATGACATCTACTGTTTCTCTGGAAGCTCAGAACCTCAGTTTGACCCTTCACCTCTTTGTATTTTCAGGTGACTGTGGCACCTCCACCCCGTATATGAGACCGGCCTACCCCACCAAGACCTTCCCCAACCACTACACCATTGTGACTGTAAGTGTGCAGTTCCTCTGAACGGGGTGGCTGTGGCTCAGGAGGTAGAGCCGGCGTCTAATGATCGCAAGGTCGGCAGATCGGCGGTTGAAGCCCCGGCTGGCCACGCGTCGAGGTGTCCTTGGGTAAGACACCGAACCCCAAAATTGCTTTGGAATAAGGCTCTATATAAGTCAGTCCATTTACCATTTTCCACTGAAACCAGTCATTCATCAGTTAGTCTGGTCAAGAGCTGCTGTATACCCCAATAGTTCATTTCCCCTTTAGCTTCCATTGCCACATCGCTTTAAAGTCTTTATTTATGAAACCTGTGGATCAGATGCTATCACTTAGCGTAGTTACAGAACAGCTGTATAATGAGAAGGAAGGAAGTCGCCTCTGTAGCGGCGTGTGCTATCTTCCCCTGACACACGCTCCTGAGGAGGAGAGGAGAAACCACTGCTGCGATGAGCCCAGCCTCCAGGCTGTGATTACAGCTCAGATGGATTATCGCACGTTTAATTAGCAGCCAGAGACTTGTCTTTCAACACGGGGAAGGAGGGTGAACCTGTGGCTCTGGCTGTTTGAAGGAGGCTGGGACACGGAGAAGACAGAGAGGATTAAACCTGTTAGTCCGAGCAGCTGTCAAAAGCACTCAAGTGTGTAAACTCAACTACAATGTGTGTGTGTGTGTGCGCGTGTGTGTGCGTGTGCGTGTGCTCGTGCGTGTGTGTGCTCCTGTGTGTGGGTGCGCGTGTACGTGTGCTTGTGTGCTCCTGTGCGTGTGTGTGCGCGCGTGTGTGTGTGTGTGTGTGTGTGTGTGTGTGTGTGTGTGTGTGTGTGTCTGCAGGGTCTCTATCCTGAGTCTCATGGAATCGTGGATAACAAGATGTACGATGTGTCCCGGAACGCCACCTTCAGTCTGAAAGCGGCTGAGAAGTTCAACTCCAAATGGTACCAAGGAGAACCTGTGAGTGGATGGACTGAATTATACATGATCTGAACCTCTGCTCCTGGTTGGTTTATTGGTACAGCTCCTCGTGTTTGGAGAAGTGAGACTCGTAACCTACATACAGAGTGCAGCTTTGGATCACAGCTGAGACAGTGCTACTTCAGCCATTCTTTTCTTCCCCTAGCAATAATATTTGTAGTGTTTGTTGCTAAGGAAGTTTCCCAGCGCTATGGTGTGTCTGACAAAAAAACATGAAATTACTGTTTAAAGAATGTTAAGAAATGAGAACTGAGCCCAAAAACATTCTGCTTGATTTTTTTGTTCTCTTACTGAACTCATCCGAGCCCAAAGTCTAAACAAGGAATATTGACAGGCTGTATACAGTCATATAAAGACTGATAACATACTTAAATGCATGACATTAATTAATGATTGTTTGGGAACAGTAGTTGCTTTGATCATGATGTTCTGTATACAGGGCTGGACTTAGGGGGGTGGGGGCCCCTGGGCTTGAGTCATTGTTCGGGCCCCTACCTACACTAAAAATGATAAGCTACAACTACACCAACCAGAACCTATGACCAGAAACACACGTATCCCAATGGAGTATGTTATTGGCATAAAGCACATGAAGAAAAAGCAAGTGTTAGGCCTGAACCAAGCGGTCAAATGTGGCAGAACCCCAGAACAGACGGACACAGAGACAAGGGTGACAATAATAAAAAAAATATTTAATAAAGACAGACAAAATAACAAACCTACACTAACAGGGCCTACGTGGGGGGAGTGTGTGGGCGCCTGAGACGAAATGTATGGAGGTGTGTATTGGACAGCTACAGTATGTGTCTGGGCGCGAGTGTCTGAACTCATGAAGCATCTACGACTGGTTTGAAAAACCCAGTAAGTTTTGGAGTTTTTCTCAGTGTCTCCCTTTCGCGTTCCACTTTTTCATTTTTCATTTTTCTTTTTGCGCTCCACTCTCGTAATTCCTCCTGTCCGCCATGATCATGACATTGACAATCGCTCCACCAAAGATGATGCCCCTGCCCTGCGCGTGACGCGTCGATGTAAACCTCTCCATTGGCCTAAATATACAGTATAATTAAACAAATTAAAACACGTCATTCATCAGAGCATCCAGTAGGAATAGTGATAGGGGCTGTATTTCCATGCCCGCGGGGGAGGGGGGGGGGCTGTATTTCTGTGCCCTGCGCTGCGACAAAACAATTTTTTCCAATTTGAACGTAATTTATGAATTCAAAATCAAAGAGCAAATATTTATTCATACATTTGGATTTATTTTGGGGCCCCTTGTAGCCCGGGGCCCCTGGGCTCAAGCCCAGGGTAGCCCATGCATAAGTCCGGCCCTGTCTGTATATATTGTAATTAGCTTTCCATGAATGGTGCAAGTCACTTGTTTTGTTCATGGCCCTGGGCTTTATCTCTGTGTGGTGAATCCCCATAATGTGAAAATAATTATGGATTCTGCCTCCACAAAATGACAGCTTGCGAGAGCTGTGGACAGGACTTGTTAAGACACTCTGTGGTTATGAAGTTTAAATGGGAGGGCCTGAAAGCCATTCTTCTAGTCTGGCATAGGCAGTCCCGTTGAAATCATAGGTACTGTACTAAACATTATGTCTCTCTCCAGGAAGACAAGCAGCTTCCCGGAATCCGAACTGTGCCATTAGTGCACAGCTTGTTCCTCGCGTTGTTTAATCGATAAACCAAAATGGGCCGCGCTGTCTGCATGTGCTCATAGTCCTCTCAATAAATAACCTTAAGTAGTATTATTGATGGAAACATGCACTGTGATTAGATTAGATTTGTTAGGGTGGAGGGAGGGATCTTTAACTGTAATGGATAAAGCACTGCTGCTGCTCTGATAAATGAAGATAGATGAGCTTTTAGTGTCTGTTTTTTTGCTCATGCTCACATCTGCTTTCTCCCTAGATCTGGCTGACGGCCACGAAAAACAACCTGAAGTCAGGCACGTTCTTCTGGCCGGGCTCGGATGTAGCAATCCAAGGCGTCTTCCCAGAGTTCTACAAGAAGTATGATAGGTAAGAGACCGTTACATAATTCGTTAATTAAAATAATTCCTTTGTTGTGTTTAGTGGGTCCTTTGTAGACAGGTGGTAGTTGAGTAGTTTAACCGCCACATTTGATTTTAAAAAAAATCTGTTGTTGATTAGCATTTCTGAATAACTTAAAACGTATTCATTATGATACTTTCTCCCAGGACCATCCCGTTTGAGAAAAGAATCTCGACTATCTTTGAATGGCTAAGTTACCCACAAGGTGAAAGGTATGCAGTATACAGTACTCTTCTCTACCATTTCATTTCATATGAAATATTTCTTTTTTCTGATCATAACTTTGTAAAACAGACCATTCACTTAAAGTGTGTCTCTTGCATTTGGACCGTGCTCCTGAACCTTCCCACGCCCTTTGACCTTATGACGTCACTAGGCCCGACTTCTACACTTTGTACCTGGAGGAACCAGACTCTGCTGGCCATCGCTATGGACCAATGAGCAGTCAGGTTAGCCCTGTCTACCAATTAAACTGACCAATCCAGTGAGCAGAAGGTTATAAATTAGCCAAGCCACAGCCAAGACTCGGTAGAAGCCATCAGATGTAGAGGAACAGCTGTGTTATATATTATCCATGAGCTTTTAAATTAAACAACTGAGTAATAAATAACTAACAAGATATCTTAAAAATAGCAACAATAAATGATTAATAGATAACTTTGTATCCTTTGAAAATGGGTCATGAAGTACATTTTTAACAGTTTAATCTAGGGATGTGTTTGATAACAGGGCTTATTGTTTAAATATTGTGTATGGTGTAGTGAAAAGATATACTGTAGGGCCATAAATGTGTGTGTGTGTGTGTGTGTGTGTGTGTGTGTGTGTGTGTGTGTGTGTGTGTGTGTGTGTGTGTGTGTGTGTGTGTGTGTGTGTGTGTGTGTGTGTGTGTGTGTGTGTGTGTGTGTGTGTGTGTGTGTGTGTGTGTGTGTGTGTGTGTGTGTGTGTGTGTGTGTGTGTGTGTGTGTGTGTGTGTGTGTGTGTGTGTGTGTGTGTGTGTGTGTGTGTGTGTGTGTGTGTGTGTGTGTGTGTGTGTGTGTGTGTGTGTGTGTGTGTGTGTGTGTGTGTGTGTGTGTGTGTGTGTGTGTGTGTGTGTGTGTGTGTGTGTGTGTGTGTGTGTGTGTGTGTGTGTGTGTGTGTGTGTGTGTGTGTGTGTGTGTGTGTGTGTGTGTGTGTGTGTGTGTGTGTGTGTGTGTGTGTGTGTGTGTGTGTGTGTGTGTGTGTGTGTGTGTGTGTGTGTGTGTGTGTGTGTGTGTGTGTGTGTGTGTGTGTGTGTGTGTGTGTGGAGAGCTTGGCCGTGTGGAGAAGGAGGTGTTATGTGTACCCTTAAGTGTTCAGTGCTGCTTAGCCCCGAAATATTTGATTCCCTGTTTGTATAATATAATTTGTGGAACCAAATAAAGTATTCAAATGTGTGTGTGTGTGTGTGTGTGTGTGTGTGCGCGCGCGCAGGTGATCGAGGCCCTGCTGAACGTGGACAGGCTGCTGGGGTTGCTGATGGACGGACTCAAACAGAGGAACCTGCACAACTGTGTCAATCTGGTCGTCCTGTCTGACCACGGTAAACTCAACGCTGCCACAAATTACACGAACACAAACACACACACACACACACACACACTCTGTAGCCTACTCTCTTTCATGACTGTGCTGTAAATCATGTGGATCCACCACTAATCTGAACAGGCTGGTCTGTGGAGAGCTGCTCTTGGGAAAATAGCAGAAGCAAAAAAAAATTCCCGCCTGTGTTTGATTTCATTCTGCTGTCCAAGACAGTAGTAGTGCGTTATTGTAAAAACAATGCTGTGCTTTTCACAGGGAGCATCTGTGCCAACAAAACAAGTTTCAACGTCTCTTGCCTCTTGTGAAACACAAATGCAGTAACTGTATGCCTTGTAACTGTAGCGTTGTAGCATTGTAGCATTGTTCAATACCCTCTCTCCGGCTCTCTATTGCGGGGGCGTTTGGAGGCTAACTGTCAGCTACAACGTATTCTTGGCTGAGTCACAGCACCTGTTGCAGTTAGGATACTTAACACGCCGGAGCGAAAGCTGCTGAGTAGGGATTCACAAGTGGCGACGAGATTTTCCCTCCAACTGGCAGAGAGAGGCAGCCTGAGGAAGAGATGCTCATAACATCTGCAGACGTTGCAGATGTGTCTCGTCTTGTAATTAGGCGTGTAACGGATTATGGGAAATTAAATTGAATTAAATGCATGTGGCGCATGCAACTGTCCTTGTAATGAGGGACCACATCATATGTGCTGTCGCTTTGAAGTCAGGGTTTAAATCTTAACAAATGACTGGTTGTTAATGACTGGTGATATTTACAGAATAACTATCTAACCCATCTAACCCTGACCCAAATGGGAATGATTCAACTAATGCCATACATGCTGTATGTTAATGTGTGGTGGTTCTTGTCTGTATTTGGCTATTATAAGGCTGTGTTTGATTGACGATGAGAAAAACGTCTGCGGTTGAAAATGAAATGGTTTTGAAATCATGGATAGAGTCCTAATAACTATAGCCAATGTTGAAGGAAACATTGTCTTCAGATACAGTATAAATCTCTTATATGTTCAGATACAGAATAAATCTCTTATAAATCTCATATGTTCAGATACAGTTAAATCTCTTATATGTTCAGATACAGTTAAATCTCTTATATGTTCAGATACAGTATAAATCTCTTATATGTTCAGATACAGTTAAATCTCTTATATGTTCAGATACAGAATAAATCTCTTATATGTTCAGATACAGAATAAATCTCTTATAAATCTCATATGTTCAGATACAGTTAAATCTCTTATATGTTCAGATACAGTTAAATCTCTTATACGTTCAGATACAGTATAAATCTCTCCATGTTGTGGGAGCGTTTCCTTCTGCTCTCTGAAATTTGGCACAGATAAACATAGTGTAATTATTGTGCTGTTTGAAGTCACACGCTGTCCTCTACTAGAGTATTAGTCTCTCCTCTCCACTCCTCTTGGTTCTCATGTCACTCTGCAGAGTTGACAGAAAGGACAATAACGGTGACTGTTTTTAACTGTTGTTCATGTAGGAATGGAGGAGGCCTCCTGCAAGAAGGCTGCGTACGTTGCCTCTTACCAGGACAACATTGATGACTTCACCGTCATCCAAGGCCCCGCCGCGCGCATACGACCCAAACGCCTCCCTGAGGACTTCTACTCCTGTGAGTGCCACTTGATAACGTGTCACTTCCTCCTTCTTCTTCCTGCCATTAAGTTTCAGCGCCTTCTTCACCCTTTGGTTTGTGTCTGACGCTTCCCCTCCTCTTTTTCCTTCCCCCTCTTTTTATCCCTCCAGTCGACTATGAAGGCCTGGTGAAGAACCTGTCGGTATGTGAAGTATTTGAATGCCCTGGTGACTTCTGTGTACATAAGATGAATGGAAAAAGGGATCTGCTAGCTTTTTTTTTAGCTCATGTTAAACAAGCGCCCCTGCATTGATTCTCCCCCCTCCCTCTCTGTCTGTGTGTTCTGAAGTGCAGGATCCCAGACCAGCCGATGAGGCCCTACCTTAAAGAGCAGCTTCCCAAACGGATGCACTTCGCCAACAACCAGCGCATAGAGAGGGCCCACCTGTACATGAAGCCTGGCTGGCAGGCTGCGCTGTAAGTCAACACAACTGCTCACTTACTTTATTAGGACAGTGACATAGTACCAAAGTCAGTGTTGTAGTTTCAAAGTAAACGGTAAATAAACTGACTTATATAGCACCTTATTCCAAAGTGCTTTACAATGGCCTCTCATTCACCCATTCACACACACACATTCACACACCAATGGCGGCAAGCTACCATGCAAGGCGCCGGCCCGCTCATTGGGAGCAATTTGGGGTTCAGTGTCTTGCCCAAGGACCATGACGCGTGGCCTGCCGGGGTTCAAACCGCCGATCTGCTGACCTTGCGATCATTAGATGCCGCCCTGCCTCCTGCGCCACAGCCGCCCCTCTATAAATACATGCAGTTTTTCATTAACTCTATTTGTTTTGTCATTGAGCTAAACTGTGGTAAGACCTGCATTGTCCTGACATGCACTCTTAAAGTTGCTGGTACTGGCAACGGATAATACAGTTTACTGTATTAGTCAGTTTACTGAACCTGATATTCTTTTGGCAGGGGGACATTCAAATGATGTTTTTAGACCCTAATATGGCCCTGGAATTCTTAACAGCTGTCACATACAATATGAACAGTGCTAGTTTATGGAATTAACAGAAAGGGCTGAGATTAGATTAGGCTAATTTAGTTGCTAGTGCAGCTCTCTTGTTTGTACATTGCTAATGTTCTGGGCTGTCTTGATTGATGTTTGAGATCGGTCATGAAAGCTGTTCCCTGTGTATATGGTTGCCACAGTTGAGAGGGAAAAATGCCATTTTGTTTGGTGTTATATACAGCTGTCAGACTGGCCATTTATACTTGTGTGTGTGTGTGTGTGTGTGTGTGTGTGTGTGTGTGTGTGTATGTGTTCCCGTGTGTGTGTTCCAGTGTGCAGTGTGCGTCTGGAGATACTAATGGACTTGTTTTTTATCTCTCTCCTTCCACAGCCAGGCTAAGGAAATCAAGTACTGCAGCGGCGGATTCCATGGCTCAGATAACGTCTTCAAGAACATGCAGGTCAGAGGTCAGGGGGAGAGGGATCAACTGATACCCTACATGTCACTACAACATGCCCACTCTGCCAAGAACAGACACAAGGAAACTCATCATAACACACTGTAACTCAATGTGACACATTCTAATGGTTTGGTCCTCATGTCGGGATACGATGTAATGATCTGAACTTTCTTTCCAAAAATGTGAATGCATTTCCGCGTTGTTGAAAATCAATGACACATCACTAGTCAACTAACACAGCTTGTTTTGTGAGCCTGCTAATGTAAAGTAGTGTTATAGTTAACTAGGTAGCAGTGGGGTTTACTCACCCAATCCATTGCGTTGCAGCAGTTTGGCTTGACCAGCGAGTTTGTGTTGTGATTCTCAACAACGTTGAAACGTAGTTCTGTGTTTCAAAAGAAAAGTCAAAACATGTTGATTTGTTGCCGACATGCAGACCAAATGATCAGACTGTGTTACAAATATCAGCTTTACCAATAGCCTGGATAGTTCCTGTACCTCTGGTATACTGTACATGGAAGGGAGGACATGGAGAATACACAGTTCACTAACTAGTGTTTGATTCAGATCTGGTGATGAGGCTCTATGAAGCTCTATAGCGGAGCTGGAAAGAGCTCCTGACATTGTTTCAGCCAGATGGGAGCTGTTGCTGACCCCAGAGAGAGAGAACATGGGAGCTTTATGAAGAGATCAGGCTGGCTCCTCTCAGGCTGAGCATTTACTGTTCATTCCCAAAATAATCCAGCTGAAATTCCAGCACCTACACTGTCTCTCTCCTGTGGTTTGTTCTGTTCCCCTTATGGGGCTGTATTTACTTTATTTACTAGATGCCTCCCTGGCAACTCCCGTTAGCCCCTTTGTGATTGGACGACGCATGTTTCCATCCATGGTCGGCCCCATGGTATAATTAGCTAACAAAGTTACTCACTTCTCAAAAAAAAAAAAAAAAAAAAAAAGAAGAAGCAAAAAACAGGTGTTTGAGCTAACAGTCTGCGCTGAAAATAATCTGGACGGACGAAAGAAATATCTGCACAGACGAAGGAAAACAAAGTGTTTCACAACGCAGACGCTGTCATCTTATTTAGGTAGCAGCCGCCCACGTCCAGGGATCATCTTGTGGTTACTTACGTTGCTTTAACCTTTCGGGGGAGGGGGGGTAATTCAACTCCAAAGCTGTTTACTTTTAGCTACTGTATTCATATTCAAATGTTTACACAAGACCTGGGTTAGACGTCTGTGGGGGTGGAGGGAATGAATGAATGAATGAATGAATGGTCTTTATTGTCATTAATACAGTACAGGTACCATACAACGAAATTTAGGAGGGGGGGCTCCCCTGGTGCTTGGAAAAAAGACTAAAAACAAGAGGGCCAAGGGTAAAATAAAAAAGCGGAAAGTAGTGTTGTAGGATATTTGCGTTAGCATTTGGTTGAAACAGATCACGAGTAAAGCTTCTGAGTTACAGACTATTTAAACTCAGGTACATACAGCTTACAGCATTCCTACTCTGATATCATAGAGAGGCTCTGATGTCATAGAGAGGGCTCTGGTCGATGGTTAGCAGGGAGAAAGAGAGAGAGCTGTCTTTAGCTCACACCTTTTATATCCCCAATGATATGGTAATACAAGGCTATGACAAACCATATGTAGTCCTATCACCTTACTAAGGACAGGTTAGGGTGTGAAAAGAGGGACAGTATTACTCAGGTCAAAGGGCAGGGGGCAGGTCACAGGAAGGGAGGCCATCTTGACCATGTGGTCTCTAGGCCAAAGGAATGCTAATTCATAAAACCCCCCTTGTTAAGAATCTTGGGGACAATGAAAAAGGCATAACATTTACAGCTATAAAGGTCTATGAATGTGTGTGCAATAAGACAGATACCTACAGGTTCTATACACAGGTCTGTGTGTGTGTGTAAAAATATACCACATATACACAGGTCTATGTGTGTGTGTAAAAAATATACCACATTGTTCACTAGTAATTATAGCTCTCTAGGTAAGCCTTAGTTTGTCTCTCCATATAGTACAGTACAGTTTGTTGGCATTTTTGAAAATGCCACAGGGTGTCCACATTAATTATAGTGTCATAATGAAAAAAAAAAAAATGCAATTATAAAAAAGAAGAAAAAGAAAAGGGAAGTTTCCTGGATGTATAAAATGTACAGTACAGTTTTAACAATGTATTTTCGAATGTTATGAATAGCGTGTCTCACCTGTATAATTGTTTTGATATTTGCTTTTTTCCCCAGACCATTTTCATGGGTTATGGACCAGGGTTGAAATACAAGACCGTCGTTCCACCTTTTGAAAACATCGAGGTTTACAACCTTCTGTGTGGTAAGACTTTTACTCACTGTACTTTGTCATTTGACACGGGGACCAAGATTGCTTTTCTGTGTTTTATTTCCAAACATTAAAAAATGTGCAGGGGGTGGGGTGTGGGGGGGCCTTTCTAGCATATGCATGCCTCTTAGTCAGCGCCTACGGGTCAGTCTCAAATTGGGTTTTCTGTTTTTATTCATGATTGCTACATAATGAATCATTCCAAACTCATCATGGAGGATGTTTGTTTAGCGTCAAGGGTCATGAAAACCAGGAAGCCGCTCAGTCAGTCAGCCATATGTGATAAATCAACATGTATAAATATATGTTGTCAGATCTGCTGGACGTCCCCCCCGCTCGTAACAACGGGACCCACGGCAGCCTGAACCACCTGCTGAGGAGCCCCCCCCACACCCCCGTGTACCCCGCTGAGCTGTCCCACGACACTCCCTGCGAGGCCCGGGGGCCCGCCCCCACAGACGACCTGGGCTGCACGTGCAGCTCCCGCAGCAAGGCAGGGGTACGAACTTGCGGGGGGGGGGGGGGGTGTATGAACCTGGGGGCTGGGGCTCAAACTCACTGAGGGAGCAGGGGGGGGGAAGGGAGTTTAAGGAGTTTAAGTGACGATTCTCTTTGAAACTGGGAAGTCCAACTGACTGTGGGAAACATCTGTGTCCTATCATCCTGTGGGGTATCATCCTATCATCCTGTGGGGTATCATCCTATCATCCTGTGGGGTATCATCCTATCATCCTGTGGGGTATCATCCTATCATCCTGTGGGGTATCATCCTAGTCATTTTAGGCAAAATCGTGGCGGGAATTGACGTGTTTCAGAGGAGCACTTGAATACATCAACAGAGGAGACTCGGGTTTGAATAATAAATCCTGAATTCTCTGTTTCAGGAGAAGACTCTGAACAAACAGCTCATCAAGACTAACTCTAGTGAGTACACATGAACGTGTCATGGCGTCTAATTGCAGCGTCTTTTTCCTGTAAGCCTCACCTCACAACCACAGTTGGGGGGAATGGATCTCTTTCTCTTTTTCAGAATTTTTAACACTAGAACAGCCATGGGTGGGGTCATTAACACTAGAACAGCCATGGGTGGGGTCATTAACACTAGAACAGCCATGGGTGGGGTCATTAACACTAGAACAGCCATGGGTGGGGTCATTAACACTAGAACAGCCATGGGTGGGGTCATTAACACTAGAACAGCCATGGGCGGGGTCATTTGACCAAGTGAGTAAAATATATATTTTTATATCTTTGCACTCAATCAAATTTCAGGACCCTCCTTTCATGACTTTTCCTAGATATGTGTGTTCTACCACCCAGTATCCTTACATTTTCAATATCACATCAGGCTATTTGTGTAGGTGAGCAGGTTCAGCCAGTTGGCAGATATTCCCTGGCGACGGGACTTGATGGTCTTGAATACTTCACAGTTGCTAGTTTAGTTTATTAAGCACACATGAAACAGTGCAAGGAGGGAACGAAGCCCAGAAATAAAGCTATTTTGTAGTTTTTTCTGTGTAGGAGGCAGGCTAATTTACAAGAAGCGCCAACTAGTGGTCTTTGTGTGTAAGTAGCAATTTCCCCATTGTAAAGACTATGGTCATTTGACCCCCCCCGAGACGGCTCTTATAGTAGGTACAATAGACATGGCTGTTCTAGTGTTAACTCTTCACCCCCCCCCCCCCCCCCCCCCCCCCCTCAGGTTCCAGAGCTGACCTGCGTCGCCTCCACCTCCCCTACGGAACCCCTCGAGTCCTGCAGGAGAACGCTGACTACTGCCTCCTCCACCAGGCAGACTACATCAACGGCTACAGCAAGGACCTCCTCATGCCTCTATGGGTCGCCTATACAGTCATGCCGCTGGTGAGTGAGTTCAGTGAGTTTTTTCCCTTTTATGTCTAAAGATAGTCTTGTGGGAGTTGCAACAAGGAGACGACAGACGTAGGTTGGAGTCGAGGTTGTTTACTTCTCTCACTTTCTGATACATGCCAACATACACTCAGTGACAACAACAATAACCTTTCCCGGAACCGGAAACCCTTGCCCCTTTAACCCCCACTCTTAAAGGTACAAACACTCCTTGGTGAATGTCTCTCCTATTAACTTAATGTGAATCACCACACAGGCCCCCCCAGAATTCACCAACCCAGAAGGTAAAAAAAACAAAGATAACCATTAACAGTCCAACTGAACAGGCAATCAATGAACAGTACTACAGAACAGTACACACTGTTTCTGTTTTGTTTTTTTACGGCTGTGTTAGAGCAGCTAACCCTCTCGGCCCTTCGCCATAGATCTTCTCCGGCTCGTGTTGGCTTTCACAGCTTTCTGTGTTAGTCATTATGTGGTGGGAAACCTCAGCGTTAAATCACAACTTATTGGACAAAAAAGAGAAACCGTTTTCCTGGCATAATCTTTTACTGAATCTCCCTGTCTTTATCTCCAAGCTCGATGTCCCTCTCCATTACTCTCTTATCTAAAACCCATTCAAAGACAAAATAATAAACCTAGTTTTGACCTCAAAGGTACACTGCCAGCAGGAAAGGGCCATCACAATGTTGGGCGGCTAATTACATAGTAAGAATGCGATTAAGCCAACAGAACAGCTAACATATCATATCGTTAGCCTCATAGCATAATTGCCTACGTCATGCTTCACTTGTGGTCAGCCGAGCCATCTCAATTTGGCCAAAATATGACTTAGGCAATTATGCTATGAGGCTAACGATGTACTAGGATGGTTGCCCTGGCCCTCTGTCCTAGCCTCTCTATGCATCCCTCTCTCTCTCCTCCCTCTGACCTAGTCTCTCTATTTCATTTCATTTAAATTTTTGCCATTTAGCAGACGCCTTATTCCAAAGCGACTTACAATCGATATATTTGATTAAACCAGGGAATCATCAATTCACCAGTCATAGCAGGAAGAGTAATCTAGCTCAGGCCAGGGACCATTGGCAGTCGTCGTGATTTTTTTAGACACAGGAGAAACAGTACAGGGGGGGAGTAGAAATCTTAGGAGACACAGTATAGGGGGAAGCGGGTGTCTCAGGAGACACAGTGCTGGGGGGGTAGTAGATGTCTCAGGAGACACAGTGCTGGGGGGTAGTAGATGTCTCAGGAGGAGCAGTTAAGATGTAACCTGAAGAGATGGGTCTTCAGTCTCCGACGGAAGATGGGGAGTGACTCTGCAGTTCTGACAGCCGTGGGAAGCTAATTCCACCAGCGGGGAGCGATATAGTGAAGAGACGTGACTTGGCATCCCTCTCTCCCTCAGCCCTCTGACCTAGCCTCTCGCTCTCTGACCTAGCCTCTCTCTCTCTCTCTCTGACCTAGCTTCTCTCTCTCTCTGACCTAGCCTCTCTCTCCCTCTCTCTCTCTGACCTAGCCTCTCTCTCCATCCATGGAGATCCATGTCCAGCCGCTGAGTCCAGAGACGGAGGCGTGTGTGCGTGCAGACGTACGTGTCCCGCCACCCGCGAGCCAGATGTGCCTCAGATACAGAGACGACCCTGCCCTGTCCTACGGCCTGTTGCACCCCCCTAGTGAGTGTGTGGGCAGGCCACACCCCCCCCCCCCATCCCTGACCCCACCTAACTACCCTCACATTACTGTACATGCTTACAGATGTCCCATCTGTCTCATAGGCATGCCCCTACCAGCTGTGTGCCTGAGTGTGTGTGCCTGAGTGTGTGTGGCTGAGTGTGTGTGCCTGTGTGTGTGTGTGTGTGTGTGTGTGTGTGTGTGTGTGTGTGTGTGTGTGTGTGTGTGTGAGAGAGTGTCTGACTGTGAGTGTTTGACTGTGAGTGTTTGACTGTGAGTGTCTGACTGTGAGTATGACTGTGAGTGTTGAAATAAAAAAATCTTCATAAATGAACCTCCTCCATTGTTTCTCTCTGCAGATCTAAGTGCCAGGGGTCCTGAGGTAGATTCATTAATCACCAGCAACATGGCGCCAATGTTTCCTGCCTTTAAAGGTGAGCAGGTTCAGCCAGTTGGCAGATATTCTCTGGCGACGGGGCTTGATGGTCTTGAATACTTCACAGTTGCTAGTTTATTTTATTTAGCACACATGAAACAGTGCAAGGAGGGAACAAAGCCCAGAAAACGTACATACCACTCCCGTCAATAGCTAGGTTTCAATATACCACAAAGAACACTTGATACATGTAAATAAGATAAAAGAAACCACAAACAAAATCATAGTCATGGGGCAAAATGGTAGGATAGCACAAAAAAAGAAAGAAAAAAGACACAAGGATACAAAGCTTGCTCAGAACACATCAAGAAAAGAAAAAAACTGAAATAAGAGCAATAATCATAGAAAGGAAAAAAAGTTATGAAGAATTTCCAATCTATTACTAAGAATATGAACGCAGGACCAACATGAAACCTTCTACAACATCTGCATGATGTTTTAGAGACCCAATCAGTCTTCTGTAAGTAGGATTCCTTAGTAGAGCTTAGGAGCAGACATCATCACCATGTCAAGTCTTGTCTTTGTTTAATGTTCACTGACACATGTTTTTCTCATAGTAGGACTAATGATTCTACAATGGTTTCTCAAATGAGTCATATATATTTGGTGCTGTCATCAAGCTCGATTCCCAGAATTTGCCACAATTACATATGAATTGTTCCCACTGAAACGTTTAATAAACCTCAATATGGAGATCTAAATGCTGATATAACCTTGGCTGTTTGTCTAACTAAGCCGTTTCTTTGGTGAAACACAAGCAAAGTGTGAAGGAATGTACTGACTCCCCTGTGGACATTGATCAAAGCTGTAGATTTAGAAACATACTTATTTTCCAGCCAACCTGAGTTATTTCAAATGGTCCCCATCTACAGTATGGGGCGGCTGTGGCACAGGAGGTAGATTGCAAGGTTGGCAGATTGGTGGTTCGAACCCCGGCTGGCCACATGCCGAGGTGTCCTTGGGCAAGACACTGAACTCCAAATTGCTCCCAATGAGCGGGCCGGCACCTTGCATGGTAGCTTGCCTCCATTGGTGTGTGAATGTGTGTGTGAATGGGTGAATGAGAGGCTGTTGTAAAGCGCTTTGGAATAAAGCGCTATATAAGTCAGTCCATTTGCCATCTAACAGCTATGAATTTTAATTCCTATTTGAATCTAGCCAAAGTAGTAACAGGGAGGCATTGGCACACCATCATTGTGTCTGGGCGACTGTTGTGAAGTAGTGAATAAGGGAGGTTTTTGGCCAGCCTTATAAACAGGTAGAGATCACCGTAAACCCTGCCACTTGATCCTGGACTTAATAGGCTCCGTAATTGCTTGATCATTCAATTGCCATCCTAGATACACTATATGGACAAAAGTATGTGGACACAATTATGGTCTGGGACTGTTTTCATGGTTTGGGCTAGACCCTTAGTTCCAGTTAATGCTACAGCATACAATGCCATTCTAGATAATTGTATGCTTCCAACTTTGTGGCAACTGTTTGGGGAAGGCCCTTTCGAGTTTCTGCATGACAATGCCCCCATACACAAACTGAGGTCCATAATGCCGAGTTTGGTCTGGGAGAACTTGACTGGCCTGCACAGAGCCCTGACCTCAACCCCATCCAACACCCCTGGGATGAATTGGAACGCCGACTGCGAGCCAGTCCTTCTTGCCCAACATCAGTGCCTGACCTCATAAATGCTGTTGTGGCTGAATGGGAGCAAATCCCCACAATCATATTCTAAAATCTATTCTACAACAGCATGTTTGGATACTGGATTCTGATTGGCTAGCAACAGTGGTAAATATCCCAACAACCTTCAGTTCAGACAGCATTTCCAGTATCAATGTGCCTCCCAATCAATCTGATTAAGAACACCTGTGCTGACCTACAATGCAATCGTTGATCTTGTTTATGGGACTATATTCTGTGGCGGAAGGATATATGTATTCTGAAACAATTAATGATTGTAAATACATGAATTTAATGTTACAACTGTGTAATTATTAAATTATATTATGTGGTGGCTGTTGTAGAAAAGTCACTGTACAGGGTTTTCCGGTATTTCACAACCCTGTGCCAGTGGTAAATGAGTCCACAACCCCCTTCCTCTCATAAAGTAAATTGCTTCCGTAGAAGGTCTTCCCAGAAGAGTGGAAGCTGTTATAGCAGCAAAGGGACCAACTCCATATTAATGCCCATGGTTTTGGAATAAGAAGTTCAACAAGCACATATGGGTGTGATGTTCGGGTGTCCCAATACTTTTGTCCATATGTTGAATAATTGGAACAAAAGCAGGTGAGGAAAAAAAAATAAGTATGGAGGAAGTGTAGTAAAGGAATATGGAATTTTCTTTTCTTTTTTTCTTTTTTTAAATTATAAAAGCTATAAAATCTCACTCCCCTTTTGTAGTTTGTGCTTGGCCAAATTAGATTGGAATCAGTTTAACAATTTGTGGTTATTCAAATGAAATATACCATATTATGTGTTGCTTAATACAGAAAGAAGAAGTGTGTTCTTGACTTTCACTGTGGGTGACGCTGCAGCTGATATGAGTTTTAGGCTCCTTGGTGTCATGCCTGTAGTTACACTCTGATGTGAAATAGTGAATGCCCCAGACAGTGCATAGTCACACCAATGTGGTTTTGGATGATACAATATTGTGTTGCCTTGTGGTTAAGGTGAGATAAGAAAGTGGTTGTGTTTTTCTTGTTGTTGTTGTGGGCAAAGTGTGGACAAAGATAGATGAATACAGTATCCATTTATCCTCAAGCCGGGGAAGCGTTTGTTTGTTGTGGCTCGCTAGCTTTACAGTAGCTAATGTTAGCTATCTTCTGTTGTAGACTGAAGACCTCCATCTCTTAAGGCTACATCTTAAGTGTCCCTCCTAAAGACCTGTCCATCCCCACTACCCCCCCTGTACAGTTCCTGTACTGTAAATAAAAAATTTCTAGCATTGTGACTGCCAATGGCCCCTAGTCCTAGCATAGATTTGCTTTTGACTGACGTATTAGACGATTCACTTACTTCACAAATGTACTTGTTGTTGTAAGTCCCTCTGGATAAACGGTGTCTGCTAAATGTCTTAACATGTAAATGTAAAAAATGTTTATGAGGTTCACCCAGCAAAATCCTCTGTGGGAACAGACACTGCCCTCTGGTGGCGCAGTTGAGCATACACATGTATAGTTTCATATTGACAACAGTACCCTATACTTGCAGATATTTGGACATACTTCCACGACGTCCTCCTACTGAAATACTCCCAGCAGCTTAACGGAGTGAACGTTATGAGCGGACCTGTGTTTGACGAAGACTACGACGGGAACTTCGACGCTCCGACAGCGACTGCCGCGTAAGTGTCTCCTTCACACTTCACATGCAGCCAAGGACAACGAGCGGTTTGTCTCACACCCGTTGTTTTATCTACTGGCAATGAGAAACCAAGGATTACAGTTGTTGTGTCTGTGTTGTGTCTCGGTGGTGGTGGTGACCTTCCCCTGTGTGTCCTTACCTCCTGTAGGAATGAGGCTCTGATTCCCACACACTTCTTCGTGGTCCTGACCAGCTGTGGGAACAGGACCTTCACTCCTGACGACTGTCAGGGTCCTCTGGAGGCCCGGGCCTTCGTCCTCCCCCACAGACCTGACCACACCGAGAGCTGCGCCGTGAGTAACACACTCTCCTGTCTGTCTGTCTGTAACACACTCTCCTGTCTGTCTGTCTGTCTGTAACACACTCTCCTGTCTGTCTGTCTGTAACACACTCTCCTGTCTGTCTGTCTGTAACACACTCTCCTGTCTGTCTGTCTGTAACACACTCTCCTGTCTGTCTGTCTGTAACACACTCTCCTGTCTGTCTGTCTGTCTGTAACACACTCTCCTGTCTGTCTGTTTGTCTGTAACACACTCTCCTGTCTGTCTGTCTGTCTGTTTGTCTGTAACACACTCTCCTGTCTGTCTGTCTGTCTGTTTGTCTGTAACACACTCTCCTGTCTGTCTGTCTGTTTGTCTGTAACACACTCTCCTGTCTGTCTGTCTGTAACACACTCTCCTGTCTGTCTGTATGTCTGTCTGTCTGTCTGTAACACACTCTCCTGTCTGTCTGTATGTCTGTCTGTCTGTCTGTAACACACTCTCCTGTCTGTCTGTCTGTCTGTCTGTAACACACTCTCCTGTCTGTCTGTCTGTCTGTCCTCCCACTCCTTCCTATATCCTATAGACCATGGATCCCCAATAGGCGGCCCGCGATGCGGCCCACCAAAGCTTCCCATCCGGCCCATGGAATATTTATGTTTTTAAAATATTAATGAGTTCAGAAAATGTGAGGAGGGAAATACCGTTTAGAACATATAGGCCGCGTTCGTAAATTCGTCGGAGCGCACACTGGATTCAACTTCATCATGGAACCAAGTAATTTGATTGGACTAGAGGCAGTCACGTGGACGCTCTGACTCTCTCAGAGCGAATTTACGAGCACACCACGGCCATAGCATAGATTCATATAATTCTTCCAATGCAGGACGATTCAGACCTAACTCATTCACAAAGCTGCAACCTTGCTTCTAAATAGCAGTAGCAAAGCTGAAACTAATTCCCGTCTTTTAAATGGAATGCGGCAGACGTAGCGCCTATTCGCATGCAAGAATGGGGACAAACTCATAGCTCTCATTTAACATTTCGTTGTTGTTTTTTCACATACTCGTAGGCCTATTTAACTTTTTTTTTTTTTTTCACATGCTCTTGTTTAACATTTCGTGTTATAGACAATTTTTTCACATGCACATTATAGTGACTTAAATAACAACTAACTTCTCAGTAAAAAAAATAATGAGGTAAATGGCTTGTTATGCTTGTAGAACCCAGACAGCCCGGAGAGATGCACTAGTTGCCCTCCCGTTCAGATAACGTTCTGCTAATAATTTCACTGGCATGTCCATATCCTACCTGGGGTCACATGGTAGAAAAAAATTATTTGATGTGTGAATCCGTTCCCTCGATTTAGTAAATATATTCCCTCGGTTTAGTAATTCGTTCCCTCGGTTTAGTAATTCATTAGGGTTAGGGTTAGAGTTAGGCAGAACGATCACAAGGATTAGGGTTAGGGTTAGGATCCTTGCGATCGTTCTGGCTCGTAGGGCCTAACCCTAACCCTAATCCTTGTGATCGTTCTGGCTCGTAGGGCCTAACCCTAACGAATTACTAAACCGAGGGAACGAATTACTAAACCGAGGGAACGGATTCACACATCAAATAATTTTTTTCTACCATACCCCAGGGGGGCTCCGTAATATCCAGCTTTTAAGCTTGCAATTTTTCTGCGACGGGTCTCAGGGTATGACTTCTCAGGGCATGCTTCTCTGAAAGCTGCATGCCTTGTATAATTGTAACGGCGAAGATTGTATTTTTTTTTCAACAGCTACCATTTCAGTGCAGATGAGGCATACAGGTTTTGCGTTACTAAATGTTGGCAAGATGAATGCGTACTTGTCAGTCCATTCCTCATTAAAGTTGCGTTTTTCCACGTGAATTTTACGCTTCAGGTTCTTTGAGAGTGACATTTTGCATGATTGATAACTGAAAATGATCAGTTCATTATTAATGAAGTGAAGCCAAAATATCTTGATCGCCCCCTGGTGGCTGGCTGCAGTATAGTTGTCAGGAGTCTGTTAACACTGATAATAAGCCATTAATAACATACATTTTGTAAGAAAGTGAAAATATTAAGCAATAATATGCTAATTACACCTAAATAAAATAAATAATTATAAGTCCGGCCCCCACAGTGTATGCTTCGAAAAAGATCTGTCCCTTCGACAAATGGAGTTGGTGACCCCTGCTATAGACGTCTGCTGTCCACCTGTATGTCTGTCTGCCTCTCTCTCTCTCTCTGTCTGCCTGTCTGTCTGTCTGTCCACCTGTCTGTCTGTCTGTCCTCCCACTCCTTCCTATAGAGGTCTGACTGCTGCCCACCTGAGAAACATTTCTCTTGAAATGTCTAACCCAGTTCAGCGGAAAAGAATATGACTAAAAAACTAAGAGATCTTGTCTAGTTTAGCTGTTCTTGGAAAAGATGCAAAAAGTATATTTCTTTTAGCCGCAGGTGACTGTTTTTGAAAGGACCTCTGGTGTTGTTACTGCATAGTAGTTAACAGAAAACAACAATACGGTCCAGTAGGCCTCAGCGTTCTTCTCCCATCTCCACAGAACGGATCGGACTTCCAGTGGGTCAAGGAGTGGGCCCAGTTCCACGCTGCGCGGGTCAGAGACGTGGAGCTCCTGACGGGCCTCAGCTTCTACCACGACAGGATATCAGTGGCCCAAACACTACAGCTCAAGACGTTTTTACAGACTGTTTAACGTCTAAGACATTAGACGCAACCAAAGCCATCTTGTCCAAAAATGTATTGTATGGGGTCTGAATGAAAGACGGTCTGTCCATTTTGGACTTCGGACCTAACTGCCGACGGGTTTACCACAACCCTGCAACCAAAGAAGTCATTACATCCATGTGTGGCTCTGCTTAACACAACACAACTATCTTTCATCTTAGAAAGAGAGGCAGAACAAAAGAAGGAAACCACCATTTCTCGCCACAGGAATTGTATCTACGGCTCACAAGTGATTTTAAGAGATGGAACATTTCAGGAAACCTCAAGACATTCTGGAATTGTTTGTTTCAGTTATGAGTAAAGAGACTCCTGTCATTTCTGACTCCCATGTCAGAGAGCCGGGGAGAGTTGACTGTAGGATGGTGATGCTGTGTCCAAGCCTGACATGAGAATTTAGTCAAACAAAGAATCTGGGAAGCCGCATATTCCACATCCACCATTCTCAAGGGTCCTACTTGCCAAATGCTTTTGTTGTAATTTAGTTTGATTATGTTAATTTTTAATTTGTTTATATCAGTGTTTTTATATATTGTGTGTTTTTACATATAGTGTATTTCTATTGATCTCTTACTGTAATTGTCAGGATTTTTGCTGTAAGCTGTTATGGAAAACAAGTTGATTAAATGCTCAACAGGACTATTTGACTGTATTTGACTGTGTGCGTGCGTGTGTGCGTGCGTGTGTGACCTGGACTATGCGAGGATGACATCGTGACTAATCATCCTTGTTTATAACACAACTCACTATGGGAATCAATCAGCACTGCCCAATTGTACATAAAGAGCTACTGCTGACTTTGACAAAGGAGAACAAAGTTTTCCAGGCTGAAGAAATTACAGAATGACCTCGTGCGAGGATGACATTGTGACTCATCATCCTTGTTTATAACACAACTCACTATGGGATTCAAGGCAGACAGTTTTTTTTGTTACATAGGCAGGAAGGAAGCAGAATGTTCTGTTTCCACCCTGTTGCTCTCTGTACATAAAAGCACCTCTTCCGCAGGCACACTCACACAGCACTGCGACCTCAGAGGTAAGACACTGTTCATCTGAATCTCCATCATACTAGTTTTGGTTTCTGGGTTAGGGTCGAGGAGATGCCATGCCTTAGAAAGCAGCATGTACATTAACTGTTTGTCAGCAAGAGGAATTATATGTTATATGTATTTGTTTATGTAATAATTGACAGGACAATTTAAGGATTGACAAGATGGCTAACACGGGTTGTCCCCCCTTTAATTGCTCTCATTCTGAATCACCTGCATAAACATTAGGTTACCGTCCAGTGGTGGTTTTATCTTGGTTGCTTTATCTGGGGGTATGTAGTAAATCTGGGGTAGAAAGGTGGTGTTTTATCAAAGCCTTACCCTTGACTCAGTCTTGTTAAGGATCAAGGCAGTGACCGCATCATTCATCCACAAAGGAATGATATGACTCATCAAGTTCTGCAAGTGTTGATATTGTCCTTACAATAAACCCAAACCCTTATCCTAATTCTAGGTTATTAGCATATTTTACACATCACCACTGTATAGTGTGTAGTGTACAGAGAGTTCAATAGACATACTCTAGGAGACACTCCTCTGTGTAATGTTATTGATTTTAATTTTTTGTATTGTTCTTAAAGATATGTGCAAGCACAGGGTTATCTGTGAGACTGTGAACCTCATTCCAAAGCAACTTACAATCAATAGCCTACATTTGGCTAAGTAAGTGAATCATCAATCCGCCAGTCGTAGTAGGAAAAGTAATCCAGCTCAGGCCAAGGGCCATTGGCAGTCATCGTGCTAGCAAAATAATGATATTATTTTCTTTTTTGGGAGAAACAGTACAGGGGGTAGTAGATGTCTCAGGAGAAACAGTACAAGGGGTTAGTCGATGTCTCTGGAGAAACAATATAAGGGGGTAGTAGATGCCTCAGGACGGACAGAACAGGGGGGTAGTAGATGTCTCAGGAGACACAGTACAGGGGGGTAGTAGATGTCTCTGGAGGGGGCTAGTAGATGTCTCAGGAGGAGCAGTTAAGGTGTAACCTGAAGAGATGGAGGTCTTCAGTCTCTGACGGAGCAGTAGAGTACCTCTCAGCTGACCAGACATAGCAGGACCAGAGGGGTGACACAGCTGTGTGTTTTGACCATTATGATCCATGGATCAGACCTCAGGTCACAGTGTTTTCAATAGAATGACAGGAATCAATGGTTCCAGAGTCAGGCAGACCTCCACCAACACTGTCTAGTCTGTAGGTTCCTCTTACACATGTTACCTGTTACAGGCCGGGGGGGGTTATTTGGTAGCTGTTGTGGGGCTGAAACGTGGGAACCCCTGATGCCAGGGTTGAGTAAGAGATGTGTCACCCAGGAAATGACTAGCAGGAAGATGTGTCAGGGCATCGTAAGTGTGTGTGTGTGTGTGTGTGTGTGTGTGTGTGTCTGTGTGTTCTCACGCCTGATAGAAGGCGTATGCGGTCCAACGTAGATGGAGACAGGTGTGGTCTTACTGTCATTGTGGTGGTGGGCTCAGTTCAGCATTACTTCTCAGAAATGATGTAATCATCATCATGATCACTAACCACGCCTAACCCTGAATCACGATGGTCTGCTTGTACTGGCGAGGATGCAGTTCACTTTCAGTTTGACTTTCTTCACAGCATAAAAACGCTTTAGTATTTTGCATTGCATTGCCTCTCAAAGGTTGCTATGCAAATGTTATCAAAGTCAGACTTTGCAGACCAATGCTACATGACTCATATATGATGACTCATATACACATTTAAAAATGTGTGGAAATTCACTGTGGATGAGATTTTAAAGTAGGCTGTTCCATGCTATCTACAGTGGGGTTTTTCACTACAAACCTTTTTAAAACCTTTTAGAAAAAGCCTTTACGAAGTGGTTGAATAACATAACGTATTCAATTTCATATAACACACGATTCATATCTACAAGCCTGTTTAGCCACAGCAGGACAAAGTGCAGAGGACAGACCACCAGTGTCTCTGAGACATACTGTACATTACAACATAAGTGCTGCTTCTACAAGCCTGGCCTGCCTAATCACATCTGACACCGACTGTTTACAGTGGTCTCCTGCTGTTCTGGATAGTACCAAAGGCAGGCCATTATCTACCAACACAGGGTGGCATTCAGCTACTGATAAGCCTCTTCCCCCCTGTTTCTCTCCATACTTCATCCTTTCTTTCAAGAATAAATACACTCGGTCAACGTCCTGGAGAGGAACAGAGTGTAAGAAAGGAGAGAGGAGAGGGAGAGAGGAGAGGAGAGAGGAGCGGAAGAAAGGAGAAGAAGAGTAGGAGGAGAGAGGAAAGGGACAGATGAGAGGACAGAGGAGAGGAAGAGAGGAGAGGAAGAGAGAGAGGTATTTATACACGTGGTGGAGGGGGGGAAAATGAATCAGCCATCAATAATGCAGGGGTTGGCATTTGGTGTGTTTGGTGGCCCTGCCTTCACAGTTGCACAGCAGGCTGCAGCAACAGCAGCAGTAGAGGTAGGTACAGCAGCAGCAGTAGAGGTAGGTACAGCAGCAGCAGTAGTAGAGGTAGGTACAGCAGCAGTAGTAGAGGTAGGTACAGCAGTAGTAGTAGAGGTAGGTACAGCAGTAGTAGTAGAGGTAGGTACAGCAGCAGTAGTAGAGGTAGGTACAGCAGCAGTAGTAGTAGAGGTAGGTACAGCAGTAGTAGAGGTAGGTACAGCAGCAGTAGTAGAGGTAGGTACAGCAGCAGTAGTAGAGGTAGGTACAGCAGCAGTAGTAGAGGTAGGTACAGCAGCAGTAGTAGAGGTAGGTACAGCAGCAGCAGTAGTAGAGGTAGGTACAGCAGCAGTAGTAGAGGTAGGTACAGCAGCAGTAGAGGTAGGTACAGCAGTAGTAGAGGTAGGTACAGCAGTAGTAGAGGTAGGTACAGCAGCAGTAGAGGTAGGTACAGCAGTAGTAGAGGTAGGTACAGCAGCAGTAGAGGTAGGTACAGCAGTAGTAGTAGAGGTAGGTACAGCAGCAGTAGTAGAGGTAGGTACAGCAGCAGTAGTAGAGGTAGGTACAGCAGCAGTAGTAGAGGTAGGTACAGCAGTAGTAGTAGAGGTAGGTACAGCAGTAGTAGAGGTAGGTACAGCAGCAGTAGTAGAGGTAGGTACAGCAGTAGTAGTAGAGGTAGGTACAGCAGTAGTAGAGGTAGGTACAGCAGCAGTAGTAGAGGTAGGTACAGCAGTAGTAGTAGAGGTAGGTACAGCAGCAGCAGTAGAGGTAGGTACAGCAGTAGTAGAGGTAGGTACAGCAGTAGTAGTAGAGGTAGGTACAGCAGTAGTAGAGGTAGGTACAGCAGCAGTAGTAGAGGTAGGTACAGCAGCAGTAGTAGAGGTAGGTACAGCAGCAGTAGTAGAGGTAGGTACAGCAGCAGTAGTAGAGGTAGGTACAGCAGCAGTAGTAGAGGTAGGTACAGCAGTAGTAGAGGTAGGTACAGCAGTAGTAGTAGAGGTAGGTACAGCAGTAGTAGTAGAGGTAGGTACAGCAGCAGTAGTAGAGGTAGGTACAGCAGCAGTAGTAGAGGTAGGTACAGCAGTAGTAGTAGAGGTAGGTACAGCAGCAGTAGTAGAGGTAGGTACAGCAGTAGTAGTAGAGGTAGGTACAGCAGCAGCAGTAGAGGTAGGTACAGCAGCAGCAGTAGAGGTAGGTACAGCAGCAGCAGTAGAGGTAGGTACAGCAGCAGTAGAGGTAGGTACAGCAGCAGTAGTAGAGGTAGGTACAGCAGCAGTAGTAGAGGTAGGTACAGCAGCAGTAGTAGAGGTAGGTACAGCAGTAGTAGTAGAGGTAGGTACAGCAGCAGTAGTAGAGGTAGGTACAGCAGCAGTAGTAGAGGTAGGTACAGCAGTAGTAGTAGAGGTAGGTACAGCAGCAGTAGTAGAGGTAGGTACAGCAGCAGCAGTAGAGGTAGGTACAGCAGCAGTAGAGGTAGGTACAGCAGCAGTAGAGGTAGTGTAACCAGGGAGTAGCTGAAAGGACTGTATAATTTAGGAAGGGGCTGGTTATCTAACTAACTCTAAGCTAAATAGGCAGTGTAGGAGGATACAGGCAGGGGGCGCCAGCAAACCGTTAGACTAGCAGTTACTATCGTTAGCATTAGCATGGAATTAGCATTAGCATTAGCCTTGGAATTAGCATTAGCATTAGCCTTGGAATTAGCATTAGCATACAAACAACTAACACACGGTAACGGTATCACATATGAACAACACATTTATTTACATGACTGTTGTATACATCCCCAGATATATACATTCCCTCCCCGCCGGCCACACACACACTCAATCACTCACTCATAGTCTCTGGCCTGAACAGGCTTATAGTCCCGGGCTGTGGTGCGCGTTGAGGCCTGGTCGGATGGCATGTGCGTCGAGGAAGGTAGCAGACAAAAGGGGGGGGGGGTGACGTAGCAACGCGGAGGGAAAGGGCCTTCTTCGTAGTCCGCGCCGAGGGGTGAAGGGCTCAGGTCCGGGTGGTCCACGTCGAAGCTCCGATGGAGTCAGCGTTCGGTCACAGTCCGCTCGTGGAGGCGACGATTCTGTCCAGTTTGGCGTCTCGCTTGGTCCAACGTTTAACAGCCGGCTGCTGGCAAGGCTGTCTAACGGGAACACAACTAAACGGGCTATACAGCTCTGAACTCGATAATCACTTTCCTGGCGTCTTCAGCTTCTGCACGGTGTGCGTGGTACTGAATCCGCCATCTTACATTGACTTCTCGTTACTCTCTCTCTCGTTTGGTCTCTCTCGTTCTGATTCTCATCACACACTGACTCACAGACCACTTCCGTCTCTTATATATACACCACCGAACCTAGCATCCGGGTCACGGACACACCCCGGATATACTACGTCATCGAACATATACATAAACATTACAATAATAATACATACACCTTCATAAAACGTACAGAAATAGTATGAAAAATAAGAAAGGAAATAACAGGGCAAAAGGGCTGAATTTCGGGTAAACTAAAACTGGCTCTAAACTGTGGGCCTTCATAACAGCCGCCCCATGAAACCCTCGGTTTCAGTTAACTAAGAAGGCACACTGGCTAGGCTGCTCTAGCAGCGTGAGGTATGAGGTGATAGTGTCCTGGCTAGTGGAGGTCTGAGGGCCAGGGGGCATCCCATATCCCCACTCCCTTCGAGTGGGGGGTGTAGGTTGGTAAGGGTCATAAACTCATCCACAGCAGGTGGATAGTCATCTGGGTACATGGACCCTTGGGACCTCTCCGGATACTTCAATGGCTCTTCCTGCCAGGCATGGGATGGTGGGTACCTGTCAACCTGTCCAAAGACCTCTTCATAATGGTTTCTCCTTGAACCTCTAGTAGATTCCAGGTGGCCCTTGCTCATGCGACTGTAGTCTTTGGAGACAACTGTTGGACCTTGACTTTTGTGCTCAACCTTCTCTGATTTGTTGGCTTGGAACTCTTTCAGAAGATGACACAGCTTGTCCTTCAGGAAGTTGGCCTCTTCCACATTCTCAATTTGTATGTTGTTCAACACATCCAAAATATTGCCTGTGTCTGGAGTCTGTGTCCTTTGTAATTTGAGGGAGTTTCTCCGCCTTTTCTTGCCGTATTTGAACGGACTTTTACGGATGCGTGGTTTCGTGTCTTCGGCTACGGGGTCGTCCAACAACACCACAACTCCGCTGCTCTCCGTTGGCTCCGCCTCTAGCTCCGGCTCTGGCTCCTCCTCCTTCACCTTCAGTTGGGTGTAGGCCATGGCCACAGGTGCAGGCAGAGCTAGCTCCAACTCAGCGGTCAGCGGAGTATCGTCCGGCTCTGGCACCGCCGGCGTCTTCCTCCTTTGAGCTGACCTCTTCCTCACCGACAAGCTAGTAGATCTTTCCCTCCTCGGCGAAGGACCAGGGCGCTGGATGGTCTGCACGTCTTCGGTTCGGACATGGAGGGATGACGTAGCTCTCCCGTCTCTATCTCTCCACTCGGTAGCGCCTTGGAGGGCCCACCCAAGCGCAGTCTTAACAGCCATCGGGCAGCCTCGTGGTCCTCTCAGCGGAGGACGGAGCGACACGATCAGTTCAGCGTTGTCCGAGCCGATGAGAAGGGTTGGCTCCGCTCCTTCTATCGGATGTAGGTCTACTCGCCGTAGGTGGGAATATCTTGCGCGTAATCTCTCCAGGGGGTAGTCGTAGCGGGAGAGCGCTAGCTGGTCTGCGGTGAAGACATTCCGAAGCCGATATCTGTCCGACGGCCGCCCCGCCGGGGAGATAGAGAAGTTGATTCTCGCCCCGGTGACCTCTTTAAGGTCGCGACGTATCGTGCGCAGAGTCAGCTTCTCCGCAGTCCCTTGGAGCCCCAACTGGCGCGCTGCCCCCTGGAGAAGGATGGTCCGTTCCGACCCGTCGTCTAGAACGGCGTACGTGTCGTACACAGCGTTGTTGTGGTGAAGTCGGACCTTCACCACCTTCAGTAGGACCTTGGAGCCGCTGCTCCGGGCTGGGTCTAGGTAGTAGACAGGTGTTGCCTCTTCCGGTGCGCTACCGGACCTAGGGCTTCTGGTGCCCTCCGTGGACCTGGCGAGGGAGACCTCGTGTAAGATGTTGAGGTGGACCTCCTCACAGCGGTTGCACTTTCTCCTCAAGGTGCAGTTCTTAGCCAGATGGTCGCGCCCACAGTTCCAGCACCTCTTGTTCTCCTCGAGCCACCTCTGCTTGGCCTCGGTACTCAGGTTGTTGAAGTCACTGCACTCATTGAACCAGTGCTCGCTGGTGCAGTACGGACATGGCGGTGGACCTCTCCGTCCCTTTTGAGGGGGTTGAGAGGAATCCTTTCCCTCAGGTCGGGCTTTCCTCTCTCTCCGAGGCTCCTCCTCCGTGTGCAGCACTCCTACTGGGCGTCCTCTGTTCGAGCTCGGCCCGTCCCAGCGGTCTCCCTTCTCCCTCTCCTTCTTCGGCTCAGCGTAACCCATGGCGTCTACGTTGGTGTCATGCACTTCCTCCAGTAGGAACTCCGCGAAGGCAGCCATGCTCAGACCCAACTTCCCGGGGTTACGAACGCGCTGCTGTCGCCGGAACCTCTCCTGCCGGAAGCGTGGGATCTTGCGGAGCAGCCGCTCTACGTTGGAGGTGCTGTTGATCTCGCTGGCGCCAGCTGGGCCCTGCGTCTTCAGCATTCCAACCAAGGTGTGCACGCGGAGCGCGAAGTCATCCAGCGCCCGGTCATCCTTGATGGGGGCCTGCTGTTCGAGGGCTTGCAGTTCAGCAAGGGCGTGGTTCCAGGGACGACCGTAGCGGGCATCCAAGTCGGCGAGCGCTCTGGTGTAAGGTGCCGGTGCGGAGGCATGGGCCAGAACCATGTTGTGGGCTCTGGGGTTCCTCACATGCTGAAGGAGAATCGCATATTTGTAGGACTCTGAGCAGGAGTCGTCCAAGAGCGTGTCTAGGCAGATGCGTAGCTCCACATACTGGCTCCTGTCCTCGTCCTTGAAGAAGGGGAACTTGGGTCCCTCCACCTGGGGAAACATCCTGTAGTGGATGATCGGGGCTGGAGGGACGGTCTGGGTGTCCGGCCTGCATGCATTTTGGTGCACTGGAGGACCTAGGGGTGTGCTACGCTCTTGGGGGATGGCTCCCCTCCCGGGCAGCGACGCTGGCTCCCTCTGGGCCGCGTAGCGGTCGGGTCCCTGGTCCTCTTCCTTCCAGGTGGTCAGCTGGGCCTGTGGTTGGACAGTCATGGCGGGGGTCATGGAGCCATCGGCGGGGGGTTCAGGAGATGGCACTCGAGAGGGCCGTGCGGATGATGCTCTGGAGCTACGGGCCGACGGAGCTCTGCTGATGCACACGTCGCGCATGGTCTGCATCATTTCCTCCATCTTCTCCGCGTGCAGATGCTCTCTCTCCATCTGGAGGCGGTCGCGCTCCATCTGGAAGCGTTCACGTTCTAGCGCCTCCTGGCGCTGTCTCTCCGCCGCGCGTTCCGCTCCGTTCATCTGGAAGCGCTCGCGCTCGTACTGGATGCGTTCCCTCTCTAACGCCTCCTGGCGCTGTCTCTCCGTCTGGAGGCGGTCGCGCTCCATCTGGAAGCGTTCACGTTCTAGCGCCTCCTGGCGCTGTCTCTCCGCCGCGCGTTCCGCTCCGTTCATCTGGAGGCGTTCGCGTTCTAGCGCCTCCTGGCGCTGGAGGCGTTCACGCTCGAACTGGAGTCGTTCCCGCTCTAACGCCATCTCGGCCTGTTGGCGCTCCCGCTCTAACGCCATCTCGGCCTGTTGGCGCATACATTCGGACAGCGCGGCACTACTCCCTCTGGAGTGCAGGCTATCCGCCCCAGAGGCAGAACTGCCCACGGAAACCCTGGACCGGGAGGAAGCCACTGAGCGGCAGGAGCTAGGTCTCGAGCGCGCCGTACTGGGAGGCAGATCGTTAAGGCTGAGGCCCTCCCTCTTCCGCCCGCAGGCGCTGTCGGACTGGGCCTCTCCTTCCTGCTCTTCCGTTTCCACGGCAAAACCCTGCGGTTCTGCCATCTCATCCTCAGGCTGGTGCTCTTTGAGGGCTGTCTCAGTGCTAGCCACCCGCGCGCCGGCGGACACTTCGGCCTCTCCGACCACTGTATCCCGTGGAGTGCGCTCCTCGCTACCACTCAGTGAGCTTTCGAGCTCAAGCTCATACTCCTGTAACCTCGGAGGCAACCGCGGGACTCTCTGTGGTCGTGGCTCTGGCTCAGGGGGCGGAGAAGGGGGGGTAACTGTCTGGTCTGGTTGGCTGCGCTCAGCCATGCTATCACTACACTACCTATCCGGCTCGAAGGACCAATTGTAACCAGGGAGTAGCTGAAAGGACTGTATAATTTAGGAAGGGGCTGGTTATCTAACTAACTCTAAGCTAAATAGGCAGTGTAGGAGGATACAGGCAGGGGGCGCCAGCAAACCGTTAGACTAGCAGTTACTATCGTTAGCATTAGCATGGAATTAGCATTAGCATTAGCCTTGGAATTAGCATTAGCATTAGCCTTGGAATTAGCATTAGCATACAAACAACTAACACACGGTAACGGTATCACATATGAACAACACATTTATTTACATGACTGTTGTATACATCCCCAGATATATACATTCCCTCCCCGCCGGCCACACACACACTCAATCACTCACTCATAGTCTCTGGCCTGAACAGGCTTATAGTCCCGGGCTGTGGTGCGCGTTGAGGCCTGGTCGGATGGCATGTGCGTCGAGGAAGGTAGCAGACAAAAGGGGGGGGGGTGACGTAGCAACGCGGAGGGAAAGGGCCTTCTTCGTAGTCCGCGCCGAGGGGTGAAGGGCTCAGGTCCGGGTGGTCCACGTCGAAGCTCCGATGGAGTCAGCGTTCGGTCACAGTCCGCTCGTGGAGGCGACGATTCTGTCCAGTTTGGCGTCTCGCTTGGTCCAACGTTTAACAGCCGGCTGCTGGCAAGGCTGTCTAACGGGAACACAACTAAACGGGCTATACAGCTCTGAACTCGATAATCACTTTCCTGGCGTCTTCAGCTTCTGCACGGTGTGCGTGGTACTGAATCCGCCATCTTACATTGACTTCTCGTTACTCTCTCTCTCGTTTGGTCTCTCTCGTTCTGATTCTCATCACACACTGACTCACAGACCACTTCCGTCTCTTATATATACACCACCGAACCTAGCATCCGGGTCACGGACACACCCCGGATATACTACGTCATCGAACATATACATAAACATTACAATAATAATACATACACCTTCATAAAACGTACAGAAATAGTATGAAAAATAAGAAAGGAAATAACAGGGCAAAAGGGCTGAATTTCGGGTAAACTAAAACTGGCTCTAAACTGTGGGCCTTCATAACAGCCGCCCCATGAAACCCTCGGTTTCAGTTAACTAAGAAGGCACACTGGCTAGGCTGCTCTAGCAGCGTGAGGTATGAGGTGATAGTGTCCTGGCTAGTGGAGGTCTGAGGGCCAGGGGGCATCCCATATCCCCACTCCCTTCGAGTGGGGGGTGTAGGTTGGTAAGGGTCATAAACTCATCCACAGCAGGTGGATAGTCATCTGGGTACATGGACCCTTGGGACCTCTCCGGATACTTCAATGGCTCTTCCTGCCAGGCATGGGATGGTGGGTACCTGTCAACCTGTCCAAAGACCTCTTCATAATGGTTTCTCCTTGAACCTCTAGTAGATTCCAGGTGGCCCTTGCTCATGCGACTGTAGTCTTTGGAGACAACTGTTGGACCTTGACTTTTGTGCTCAACCTTCTCTGATTTGTTGGCTTGGAACTCTTTCAGAAGATGACACAGCTTGTCCTTCAGGAAGTTGGCCTCTTCCACATTCTCAATTTGTATGTTGTTCAACACATCCAAAATATTGCCTGTGTCTGGAGTCTGTGTCCTTTGTAATTTGAGGGAGTTTCTCCGCCTTTTCTTGCCGTATTTGAACGGACTTTTACGGATGCGTGGTTTCGTGTCTTCGGCTACGGGGTCGTCCAACAACACCACAACTCCGCTGCTCTCCGTTGGCTCCGCCTCTAGCTCCGGCTCTGGCTCCTCCTCCTTCACCTTCAGTTGGGTGTAGGCCATGGCCACAGGTGCAGGCAGAGCTAGCTCCAACTCAGCGGTCAGCGGAGTATCGTCCGGCTCTGGCACCGCCGGCGTCTTCCTCCTTTGAGCTGACCTCTTCCTCACCGACAAGCTAGTAGATCTTTCCCTCCTCGGCGAAGGACCAGGGCGCTGGATGGTCTGCACGTCTTCGGTTCGGACATGGAGGGATGACGTAGCTCTCCCGTCTCTATCTCTCCACTCGGTAGCGCCTTGGAGGGCCCACCCAAGCGCAGTCTTAACAGCCATCGGGCAGCCTCGTGGTCCTCTCAGCGGAGGACGGAGCGACACGATCAGTTCAGCGTTGTCCGAGCCGATGAGAAGGGTTGGCTCCGCTCCTTCTATCGGATGTAGGTCTACTCGCCGTAGGTGGGAATATCTTGCGCGTAATCTCTCCAGGGGGTAGTCGTAGCGGGAGAGCGCTAGCTGGTCTGCGGTGAAGACATTCCGAAGCCGATATCTGTCCGACGGCCGCCCCGCCGGGGAGATAGAGAAGTTGATTCTCGCCCCGGTGACCTCTTTAAGGTCGCGACGTATCGTGCGCAGAGTCAGCTTCTCCGCAGTCCCTTGGAGCCCCAACTGGCGCGCTGCCCCCTGGAGAAGGATGGTCCGTTCCGACCCGTCGTCTAGAACGGCGTACGTGTCGTACACAGCGTTGTTGTGGTGAAGTCGGACCTTCACCACCTTCAGTAGGACCTTGGAGCCGCTGCTCCGGGCTGGGTCTAGGTAGTAGACAGGTGTTGCCTCTTCCGGTGCGCTACCGGACCTAGGGCTTCTGGTGCCCTCCGTGGACCTGGCGAGGGAGACCTCGTGTAAGATGTTGAGGTGGACCTCCTCACAGCGGTTGCACTTTCTCCTCAAGGTGCAGTTCTTAGCCAGATGGTCGCGCCCACAGTTCCAGCACCTCTTGTTCTCCTCGAGCCACCTCTGCTTGGCCTCGGTACTCAGGTTGTTGAAGTCACTGCACTCATTGAACCAGTGCTCGCTGGTGCAGTACGGACATGGCGGTGGACCTCTCCGTCCCTTTTGAGGGGGTTGAGAGGAATCCTTTCCCTCAGGTCGGGCTTTCCTCTCTCTCCGAGGCTCCTCCTCCGTGTGCAGCACTCCTACTGGGCGTCCTCTGTTCGAGCTCGGCCCGTCCCAGCGGTCTCCCTTCTCCCTCTCCTTCTTCGGCTCAGCGTAACCCATGGCGTCTACGTTGGTGTCATGCACTTCCTCCAGTAGGAACTCCGCGAAGGCAGCCATGCTCAGACCCAACTTCCCGGGGTTACGAACGCGCTGCTGTCGCCGGAACCTCTCCTGCCGGAAGCGTGGGATCTTGCGGAGCAGCCGCTCTACGTTGGAGGTGCTGTTGATCTCGCTGGCGCCAGCTGGGCCCTGCGTCTTCAGCATTCCAACCAAGGTGTGCACGCGGAGCGCGAAGTCATCCAGCGCCCGGTCATCCTTGATGGGGGCCTGCTGTTCGAGGGCTTGCAGTTCAGCAAGGGCGTGGTTCCAGGGACGACCGTAGCGGGCATCCAAGTCGGCGAGCGCTCTGGTGTAAGGTGCCGGTGCGGAGGCATGGGCCAGAACCATGTTGTGGGCTCTGGGGTTCCTCACATGCTGAAGGAGAATCGCATATTTGTAGGACTCTGAGCAGGAGTCGTCCAAGAGCGTGTCTAGGCAGATGCGTAGCTCCACATACTGGCTCCTGTCCTCGTCCTTGAAGAAGGGGAACTTGGGTCCCTCCACCTGGGGAAACATCCTGTAGTGGATGATCGGGGCTGGAGGGACGGTCTGGGTGTCCGGCCTGCATGCATTTTGGTGCACTGGAGGACCTAGGGGTGTGCTACGCTCTTGGGGGATGGCTCCCCTCCCGGGCAGCGACGCTGGCTCCCTCTGGGCCGCGTAGCGGTCGGGTCCCTGGTCCTCTTCCTTCCAGGTGGTCAGCTGGGCCTGTGGTTGGACAGTCATGGCGGGGGTCATGGAGCCATCGGCGGGGGGTTCAGGAGATGGCACTCGAGAGGGCCGTGCGGATGATGCTCTGGAGCTACGGGCCGACGGAGCTCTGCTGATGCACACGTCGCGCATGGTCTGCATCATTTCCTCCATCTTCTCCGCGTGCAGATGCTCTCTCTCCATCTGGAGGCGGTCGCGCTCCATCTGGAAGCGTTCACGTTCTAGCGCCTCCTGGCGCTGTCTCTCCGCCGCGCGTTCCGCTCCGTTCATCTGGAAGCGCTCGCGCTCGTACTGGATGCGTTCCCTCTCTAACGCCTCCTGGCGCTGTCTCTCCGTCTGGAGGCGGTCGCGCTCCATCTGGAAGCGTTCACGTTCTAGCGCCTCCTGGCGCTGTCTCTCCGCCGCGCGTTCCGCTCCGTTCATCTGGAGGCGTTCGCGTTCTAGCGCCTCCTGGCGCTGGAGGCGTTCACGCTCGAACTGGAGTCGTTCCTGCTCTAACGCCATCTCGGCCTGTTGGCGCTCCCGCTCTAACGCCATCTCGGCCTGTTGGCGCATACATTCGGACAGCGCGGCACTACTCCCTCTGGAGTGCAGGCTATCCGCCCCAGAGGCAGAACTGCCCACGGAAACCCTGGACCGGGAGGAAGCCACTGAGCGGCAGGAGCTAGGTCTCGAGCGCGCCGTACTGGGAGGCAGATCGTTAAGGCTGAGGCCCTCCCTCTTCCGCCCGCAGGCGCTGTCGGACCGGGCCTCTCCTTCCTGCTCTTCCGTTTCCACGGCAAAACCCTGCGGTTCTGCCATCTCATCCTCAGGCTGGTGCTCTTTGAGGGCTGTCTCAGTGCTAGCCACCCGCGCGCCGGCGGACACTTCGGCCTCTCCGACCACTGTATCCCGTGGAGTGCGCTCCTCGCTACCACTCAGTGAGCTTTCGAGCTCAAGCTCATACTCCTGTAACCTCGGAGGCAACCGCGGGACTCTCTGTGGTCGTGGCTCTGGCTCAGGGGGCGGAGAAGGGGGGGTAACTGTCTGGTCTGGTTGGCTGCGCTCAGCCATGCTATCACTACACTACCTATCCGGCTCGAAGGACCAATTGTAACCAGGGAGTAGCTGAAAGGACTGTATAATTTAGGAAGGGGCTGGTTATCTAACTAACTCTAAGCTAAATAGGCAGTGTAGGAGGATACAGGCAGGGGGCGCCAGCAAACCGTTAGACTAGCAGTTACTATCGTTAGCATTAGCATGGAATTAGCATTAGCATTAGCCTTGGAATTAGCATTAGCATTAGCCTTGGAATTAGCATTAGCATACAAACAACTAACACACGGTAACGGTATCACATATGAACAACACATTTATTTACATGACTGTTGTATACATCCCCAGATATATACATTCCCTCCCCGCCGGCCACACACACACTCAATCACTCACTCATAGTCTCTGGCCTGAACAGGCTTATAGTCCCGGGCTGTGGTGCGCGTTGAGGCCTGGTCGGATGGCATGTGCGTCGAGGAAGGTAGCAGACAAAAGGGGGGGGGGTGACGTAGCAACGCGGAGGGAAAGGGCCTTCTTCGTAGTCCGCGCCGAGGGGTGAAGGGCTCAGGTCCGGGTGGTCCACGTCGAAGCTCCGATGGAGTCAGCGTTCGGTCACAGTCCGCTCGTGGAGGCGACGATTCTGTCCAGTTTGGCGTCTCGCTTGGTCCAACGTTTAACAGCCGGCTGCTGGCAAGGCTGTCTAACGGGAACACAACTAAACGGGCTATACAGCTCTGAACTCGATAATCACTTTCCTGGCGTCTTCAGCTTCTGCACGGTGTGCGTGGTACTGAATCCGCCATCTTACATTGACTAGAGGTAGGTAGAGGTAGGTACAGCAGTAGTAGTAGAGGTAGGTACAGCAGTAGTAGAGGTAGGTACAGCAGCAGTAGTAGAGGTAGGTACAGCAGCAGTAGTAGAGGTAGGTACAGCAGTAGTAGAGGTAGGTACAGCAGTAGTAGAGGTAGGTACAGCAGTAGTAGAGGTAGGTACAGCAGTAGTAGAGGTAGGTACAGCAGCAGTAGAGGTAGGTACAGCAGCAGTAGAGGTAGGTACAGCAGCAGTAGTAGAGGTAGGTACAGCAGCAGTAGTAGAGGTAGGTACAGCAGCAGTAGTAGAGGTAGGTACAGCAGTAGCAGTAGAGGTAGGTACAGCAGCAGTAGTAGAGGTAGGTACAGCAGCAGTAGTAGTAGAGGTAGGTACAGCAGTAGTAGAGGTAGGTACAGCAGTAGTAGTAGTAGAGGTAGGTACAGCAGTAGTAGAGGTAGGTACAGCAGCAGTAGTAGAGGTAGGTACAGCAGTAGTAGAGGTAGGTGCAGCAGTAGTAGTAGTAGAGGTAGGTACAGCAGTAGTAGAGGTAGGTACAGCAGCAGTAGTAGAGGTAGGTACAGCAGCAGCAGTAGTAGAGGTAGGTACAGCAGCAGTAGTAGAGGTAGGTACAGCAGCAGCAGTAGAGGTAGGTACAGCAGCAGTAGTAGAGGTAGGTACAGCAGCAGTAGAGGTAGGTACAGCAGCAGTAGAGGTAGGTACAGCAGCAGTAGAGGTAGGTACAGCAGCAGCAGTAGAGGTAGGTACAGCAGCAGCAGTAGAGGTAGGTACAGCAGCAGTAGTAGAGGTAGGTACAGCAGCAGTAGAGGTAGGTACAGCAGTAGCAGTAGTAGAGGTAGGTACAGCAGCAGTAGTAGAGGTAGGTACAGCAGCAGTAGTAGAGGTAGGTACAGCAGCAGCAGTAGAGGTAGGTACAGCAGCAGCAGTAGAGGTAGGTACAGCAGCAGTAGTAGAGGTAGGTACAGCAGTAGCAGTAGAGGTAGGTACAGCAGTAGTAGTAGAGGTAGGTACAGCAGCAGTAGTAGAGGTAGGTACAGCAGCAGTAGTAGAGGTAGGTACAGCAGCAGTAGTAGAGGTAGGTACAGCAGCAGTAGTAGAGGTAGGTACAGCAGCAGTAGTAGAGGTAGGTACAGCAGCAGTAGTAGAGGTAGGTACAGCAGCAGCAGTAGAGGTAGGTACAGCAGCAGTAGGGGTAGGTGCAGTACCAGTAGGGATAGGTACTGCAGCAGTAGCAGAAGGGGTAGGTATTACTGTACGTGGGAAGGTAGAAGTAGCGTCGCTGTGACGGCAGCAGTGGATGTGGAATGTGGTCGGACCACATGTGATTTACTATTCCGAGCAAAGCGCGGCGACACTGACATCGCAGGGAATGCCAGGGGGGTTTGTGTGCATATATACAGGAGCTGGGAGGCAGGGCAGCAAGTGTTATTCAATAGTCCACAAGATGGGCCTTGATAGCACGATGTATATCTATATGTGTTTATTCTGTAGTTGCCTCTGTGTCCCTGGAGGGAAGGATGCCGACTGGGTGAGAGTTTCTTTACCTGAAGACTGCCTGCCCTGTTTTGTCTTAGTGTGGACACTGGACACTGCCTTAGAGGTCTTCAAGGTCTTCACCTGCTCCTGAGAAGAGGAACTTGCAACCAGGCCAGAGTCACTCCCCCCCCCCCGCCCCCCACGGGGCTGGACGTCACAGCTGAAACATCGAGATCAATCCAAATCGACGGCCCTGACGTGGCTGAAGCTGGGTTGGGACATAGCTCTTACTGATAATGACCTTCAATCTACTCTCATTCTATGAATGAGTGAAGACCCCAGGCTGGTAATTAGGAGCAGGTATCCAATAGAGAAATAGATTGATAGAAAGGGAGGAAGGGGAGCAAAAAAGAGACCGAATAGGAGAGCAGGAGAACGAGAGAAGAAGAAGACAGAGATGGATCTGAGTCTGTTGCAAGCTCTGGAGAGAGAGAATGTTCTAGAGGTTCTACAGAGGGACAAGCTGCTACGCACCATGGAAGAGGAAAGGATAAGGTAAACAGTGTCTTTATTATATTAGAACACCCTCTGGTAATGTTTTTCACTTGTACTGTATGTATGAATATGTCACATGAGAGTGTGTGTGGAGACTACAGATAGATACCGTGACTTAAAAACATGAATGACTGCTGCTCCTCAAAATATGGGACACATTTACATTACATTTTTGGCATTTAGCAGACGCCTTATTCCAAAGTGACTTACAATCGATACATTTGACTAAGCAAGTGAATCACCAATCCACCAGTCGTAGCAGGAAGAGTAATCTAGCTCAGGCCAGGGGCCATTGACAGTCATCTTGATAGAAGAAGAAAAAATGATGTTTTTTTGTTGTTGTTGATAGACACAGGAGAAACAGTACACAGGGGAAGTAGAAATCTTAGGAGACACAGTATAGGGGGAAGCAGGTGTCTCAGGAGACACAGTGCTGGGGGGTAGTAGATGTCTCAGGAGGAGCAGTTAAGGTGTAACCTGAAGAGATGGAGGTCTTCAGTCTCCGACGGAAGATGGTGCTTTATGCCTGAAGAAGGTCTATGACCGAAAGCTCGCAATAAACAACGTTTTTTGCAGTGTTTGAGTGTGCGGATGCTGTTATTTTGATCTCTATTGATACTCTTCAGTTCCAGCACCTCAGCAAAGTCTGATTACGGGTATTATGGGATACGGGTATTTTCACTATTTTGATAAAATAGGTGAAAAAACAGGTCTGTGAGGGCATAACAGTTGTTACAGCATCTCTGTGACTCCCACTGACATCGCAGGAGGTTGAAGTCGGAGCTGCAGGACATCCGGAGGAAGGGGGCCAAGAGTTTCTCCCGGCAGTACAGCGAGAGGACGTGCGCCCGCTGCCAGAGGCCTCTGGGAAAGTTCTGGAACGCCGGCGCAGTGTGTCGCGGCTGTAGCCATCGCATCTGTACCAGGTGTCGTGTGGGCGTGTCTGCTCTGACCTGGAAGTGTACCGTCTGCCACGCCTACAGGTGGGCTATCAGAGGCGCGGCCAATGCTTCTGACATGCATGTCATACCTACGACTTCAGTAGTATGTTGTCGTTGTTATAAAACACACTTTAAATCAGTGCTGTCACTGATTGCTACTGTTATATACTTTTTGTTTTTTAAATCATGTTCGAAATAAAGATTCATTCATTCATTCATTCATATAGGTTCGTGTATCTAAACAATCATACACACCATCATCAGTGATAAGTTAATACCATTGTAATAGAGATAACCCAGTAAACATTGAGCCCAAAAGACGTCCTCAGGGAAGCCGGAATGTGCGTTCAGATGACGTCTTTCTAGGACGTCCTAAAAAGACATATATGGACGTCCTAGAAAGACGTCATCTGAACCCACATTCTGGCTTCCCTGAGGACGTCTTTTGGACTCTTTGTTTACTGGGAAGTCAATTGAAGTTCAATGCTGTTCTTTGCTCTTTTCAGGGAGGTTAAAGTGAGGTCAGGAGAATGGTTCTTGGAGGAGAAGGCAAAGAAATTTCCAGCTGATTCAGGTTTGTGTCAAATACTCCTGCTATTGACATTGTGTATATTCTCTGTGCATTAGCCTAAATCATTCTTCATAATGTATGCCTTATAAATCCTGAAAATACAGCTAGAGTGTACATAATTTGATATGTATCTGCAGTTTGTTTGCTTTGCCAAGCCTACAGTATCCCCCATGTCAGCTGTCCTATGAACGGTTTGGAACACTACTTTGACTGAATAATACATCATTGCTGTCTGCCAAGACATTACCCTTGAGAGAGGCAGAGAGTCCAAAGCAGTAATATTTGATAGTGTTTCTAATGTTGGCAGTTGAGGCTATAACAATATTATTGAACTTTACAGAGATGCATGAGACTATTGGGGAGAAACTGTTGAAGTCCTACCAGAGACTGAGGTAAGCTAAGCTAATGGCCCGTTTTCATTTAATGCAGGGATATCTCTGTGGAATAGTCATGTGTGGAATATAATCTGATGTGGCTACAGAAACTATATATACAGTGGCCTGTGTGAGTAATGGGACAGGGAAAAAAGCATTTTTTTCTTCTTTCTGCTCTACACTCTAAACATTTGGAGTGCAAATATACTAGGTAGCCATACACATGTGAAGCATAATTTCATACAGTAGCATAAGACAATTTTTGTTCAAAACACTCATAAAAGCTATTAAATGTTGAGTCCCATAAACTTCAAATTGCACTCTTTGTGTCTGTTTTGTCTTCCAGTTACATAGCCGTCGTGCCACCGACCCCTCCACCCTATTACCATGGTCAATATTTCAGCCAATCAGGGGTAAAGTAAAAATAAACATAATCACCCCTTTCTTGTGTTTGTTAAACCACATTACCTATAATATACTATAGTATAATTGTGTCTCTCTGATACTTACTACTGTATGTAGAGTGTGAGTCATTAATTAAGGTCATTCTTTGATTTCTAGGGACTGAAACACCCCAAACCCTTCACAAAGTCCATGGAGGATCTCATGGTTTCATTCACTAGCCACATCAAAAGTAAGCAACTATTTTGAGTATGGAAGGATCACAGCGTCTGGCAAAACCAAGGTTCTTGATGAAGTGATGGGAGAGCTCTAAGTCTATTGAACACACACACACACACACACACACACACACACACACACGCAACACAAGTAATTTCTAGATGATCATCCAAAACAGGATACGTCGTCAACCAGTTGCACATTTCCTCTCTGTTATCATCACCCTTATCATAACGTGTTGATAAGACTCCCGTGTGCTCATTCACCAGAGCTGAAGAAAAACCACACCTAAGCAGCCTAATAAGATATGATATCTTAGCGTGGTTCGTTTGAGAGCAGAAATGGTGTGACATTATACGTGGAGAGAGTCAGTATCTCAGCAGTTAGCTGACGAGGTGCATCGCACCTTTCTGATTGCAGAGATCTCCAAGTCTCAGAACGACGTTCGAGGCGACCAGGCCCTGCTGAAAGTCGACAACAACAGGAGAAAGAGCGCCTGTAAGGATCGTAAAAAAAGCATGTCTGACACAGACATCAACAAAACCGTCAAAGTAAGAGAAACATCAGCTGTGTCGAAAACGTGTCAAAGAAGTTCCCCACATGTAAAGGTTTCAGCAAAACCGCTGCGATAGAAGTGTTGCACATGTACAGGTTCAAAGCCACAAGAGAGAGCCACACAATGCTCAGTACTTTTACTGTCACAATGTTTATCTTATTGTAGTGTGGCTAACGTTAATGGAGACAACCTCTCTCTCTCTCCCCATAGCTAACCAAAGTCCCCAGTCTTCCCAACCTGTTGAGTCTCAAGAGGAGCAAGGACAGTGACCAGGAGGGGTCCTCGACCGGCCCAGAGGAGGACGTGTCTATAGGATCAGAGTACTCAGGGGGAAAGAGGGTGAGTGGGAACGAAGGAAGAAAAAAATAAAAGTTTAACACTAGAACAGCCATGGGTGGGGTTATTTGACCCTGCTAGTAAAAACATTTTTTTATATCTTTGCACTCAATGAAATTTCAGGACCCACCTTTCATGACTTTTCCTAGATATGTGCGTTCTACCACCCAGTATCCTTACATTTTCAAAATCACATCAGGATAAGCTAGTATAAAGCAATTTTGCTGTTTTTTTGTGTCGGAGTCAAGCTCATTTACAAGGCGGCCAACTAGTGGTCATTGTGTGTAAATAGCAGCAATGTGGTCATGTGGTTCAATGTGGTTTGACCCCCCGAGGCGGCTCTTATAGTAGGTAAAAAAGCCACGGCTGTTCTAGTGTTAAACGTCTGTGCAACAGCAGCATCCTATGACTGAACACCAGATGATTGTGCTGATCTCATAGCTTGTGGAGAACCTAGACAGCACATCAGCATCACGCACATCATGTGGATCGAGGATGTCAAATGAAATGTGATGTCTACATTCTTCCCACAGGGCAGCAACAGCAGTACGAGCACAGAGTGGGGCCTGTATGAGAACACCACGAGCGTGACGGGAGAGTTAGAGCTAGTGATCACCTTCAACAGCAACACCTCCAGTCTGGAGGTCACAGTCAGTGCCTGTAGAAACCTGACCTACGGAGATTTGAAGAGGAAGAGATGTCACCCGTGAGTATTATTAAAACAAGACACCACCCAGCTAATTATCCTGTCACGATACTGTATCCATTTTCAAATGAAATCCCCCTCATTTTGTGTGTCTTTTTTTACCTCATTGGACAGGTATGTCAAGCTCTACCTTCTACCCGAAAAGACTCAAAGCGGGAAACTGAAGACAACGATCAAGAGGAACACCACAGATCCGAATTATAACGAGGTTTTACAGGTGAGGGGAGAAACTGACCTAGCCAGAACAACAAATAAGCTACAGACTGAAAATATTGTGTTGTTCATCCATTTATAATTATTGAGTTTTCCTATGTGGTCATAAACAGTTCCAGATAGAGCGCCCCCTGCTGTTTGGGAGGACTTTGCAGGCGTCTGTTTGGCACTCTGGTACTCTGAAAAGGAAGGTGTTTCTGGGAGAGGTCCTTATCCCTCTGGGAGGGTGGAGGTTTGAAGACAACGCCACTCAGTGTTCCATCTGGCACGCTCTGGCTCCGAAGGTAACACTACACCTGTGGTACAGGAGTTCTCAAACCACAACCTGTCAAATATGCATCATGCATCTAATACACAAGAGTGTGCTGTGCTGTGTTGGTTAGAGGTAAAATATTGTTTGACTTTGTATATTTACTCTCTGTCTCTGTCTCTGTCTCTCTCTCTGTCTGTCTCTGTCTGTCTCTCTCTCTCTGTCTGTTTCTGTCTGTCTCTGTCTGTCTCTGTCTATCTCTGTCTCTGTCTGTCTCTGTTTCTCTCTGTCTCTGTCTATCTCTGTCTCTCTCTCTTTGTCTCTGTGTCTTTGTCTCTCTGTCTCTGTCTCTGTCTCCTTAACTGCTCCTCCTGAGACATCTTCTGCCCCAGACGTCCGCTTTCCCCTCTACTGTGTCCCTAAGAACTTCTATCGCCCCCTTTGTACTGTTTCTCTGTTCCTCCAGTATAATAATAAATAAAAAAAAGCCAAGTTTTAGAAGAAGGTGGTAGAAGAAGGTTTCTCCTTCTATCAATGGCCCCGGGCCTGAGCTAGATTACTCTTCCTGCCACGAATGGTGGACAGATGATTCACATGCTTAGCATTCAAATGTATTAATTGTAAGTCGCTTTGGAATAAGGCGTCTGCTAAATGCCAAAAATGCAAAAATGTAATGTCTCTCTCTCTCTCAATAGCCCGAGAGTCCAGAAGGGGGTGCTGTAGAGCAGGAACCAGCAGAACTGCAGCTCAGAATAAAGTTCACCTCCTTGTCCCAGCCATCCTGGTTATGCCACACAGATGGTAAGCTAGTACCCTATACTTTTCCTTCACTTAGCTTTGTTTATTGTGATTTCTAAGCGCTAGCCTTAGGTTAAATGGATACCTACCTTATTTTCTCTTTTGCTCTTCACAGAAGTTCATATTGGACCACATGGTGTAGGTCAACTGACTGTTCTTCTCACTGGTGCCAAAAACCTCCCAGTAAAAGCAAACATGAGTCAGAACACCTATGTGAAAGGGTAAATAAAGGGCTTGTGTGTGTGTGTGTGTGTCTATAGCCATATAAGGGTGTTGTGTGTGTGTGTGTGTGTGTGCTCATGTGTGTGTGTTTATTCATCTGTTGATGTATGCTTGTGTGTGTGTGTGTGTGTGTGTGTGTGTGTGTGTGAGCGCATGCGCCTGCGCCTGTGTGCGTGCGTGTGTTTTTGTGTGTGTCAGTGCGTGTGTCTTTGCGTGTGTCTTTGCGTGTGTCTGTGCGTGTGTGTGTGTGTGTGTGTCTTACATACAGTATGTGTGTGTGTGTGTATTTAAATGGCTACATATTTGTGTGTTGTGTGTGTGTGTGTGTTACATATGTGTGTGTTGTGTGTCGTAGGTGCCTGACTCTCCCGGGGTCCAAGGAGCAGGTCCAGCGGACCCCGGTTCTGAAGAAGAAGCCCGGCCCAGAGCTCTGGTCTCACCAGGTGGTGTTCAGCCGGGTCACCCCATGTGACCTGGAGGCCTGCACTCTAGAGCTGGAGCTCTGGGACCATGTCCCGTTCAGCCTCTCAGACCGCTGGCTGGGTGGCGTCAAAATGGACGCCGGTAAGATACTTCTGAGATCCTCCGTCCGTCTGTCTGTCTGTGAAAGGTTCACCTTTTAAAATATCAATTAGATTTTTCGAGGCAGAGAGGATCCTTTTTTAAAAAAAAATTATACATGTATATATTTTTATTTGTATCTTTTAGATTCATCATCGTTATGAATATAACCAACAATCAGAGGTCACTGAAATGTCAGACAGTCCAAAAATGTCACACAAATGAAATGTAGTGCTATGACATCACAGGAAGTGGTTTCACTTATTTTAAGATGAGGACATCAGGCTCGTCAGCATTTCCTCCTTCTCAATAAAGCCTCTGTCTGTCCTCGGAGGTGTGTGAAAGGCCTTCGGTTTCACTGCCGTTATGAAAAAAACAAAACATTTGTGAAAGGAAGTGGTGGTGGTGATGTCACTGACCTGGCAACTCTCTCTGTTAAAGGGTTGCCTTGGCGACGGGTGCTGCAGGAGCCCAACATGTGGCACGACTTCAGTCTGCCCGTCCGTGCCAACGTCAACACCAGGAGAACATGACCACGTCAGTCAACAGACCCAACAGCCGAGAACCCTGTCTCTCTCTCTCTCTCTCTCAGAACAGACCCTGTCTCTCTCTCTCTCTCAGAACAGACCCTGTCTCTCTCTCTCTCTCTCTCTCTCTCTCTCTCAGAACAGACCCTGTCTCTCTCTCTCTCTCTCTCTCTCTCAGAACAGACCCTGTCTCTCTCTCTCTCTCAGAACAGACCCTGTCTCTCTCTCTCTCAGAACAGACCCTGTCTCTCTCTCTCAGAACAGACCCTGCCTCTCTCTCTCAGAACAGACCCTGTCTCTCTCTCTCTCTCTCTCAGAACAGACCCAGCCCAGGACCCTGTCTCTCTATCAGAACAGACCCAGCACTTTACCTCACCACGTCTGTAAAGACTGACAGGCCCTAACTTCTAGAATCTAGATCAAAGTCCTTCAGCTTTCTGTTATTTAACTGTGTTTGAGCTTGATCACTCCATGACATTTCATAGAGAATGAATACATGTATGAGTGAAGAAGCTATGTATGTATGTATTCAAAGTAAAAGATGTTGTAATATTGAAAATGTCTCGTCTGATATACTGTCATAAAATCTACTGCCGTTCATATATTATTTTTTTTACAGTATTCCCCTTAAATGAGAGAGTCAAACAGAGGCCAAGTGATAACGACGTACAACACTGAAATCATAGGAGATCTTTATTGCCAATATGCTGAACACCTCATTATAAAATCCAGTTTAAATAAAAAGGAGAGCAGGCCAGCCAGCAGAGCTGGGTCATCGTTAGTGTCAGTAGAACCTACTGTTGTCCACATCCAGAGGGAGGAGGGTCTGGGTTGGAGAACGGGTTAGACTGAGGCTGAGCCCTAAGAACAGCCCAGAGGAACCAGAACAAGAGAGAGAGGGAGGGACTAAGAGTGTTCATGTAAAGCACAGAGCTCTGGAGTCGCATGCCTCAGGAAACGCTGCTACCCTGAACTGCATGACCAAGGCCGCGTTCGTAAAATCTCTCAGAGCGTCGGAACGTCCACGTGACTGCCTCTTGTCCAATCAAATGACTTGGTTCCATTATGACGTTGAACCCAGTGTGCGCTCCAGCGAATTTACGAACGCGGCCCAAATCAAAGGTACCTGGGATTCTCCCAATCTGATGACATGCAGTTGAATATCTTTTTTGAAAGTAAAAAAAAAAGTAGTAATAATAATTTACAAATAAATCTCTTTAATTTAGTGATCTAAAGAAACCATATGGAACACAAAACTATCATTATTTTGGTCGATATAGAGCCTTCGATACATTTTAGATGTTCTCATGATCATTAGTAGAATAGCAAAAATATACAAACCGAGATGAAAATACCCTTTTTAAATGACCCATATACAGTATAAATATTAAACTACTCATGATTTCTTAGCTACTGTATAGCAATATTAAACATAAATGGAAGTGTTCAAATATAATGGAAAAAACAAAATAAAAAAAAGAACATACACATTTCTGCGAGTAAGAATAAGGATGTATACTGTGTTTTCCCCTTTCTGTCTGGTCCCTGTGAAAGATAACAGATATCGCCCTTTTTCAATGTTCACACAACAAATAATAAACATCAAAAAGCGAGGCTTTGATTGGCTATTACTGTACTTCATTGTCTATGTGCACATCATCATGGCATTACTAAAAAATTGGCTGTACCCACTACTCATCACACCTCTGGTTAAAAAAAACAATGATGATTTTGGTCTGATCTGGTCAAATTACATAGGCCTACAATCAAAACAGAAATACGATTCGTTACGCTAAAAAAGAATGAAGGAAAAAAGTTTTTTTGGCACTAGTGTGTTTTCTTACAAGAATTTTTGTAGCCCTCCAAGCTGCCTGACGGTGGTTTTACAGGAGAAGGTAGCTCTCTGTAAAGGTAACAACTGGTCAAACTGATGATGTGTATTTGTGAGTGTCACTCTCTCGCTTTATACTGCTTTTGTGTGTGTGTGTGTGTGTGTGTGTGTGTGTGTGTGGCAGTGGAGGGGGTTAGTTCCATTCAGTGACCATTCAGAAAGGGTACGGTGGCTGGGGGGGCAGGGGGCCTCTTATAAGGCCTCAAACTCGTCGATCCTCTGCTTGGTGTTTCCTGATCTGATCTGCCGCAGCGTCTTGTACTTGTCCCGGCCGGCGCGCACGTTCTCTGTGTGGAGCAGGTCATTGGCTGTCTTCTTAGTGTCGTCGCGCGCCTGGGCCAGCTCAGAGCTCAGGGCCTGAGGGGAGGGGAGGGGAGGAGAGGAGAGGAGAGGAGGAGAGGAGGAGATGAGTCAACGAGAAACTAATTCTTAAAAACTCTAGGGCGATCACTAACAACCCATCTACTGAGGGGGGGGGGGATGACACGTTCAGGGCAGCAGCAGCAACACCAGCTTCTTATCAGAAAAATCCATTTCAGCTTCTCTTTACATAGGAGACTGAACAAATACATGAGCGAATGGATGGTATGAACGAGTCGATAACTTAATGGATGAGCTCTCTCTCTCTCTCTCTCTCTCTCTAATCTACTGATAGGAGGGGGGAGGCTCTGTCTCTCACCATCAGCTGTTTGTGGACACGCTCGTTCTTCTCGGCCTCGGTGAGGCGGTCCTCCTCCAGCCGGTGGTCGTTGATGCCCTCCATCTGCAGGTCGGCGCTGTGCATGCTGTTGTTCTCCTCGCTGTTGCTCTCCTCGTCCTCCGCCTCCACGTTGCCGTCCTCCATGTCTACGTACATGGGGGGAGGGGGAGGCGGCGGGGGCGCCGTCATCACCAGGTGAAGCTCCTCCTTGGTCCGCATCAGGTCGTCCTGCGCCTCTTGGGCCTGGGGGGGGGGGGGTGGGGGGGGAGAGAGAGAGGGAGAGAGGGAGAGACAGAGACAGAGAGAGAGAGAGGGAGAGAGAGAGAGAGAGGGAGAGAAAGAATAAGAATAAGGAGAAAGTGAGTGTTTACGGGACAAGTAGAAAACAGTACAGGATGTAAAACCAAACACAACCTGGGAACAATTCAACAACACTCACTCTGCCTGGCGAACAACATCAGGTGCCTTCACATCATTAGGATTAAGTCTGTGTGTGTGTTCTGTGGGGGGGGGGGGACTCACCCTGTGCTGCCAGGAGTCCGCCTCCTCCTCCTTCCGTCTCTTAGCTTCCTCCAGCAGGGCGATCTTAGCTGTGTGCTCGGCCAGCTCAGCAGCCTGGGATAGGACAGGAGGAGGAAGAGGAGGAGGAGAAGGAGAAGAGGAAGGAGGAGAAGAAGAAGAAGAAGAAGAAGAAGAAGGAGGAGGAGGAGAAGAGGAAGAAGACTTGTAAGCTACAACGTTAACTCATTCTTTTCCCTTCAAAAGAGGGGGGTGACTCATCTCGTTTTGAGAGCAGGGAGGTCTTCTCTGGGGGGGGGCTCTGAATTGCCTCCAAGGAGATGGAGGTGCACCGCAACAATGTGGACAGCCTGTCTTCTACCAGAGAACCAACCAGAGGGACAAAATAAACCTGTGCTTTCGTTGTTTACACACACACGCACACACGCACAGACACAGACACAGACACAGACACACACAGACACACAGGCCTCACAAACACACTCACACACACACTCACACACACACACACACACACACACACACACACGCCTCACAAACAGTAGATGTTTGACCCTGTGAAATGTACTCAGCTGGAAAAATTGGTCCCTGGCTTAATAAACACACAGCTTCCATTCAAAAGAGGCTTTGATCCTTGTGCTTAAATCATCGGAGCACAATATGTACATAACAGCAACACGCTGTAGTGCGCTGTAGTCAATGCTACTGATATTTGAGGGAGAACAAAAAAAAAGCAGTGTTCATCTCATGATGTAGTGTACCTCTCGGCTTCACCCTCGAGCTTAAAGCTCAAAGGCATTCCCTGCATTTATCTCTGGAGACTGACACTGAAGGTTGTTTTATACCGGGAAACCATTTTATGGCCCTCAACTATGCCTGGCGTCTTTATCTGCTGCTAAAACACAAAGGGCACCGCTGTGGGTGGCGCAGAGTGGCTGCTGTCCCCGTAAAAAGAAGACGAAAGAAAAACAGCTTTAGTGTTTTAAACTGTCAATAGCTGTGTGAAGTGAGAACACTTCTGACAGGTCTAGAGGTTTACTGTCTGGAAGGGCTGTTAAATGAAGGGGTGTGGGGGGGGTCGGGCTGGACGTGGTGTGGTCCAGCTGGAGGAAAACCCAGTCTGGTTTAGTCTGCTGAGCTGCAGGGAAGTCCGGTAATGATCTGGTGCTGCTCAGTGGTGAATGTGGTGAGAAGGAGTACACAAGGGACTACAAAATGGTGGTAGTGTGTGGTGGTGTGTGGTGGTGTGTGTTAGCTTGTGTTAGCATGTGGTGTTGTGTGTTAGCATGTGTTAGCGTGTGTTAGCGTGTGGTATCTCACCAGCTGCTCCTGTCCCTTCATCTGGTCCTCAGCATGGCGCGCTAGCTCCTCCTTCGCTAGCAGGGCGGCCTGGCGTTCAGCCTCCAGCCTGGCCGCCTCGTCCTCTGCCCGCCTGCGCTCCACCTCCAGAGTCATGGCCCTCTGCATCTGCTCATGCAGGTCTACACACACACACACAAACATGGAGATTACACCAGATGTAATAATTGAACGCACGCACAGATATTATACCTATGTAATATCACATATTACATATGTAATAATTGAACACACACACATGCACACACACACACACAGACACACACAGACACACCTTCTGACGATCTGACACAGTCTCAAGAGAGAGGGAGAGAGAGCGAGATGACACATCATAAACATGCACACAGTGAAGCTGTGAGTGACCCAGACAGACAGACACGCTGTGTGAGTGACAGATGTACGGAGATAAGACACCCAGCCTATACGTTCTATACTGATTAAAACAACAGATATACTGATACAAAAAGAAAACAACACAACACAGACGCGACACACAGCTCTCCGCACCAGTCCCACTGACTCGCCGAACGCTACACACACAAGTAGACGCGGTGGCTGACACTGAGAAACACATTCAACTACATCACCACATGGTCTCCATAAGCAGATAGCAAACACTACCACCCGTACAACTGGAGACACCTGTACGTAGAGGAGGGCTGACCTTGCTCTATGCCCTAACCCATAAAACCGCGACCAAGCAGAACCTCTGGCTTTCCGAGAAAAAACCCCAACTGACCTTTGTATTGTAGCGGTTGTACAACAATAAAAACGTACCCCAATTCGATACAACTGAGCACTAAAAAACGGACCACAGTGAAACCGAGATGACTCAGACACTTACTGTAGCTGTCGTCAATCACTTCCATGACGCTTTCTTAAACGCTACGAAAAAAGGGCCGAAATTCGTGGAGAGAGAGAGAGAGAGAGAGAAAAGCCCCGGTGAAGACGGTCACATCAATTGAATAAAGACATTGACCACGGACAGACGGACGGACGGACAGACAGACAGAGCGCTACACACAAAGGTCGGTCGGGGAGCCCGGCGGTCGTTTAACGTCTTATCAGATCTGATAGCCTATCTTTCTAATGCTCGGGACTGAGGTCCCACGTGACGTCAAACCACGCATTTGCAGATCCCGTCACGCACACGGGCAGGAAAGAGCTTACTGGGTTTTTCAGAATCAAAATCGAACAGCGGCAACTAAATCAAGTTGGGGTTTTTTCCTCGCGCAAAATATCTGTTTCCAAACTGCAGCAGACAGACAGCAGACAGGCAGCAGACAGGCAGCAGACAGGCAGCAGACAGACAGACAGCAAACAGCAGACAGACAGACAGACAGACAGACAGCAGACAGACAGCAGACATCAAATAGACAGCAGACAGACAGCAGACAGACAGCACACAGACAGACAGACAGACAGACCTAACCCTCCTACCTTTCTCTGCCTTCTTGGTCTTCTCCTCAAACTGGTAGAGCCTCATCATCAGCTCCTGCTTCTCCCTCTCCATCTGCTCCTTCTCCTTCTCCATGGCCTCCCTCTTCTTCTTCTCGTTCTCCAGCTGGGCCCTGCAGATAAGAGACCGCCGCGTTGAGGCAACAAAAGAGGGGCTGACGTGCAGTGGCTAATAAAGGAATAAACACACACACACACACACACACTGCCTCGGCCTGTCTGGGATTGTAGAGGCAGAGACACACACACATACATACTGATTTGTTTTTTAGGTTGTTGTTTTTTTTTTGGGGGGGGGGGGGGGGCAGCTAGTGGTGTAGTTGTGTGACAGACATGGGCCATGCACAGCAGCGGGGTGTGTGTGCGAGCAGGTGTCTCTGTAAGAGGGTAAAACTCTTAGGCTTCGGTTCCTGACATTGCAGCACAAAGACAATAAGGCGACAGGCATAATATAAGATAAGAAAAAAAAGGGACATTAGTACAGGACATAAGTGACAAATAAGACAGGATAC
>NC_137674.1:68082703-68120203 GCF_963989245.1 Nansenia antarctica
TGAAGCCTGACACTGGCTTAAACATTGGAATGTGGGCGTAGAAATTCACTGTTTGTTTGTTTTAAACAGCGGTATTGGATGCTAATATGACCTGCTTGGTATTATAGCATCTGCGATAGTGATCGCTGGTGTACATTTACATTAAAAATGTTGCCATTTAGCAGACGCCTTATTCCAAAGCGACTTACAATTGATACATTTGACTAAGCAAGTGAATCATCAATCCACCAGTCGTAGCAAGAAGAGTAATCTAGCTCAGGCCAGGGGCCATTGGCAGTCGTCGTGATAGAAGAAGAGAGATCTTATTTTATTTATTTTTTGGACACAGGAGAAACAGTACAAGGGGGGAAGTAGAACTCTTAGGAGACACAGTATAGGGCTAAGCAGGTGCTTACAGTAGTGCTGGGCTGTAGTAGATGTCTCAGGAGACACAGTGCTGAGGGGTAGTAGATGTCTCAGGAGGAGCAGTTAAGGTGTAACCTGAAGAGATGAGTCTTCAGTCTACGGCGGAAGATGGGGAGTGACTCTGCAGTTCGGACAACTGTGGAAAGCTCATTCCACCAACGGGGAGCCAGGGCAGTGAAGAGTGAAGGTGTAAATGTGAGGAGAAACTCATGTCTGGGAGATACCACACTGCTGGCTTTAGCTTTGAGCTGTACTATTTTGGAGTCTGCTTGGCTGTGTCTTGTGTCTTGGCTGTGTCTGGGAGGGAGATTATCCTGGTTTGGGTGTTAACTCCTGAGGTACTTAGGCAGCTTCAGTCTCGGCTGTGGGAACCAAGTTGTATGAAGCTAGTGGAAGTGGAGCTAATAGAGGAAGCTACAGATATAGCTTAGGAAGACCTGATTTAGAGTATTTCATCTGTCTAACAACTGATCAATTAGGCTTCACACCACCTCATGACGGGTGCATTCTCTTTTATGTAGGATTTCCCCAAAACATTTTTTTTTTTTTTACAATTGATCATGGTACAAAAAGACTAAAATCTCCTGTTTAGGGTCAAATATGGAATTGTGCCTAGATCTCTAGGATCTCATACTGCTGAGGTTTTAAGTGTGTGTGTGTGTGTGTGTGTGTGTGTGTGTGTGTGTGTGTGTGTGTGTGTGTGTGTGTGTGTGTGCGTGTGTGTGTTTCATACACTTGTAACAGCAGTGCCTGAGGAGTTAATACACTGAGTGTGCGTTGTGTGTGCACATTTTTGTCTGAAGCCTGCCTCCCTCATAGAGTCTGTACTGTAGGTTAGCCTCCCTCATAGAGTCTGTACTGTAGGTTAGCCTCCCTCATAGAGTCTGTACTGTAGGTTGGCCTCCCTCATAGAGTCAGTACTGTAGGTTAGCCTCCCTCATAGAGTCAGTACTGTAGGTTAGCCTCCCTCATAGAGTCAGTACTGTAGGTTAGCCTCCCTCATAGAGTCTGTACTGTAGGTTAGCCTCCCTCATAGAGTCAGTACTGTAGGTTAGCCTCCCTCATAGAGTCAGTACTGTAGGTTAGCCTCCCTCAGAGTCTGTACTGTAGGTTAGCCTCCCTCAGAGTCTGTACTGTAGGTTAGCCTCCCTCATAGAGTCAGTACTGTAGGTTAGCCTCCCTCAGAGTCTGTACTGTAGGTTAGCCTCCATCATAGAGTCTGTACTGTAGGTTAGCCTCCCTCAGAGTCTGTACTGTAGGTTAGCCTCCCTCATAGAGTCGGTACTGTACGTTAGCCTCCCTCATAGAGTCTGTACTGTACGTTAGCCTCCCTCATAGAGTCTGTACTGTACGTTAGCCTCCCTCATAGAGTCTGTACTGTACGTTAGCCTCCCTCATAGAGTCTGTATTGTAGGTTAGCCTGTACTGTAGGTTAGCCTGTATTGTAGGTTAGTCTGTACTGTAGGTTAGCCTCCCTCATAGAGTCTGTACTGTACGTTAGCCTCCCTCATAGAGTCTGTATTGTAGGTTAGTCTGTACTGTAGGTTAGCCTCCCTCATAGAGTCGGTACTGTACGTTAGCCTCCCTCATAGAGTCTGTACTGTACGTTAGCCTCCCTCATAGAGTCAGTACTGTAGGTTAGCCTCCCTCATAGAGTCAGTACTGTAGGTTAGCCTCCCTCAGAGTCTGTACTGTACGTTAGCCTCCCTCAGAGTCTGTATTGTAGGTTAGTCTGTACTGTAGGTTAGTCTGTATTGTAGGTTAGTCTGTATTGTAGGTTAGCCTCCCTCATAGAGTCTGTACTGTAGGTTAGCCTCCCTCATAGAGCCTGTACTGTAGGTTAGCCTGCCTCATAGAGCCTGTACTGTAGGTTAGCCTCCCTCATAGAGTCTGTACTGTAGGTTAGCCTCCATCATAGAGTCTGTACTGTAGGTTAGCCTCCCTCATAGAGTCTGTACTGTAGGTTAGTCTGTACTGTAGGTTAGCCTCCCTCATAGAGTCTGTACTGTAGGTTAGCCTGCCTCATAGAGCCTGTACTGTAGGTTAGCCTCCCTCATAGAGTCTGTACTGTAGGTTAGCCTCCCTCATAGAGTCTGTACTGTAGGTTAGTCTGTACTGTAGGTTAGCCTCCCTCATAGAGTCTGTACTGTACGTTAGCCTCCCTCATAGAGTCTGTACTGTAGGTTAGCCTCCCTCATAGAGTCTGTACTGTAGGTTAGTCTGTACTGTAGGTTAGCCTCCCTCATAGAGTCTGTACTGTAGGTTAGCCTCCCTCATAGAGTCTGTACTGTAGGTTAGCCTGCCTCATAGAGTCTGTACTGTAGGTTAGCCTCCCTCATAGAGTCTGTACTGTAGGTTAGCCTCCCTCATAGAGTCTGTACTGTAGGTTAGCCTCCCTCATAGAGTCTGTACTGTAGGTTAGCCTCCCTCATAGAGTCTGTACTGTAGGTTAGCCTCCCTCATAGAGTCTGTACTGTAGGTTAGCCTGCCTCATAGAGAGTCTGTATGGAGGTTAGCCTGACATTCTTAAGTGCCACGCAGCTTGAAAAACCAGTTGGCGTCGTCATGGTTACAGCAGAGGGCACTGTGGGAGAGAGGCATTTCTTTGCCGAGCCCAGAGTGCACAAAGACACACACACACACACACACACACACACACACACACACACACACACACACACACACACACACACACACAGAGAGGCCTGTCTGTCCTGCTTGGCCCATTTCTCTACTTCTGGTGTGCCAGATTTTACAGGTATCAGAGTACAGTCAAGTTAAAACACAGGTGTTAGATTAACCAGGAGTGTGTAGCAGAGCAGAGCAGTTAGCAGTTGTAAAGCTAATAAACACTGTGTTTGATTGAACACATGATGTCAACTAAATTGGTGTTAAATGTGGATTTAAAAGAAAAACATAATGCATCTAAACAGCTGGGCACAACCCACCATGATGTGGTCAGGGGGAGACAATGAGGGTCCCAAAGGAGCCGTTCAAGTTACAGGAGACGCCATCTGTGGTCGTGGGGGGGGGGGGTACTCAAGTCGATACACTTTCTCATTAGCGGTCGAAGGAGCTGTAATTCATGGCTCGCTGAGGAGAGCTGTGGAGGAGCCACACGGCTTCCAACAGATTTTGGCACAGAGAGTTCAAACACTCAGCTGGCCCCGGGTGAGAGCAGGGGGGCAACGGACCCGTCGTCAACAACACAGCGCGGCCAGCGGCTATGGAGGCTGGAGGCTGGCCCAGAGGAGGGGAGGCCCTGTGGTGCTGCCCGCCCTCCTGCCTGACCGGGTCAGTGACTGAGAAGGGAACTCACGTTGTGGAGTTAAGCGGTAAGAGTCCTTCGCGCTGCCCCAGTCTAGTCTAACCCCAACCACCACTTTCAAACTCTCCTCTCTTCTCTTCTCCTCTCCTCTCTTCTCTTCTCTTCTCTTCTGTTGTATGAAATGTGCTATACAAATACACTTGCCTTGCCTTACCACTTTATTACTTCATCAACGTAGGGTTAGTTACTTATTATTATTGTATCTGAATGCTGCCAATGGCAATGTTCAGGAACCAAAGTCAAAGAATTTGATTCTTGTGTACTTAGTACAGAAAGTTGTAATAAAAGTGATCTCTCTAACCCAGTAGCCCCAGAGACCAAACCAACCGCCAGGGAGCTGGGTAACCAGCACACACAGTAACCCCTCGTATCCCCTGGGAGGGGCCCGGTACTGTATCATGTGTTTCTGTTTGAGCTTAGCAACAAGCAAGGTGGATTAGCGACCTTGGCTAATACGACACAGTCAAAAGCCACTGAGGGAGACAAGTGGGGGGGGATCAGTGGAGAGACACAGTTACTCATTGCTGTCTTATTGTCTTGGTGACAATGATCTCCACAGGTATTGATTAACTGAGGGTGGGAGGGGGGTCACTACTGTGTCCTGTCTGGACTGTAAGCTAGGGCGGGAAAACCAACCTGTCATGGTGGTGGTGGTGGTGGTGGTGGTGAAGCAGAGCTAGAACGGGCGCGTCTCGGTAAGACCCAGAAAGGGTTCGGTTATGTCGGCTTAACACTAGAACAGCCATGGGTGGGGTCATTTGACCCTGTGAGTAACCTTTTTTTTTTTTCATCTTTGCACTCGATCAAATTTCAGAACTCTCCTTTCATGACTTTTTCTAGATATGTGCGTTCTACCACCCAGTATCCTTACATTTTCAAAATCACACCAGGATAGTATACAGATATTTTGCAGTTTTTCTGAGTAGGAGGCAGGATCATTTACAAGACGTGCCAACTAGTGGTCGTTGTGTGTAAGTAGCAGCTTCCCATTGTAAATACTATGGTCATTTGACCCCCGATGCGGCTCTTATAGTAGGTAAAATAGACACGGCTGTTCTAGTGTTAAGGGGGCTTACTTGTCCTCCTTCTCGTAGATGTTGAGCCCCAGGGCGTCCACCAGCGGGGAGCGAGTGTAGTGAAGAGACGTGCCCTGTATGGACTGTAAGCTAGGATGGGAAAACCAACCTGTCGTGTTGGTGGTGGTGGTGAAGAAGAGCTAGAATGGGGGCACGTCTCGGTAAGACCCAGAAAGGGTTCAGTTCTGTCTGCGGACCCGAGGGGCTTAAGGGGGCTTACTTACTTGTCCTCCTTCTCGTAGATGTTGAGCCCCAGGGCGTCCACTCCCAGCCACAGCTCCGTCCCCTTCTTGTTCTTGATGTCAAAGTAGTTGACCCCGTACATCTCCAGGTCCTGGGCGATCTTCAGGTACTCCAGCATGGCGTCCTCCCTGAGAGGAACGGATACGGAGGAGGGCCTTAGGAAGAGAGACCACTTCCACTAGCTAAAGTACTAGGTCTGGACTAGGTCTGAACGCAAACCATTGTGACACAGTCTGATTATTTTGGTCCTCATGTCGGGATCCGATGTAATGATCTGACTTTTCTTTCGAAAAACTTGAATACATTTCCGCGTTGTTGAAAAACAACGACACATCGCTAGTCAACTAACATAGCTTGTTTTGTGAGCCTGCTGACAATGTAAAGTAGTGTTATAGTTAACTAGGTAGCAGTGGGGATTACTCACCCAATCCATTGTATTGTAGTATTTTGGCTTGACTAGCGAGTTTGTGTTGTGGTTCTCAACAACGGTGATTGGTTGCCGACATGCGGACCAAATAATCAGACTGTGTCACAACTGAGTCCCTATGACATCGGCATAGACGCACGCACGCACACACACACTCACACACACTCACTTGAGCATGCTGCGGTGCTCCTCGTGCCACACCTGGATCCTCTCCTCCCACTGCTGTCTGGACAGCTTGTGCTGCTCCATAACTCTGGAGGGGAAACAAGGAGAGATGACATCAACCAAACATCACGTTATTGTCTCTGAAAAGGAGCATGAGCGGGTTATCTATCTCCTCCTCCCTCCTCCTCCTTCCTCCATGTCAAAAATGCCTATTTCAAAGAGATGACTTGGGCAGATAGTGATTTTGGAATGTAACAAGCATTCTGATGGAATCAGGCTGATGGCATAGGCACATAATGCACAGTGAATCAGCAGTGTTAGGAGAGTAGAGTTCTCAGAGGCAGATATCTCAATTTGGCCAAAATATGACTTAGGCAATTATGCTATGAGGCTAACGAATTGTTACAGGCCTAGATGGAGCTAGGAGCTAGGGCGATGGAGAGCTAGGGGTGATGGAGAGCTAGGGTGATGGAGAGCTAGGGTGATGGAGAGCTAGGGATGATGGTGCTCACCGCTGGGGCAGCAGGCGGTCGGAGGTGAGGTATCCTGGCTGGTGCTGCTCCTTGGAGAAGTCTCCGAACTTGGCCTGCACAGAGTAGGAGGCCAGCAGCACAGCCGTCTCCGGGGGGCAGTAGATCTCATCGCTCAGGATCCCCTCCTTCACCTGCAGGAAGAACAGCTTCTGGGTGATGTCCTGGATCAGCTCCTCTGACACGTCCTCCGGGAAGAACTTGGCCCGGAACTTGAACTGCAGGGGGTTCTCCTTCTTCACGTCCTGGGACGAGACCTGGGGAGAGAGACGGGGAGGGGTGGGGGGGGTTCAGTCTGAGGGTTAAAGGGGGTATACACTGAATCAACATTATCAGGAGTTCTATCATTGGTCTCAACCAGCAGGTTTATAAAACGCCTGCTAGTTTCACCTGTACTGTGCAATTATAGCGGTGGTTCAGGAGGTAGAGCCGGCAGCTAATGATTGCAAGGTCGGCAGATCTGCGGTTCGAGGCCCGGCTGGCCACGTGTCAAGGTGTAAGTAAGTAAGTAAGTAAGTAGGTAACATTTATTTGTATAGCACCTTTCCCAGACCAAGGGTCACAAAGTGCTTTACATATAGAGAACATAATAAAGAAGAAACAACAACAATAAAACACAATAAAAGAGGGAAAATTAAAGCAGGTTAAAATAGGCAAACAAGTGAAAATAAGAACAAGTAACAGACAACAGGTGTACAACAATATCAACAGGACACAGAAAGACAGGCTTTTGGGGCAAGACACTGAACCCCAAATTGCTCCCAATTAGCGGGCCAGCGCCTTGCATGGTAGATTGCTGCCATTGGTGTGTGAATGTGTGTGTGAATGGATGAATGAGAGGCCGTTGTAAAGCGCTTTGGAATAAGGCGCTATATAAGTCAGTCCATTTACTGAGTCAATGTTACTGTAGATGGTGATGTATCATGAGCTTTATCATTGGTCTCAACCGGCAATATACTATATCGCACTGTAAAAAAAGGTCTGTAATGCAATGCAGTATAGCAGGTGAATTTATAAACTTGAAACTGCGATGTGTTTACTGCGTGTTCCTCTATGTGTGTGCGTGTGTGTGTGTGTGTGTGTGTGTGTGTGTGTGTGTTAAAACAGGAACCAAAAGGTCTTGATGAGGCGAAAGGGGCAGTGTGAAACGACCGGAATATTCCTGTTTGAGCGAGGCCATTGTGCTGGTCAGCTACTGTACAGCGCAGTGTCAGCACACAGCTTACTGCAGTCAAGCCGGCCAGCCAACATAAAGGGAAGCAAGCCCCAACTACTCTTTTCTCTCTCTTTCTCTTTCTCCCTCTTGTTTACGGTTGTTACTGTGCAGATAAACATCATAACATTCGTCTCATCCCCCTCGATGCCCCAAGTCCTCCTCCACCCTCCTTTATCTCTCTACCTTTCTACATCTTTTAACATCAAAGGACCACAACTTCTCTTTTATACGCGTATGCTTTTTAGGCTCCCTTGGAGCCGATAACTGTATACCCCATTTTTTAAAAACGTGTCAAATAAATTCATTCATTCATTCACTCCTGTACTGAGACTGCCAAGGTCAGTCCTACTGTAAAACAACCTCACGACTATCCTGACACTTTCCTATACTGTACACCTTTTCAAGTCAAACTAAACGTTCTCCTCGATCCACATAACGACACTCAACACACATGATCACAGTCTACAGCTATTCACGCTTACACTGAGCAGGGGGAAGGTACAGATGGACACATAAGAAAGGGAACCATTACCTCTTAACCCGTGCAACGTGAACTAATCTGAATACTATAGTGGGGGGGATCCTACTGTATACGGTAGTGTTTTACCACGTGATAACCATCTTCAGAAGAAGAGGGGAGAGGAGAGGATGGGAAGGGAGAGGAGAGGAGAAGAGGGGAGGGAAGGTGAGGAGAGGAGAGGAGAGGAGGGAAGGAGAAGAGAGGAGAGGAGAAGAGGGGAGGGAAGGTGAGGAGAGGAGTGGAGAGGAGTGGAGGAGAGGAGTGGAGGAGAGGAGAGGAGAGGAGGGAAGGGAGAGGAGAGGAGAAGAGAGGAGAGGAGGGAAGGGAGAGGAGAGGAGGGAAGGAGAAGAGAGGAGAGGAGAAGAGGGGAGGGAAGGTGAGGAGAGGAGAGGAAAGGAGTGGAGGAGAGGAGAGGAGTGGAGGAGAGGAGAGAAGAGGAGTGGAGGAGAGGAGAGGAGAGGAGAGGAGAGGAGAGGAGGGAAGGAGAAGAGTGGAGAGGAGAAGAGGGGAGGGAAGGTGAGGAGAGGAGAGGAGGGAAGGAGAAGAGAGGAGAGGAGAGGAGAGGAGTGGAGGAGAGGAGAGGAGAGGAGAGGAGTGGAGGAGAGGTGAGGAGAGGAGAGGAGAGGAGGGAAGGAGAAGAGAGGAGAGGAGAAGAGGGGAGGGAAGGTGAGGAGAGGAGAGGAAAGGAGTGGAGGAGAGGAGAGGAGAGGAGAGGAGAGGAGAGGAGTGGAGGAGAGGAGAGGAGAGGAGAGGAGGGAAGGTGAGGAGAGGAGAGGAGAGGAGTGGAGGAGAGGAGAGGAGTGGAGGAGAGGAGAGGAGTGGAGGAGAGGAGAGGAGAGGAGAAGAGAAGAGAAGAGAGGAGAAGAGAGGAGAGTTTGAAACTCGGGCCCATTCGCTGGCATAACATTCATTCCAGAAGTCGATTGCGCTCTATGATACAGATATTGCATTGGGTCGAGAACACAGTGGCCCGGGGAGGGGCTAAAAGTGAACAAAGACTGAGAAAAGGGTTTGTGTTTGCTGAGGGACAACAGCCGAAGGGAAAGCAGAGGAAAGCAGAGGTCGTTCCTGCTGGTTCACTGAGAGTTCAGCCGTTATTGCCAAATATTGCCCTGGCTGGTGAGGGGAATGTGAAAGAGGACTGGAATAGACTGGACATGGAAACGAAACAGGGCTTAACTATTAGCCACCGCACAGGAAGTGGTCGATGGTGACCACGAACACGACACTTCAGGTGAATACATAATGCGGCGGCTACTGATTGACGGAGAGGTAGACAAACACTGAGCAGCACAGATGTCGACCCTCCCTTTGAAAGAATGTTCAGGGCTCTCTCTTCCTGTATCGCCTCTCTGGGTTCCATTTGGAACGGTGTGGCCAAAACGTGGTGGAGGTAAAAGGCGTTTAACGATACTTTGAAGAGCCACTGAAAAAAAATAGAGCACCTACGGCAGTGGTTCTCAAACCTCTCCTTGGGGACCCGCAGCCGCTCCACATATTTGATCTGTTCCACCACCAGCACACCTGATTCAACCTAATCAAATCATAATTGCTTTGTACTTGATTAGTTGAATCAGGTGTGGTGGTGGTGGAACAGATAAAATATGTGGAGCGACTGTCCCCAAGGAGAGGTTTGAGAACTACTGGTTTAGAAGACCTGTTCCTTACCTTCTTTTCCAGTTTCAGCCAGGTGGGGTATCCTTTACCATCAGTATACTGGAGCCCAAAGTACCAGACTTCACGCAGGCCGATGGTCTTCACCACCTGTGGGGGTAAAGGCAGATAAGAAGCTCAATACACCACTAAGAACTCAACTGACCTGCAACAGCATGTCCATATCGTAATGGATACAATAATAATAATAATAATAATATCTTAGTTTTATATAGCGCCTTTCACAAACCCCAAAAAAGCAAGGATGCTTTACAGATTTTACAGAAAGAAAATCAGACAGACGAAACTAAACAACACTGAGACAGAGACAAAACTAAACTAGGGGCCAAAGGCCTTGGTGAACAAATGGGTTTTGAGGGCTGATACAAGTAAAAAATCAACCCCTATAAAGTCACGGCTCTGCGTGGACTGGTGTTCAGGCCTTCACTCGCTTTTTACCAGAACCGTGTTGCTTTCACAGATGATGAGGTAACGCTGTAGCAGGGACAGTAGTAGTCAACCGAAACTGCACGTCACGATCATTCACACCAGTCAAAAAAACCAACGAAGTCATCTGGGTAATAAACTAACAGTTCTGTCACACAAGTGTCACTGACGCAACCGCTTGCCAAGCAGAGCGTAGAGGGCTTGTAGAAACAGGCCTTGTGACGCCGTGGCCCACGTTGGCAAGGCCTGTCTGTCCTTAAGATGACATACTCAGGTACCAAGGCTAACCTGAGCCACGCTCATAGGATTACACCGTTCCCAGGCCCGAGCATGAGACTGGCCTGGTGCCGGACATGTTCAAAGCAAGGAATCTAACATCGCCATGAGTCCTGCATCAGTCCTGCCATGTACAGATCAAACCTGCACAGTAAAACATCATCCTAGAGCATCCAATAAACTCATTTTAAAAAGCAGCATTGGTCATTTCTGATGATAATAATAATAAATCAGACTTATATAGCGCTTTTCTAGAGACTCAAAGACGCTTTACAAAGTGAAAAGACCTAGGGTAGAATCCTGCAGTAGGAACTAATATAAATGAATAAAGATAAAAAGAAGAAAAGAAATAAAAGAAAGTATAATTAAGGTAGTGCTGGGGACACATGGAAAAGGGAGGGGGAGAGGGTTAACTAGTCATCATGGCAAGCTTGAAGAGGTGAGTTTTGAGGGCCTAAAAAAGGGTCTAATACTCATCTGGGAGGATCCCAGTAGAGGACTAACTCTATTCCTCTTCTTTTCTTTTCTGGGCAAGCCCGTTTGCATGTCCCCGTTGAGCTTTGTGTGTTCTCTGTCTTTGTGCGGATAAAACCCACAACACAAAAGGGGACCATTAGTAGGGTTTGTCTTAAACAATGAGGCACTATTGTTTGACTGGTGAGGAGGAGTGATATATGGTATGACCATTGTGTGCTGTATGACTCGCTTCCTGACGTTGGAACACATGGAGATGAGTGTACACACACAGAGTTCTAGAGAATATCACCAGTTCGGTATCTGGTAAATCGCTTGTGCTTGAAAGAAGAGCTTTCTCTTTTCCACTGACTTGACTGAGTTAAACCACCCGACACAAGATTTTTTTTTTTACAGACTCCAGGAATGTTAAATGATTTTTCAGTATGACTGGGACTGTCAACGGTCTCTCTCCCCTCTCTAGCCGGGGCCTTGTAGGTGGGGGGCATCTCTCCCAGCAGGCCTCTGTGTCTGTGCCTCTGCCAGACTCCCCACCCAGGCATCAGGTGGGGTGCTAGGCTGCCTGGGTGAAGTTTGAGTCAACACACAGGCACTCCGGCCAAGCCCATTCCATCTGATAAGCAGTAGCCAAGGTTAAAATTAAATCAAACACCCCCCCGCCCCGGCCCCATACCCCCCCTTTTACCAACGGACATCCAATACAGGACCACGGTAACCTGTGTGCGCTGACATGAATGATTGTGATTCAGGGAGGGAGGGGGGGGGTTTGCAGGATTTTATTTAGCACAACAACAAGCACTAGTAGGGCTGAAACGAGAGAGCGCTTCTGACCGCATCTCACCTGTAATGAAACGGGTTCGGGACACAATCGCCTCTTTCATGGTGGTTTTGCTCTGGGACCCACACACACACACAGAGAGAGAGGGAGAGTAGGGGTGAGAGGAGGGGGTATTGACGAGGCATCTTAATGAAGGATAGCTTTTCCCAGGGGATAAGCTACAGGGATTTGGTACAACGGGAGGTCTGTGTCTGTCAGCAGAAGTAACAATTTCCTTCCAGAAATGGGTCAAACGGGCTTTAATAACACACTACAAATGTTTTTAAAAATGGTTATGTTGAAGAGGATATCGAGAGAGTAAACTGTACCATGAGCAAAATGGGTGAATTGATATCCGATGAAAATGTTTTTGGGCTTTTAAATACTTTTTAGTTATTATTGGTGTAAAAAAAAAGAAAACAATTAAGAGCACCTCTCTCTCTTTGGACCAACGAGCTACAAACTAGGTGCGCCACTGCCAATCACTAAACAAAGACAAACTAAGTCAAACATTCGGCGTCGAGTCAATGAAAGCTAAGGCTGCAGAGAGACCGACGTGAGTGAGCTGAGCTTGCGTGCATGACCTGGATTCCCTCGCTCAAGCCCTGCCCCTGCAGGAGAGACCCCGGCATTATCTCAAGTAGGTCTGTACCGTTTAGAGAAGCTGTGAGCTGTCGGGGCTGAGCTCTACTGTAACGTAAGGCAGGCACGTGCAGGGCTCCTGCAGGGGCGCGTCAGTGAAAGTCTCTCCCCCCGCCTGGTTTATGAGAGGCACCGAGCCGAGCTGTGGTGAGGCAGAGGAATGCCACCGCCGCCGCTCGCTCTGAGACACGGTATTACTCACTCCGTCCGCTGTCTAATGTGAAGTTCCAGAGGAACGAGGGGGGGAGGTGAGGGAGAGCCGGTGGGGAGGGAGGGGAAGGGGGGGGGGGGGGGGGGCACAGCCAGCCACAGGGCAATGGTGTATTATACTGTGCTTCTACCATCGGGGACCACACATGCATAGTAAGTGGCGAGAGAATTAACCGATAATCTTGTGTGTGTTTATAACACTTAACGACGCTTTGTAAACATTTCAGTTTGTCTGGGTCTTGAGGAGTTTTGCAGATGTCTGACACACGTCCACAGCGGTCGACTATTGATCGGTTTAAGACTTTGAGAGGGGACTCTCGTGAGGACGCCGTGACTCTTGTCGTATGAGCGGCCCTGAGGCTGTGATCACGGCCGACCACAGGAGCCACGCCAGGTCTCGCTACCAGGAACACTCCAGTGATGAGCTCACCGCTGTGTAACTCAGCATTTCCACAGAACAAGTCTGTGTCTGTGTGTGTGTGTGTGTGTGTCTGCGTGTGTGTGTGTGTGTGTCTGCGTGTGTCTGTGTATGTGTATGTGTGTGTGTGTGTGTGTGTGTGTGTGTGTGTACCCGCAGAGCGTGGCCTTCTCTCAAGGACATTTCTAGCTATCGCGAAGGGGGCCAAGTTCATAATTAAATAAGATCTCAGCAGCATTCTGGGACACCATGCATCGAACGCAGGAAGCAGCGGTCCAACGTCAGAGGATTTCATCGGGAGGGGGGGCTGTGGCCTCTGAACATGGCTACCAGACATTAGACACTTTTTTAAATATTATTATTAATTTTTAAAAATGTTTATTTATTATTATATTTCTTTATTTAACCGGGGTAGTCATATTGAGACAGTAGCCTCTTTTTCAAATGAGCCCTGGCCAAGAAAAGCAGCACTTAGTTCTCAACACTGAAAGTTCACTTGAGAAAATCCATTACTTGAGCCTAGCGTTATGTAATGTTAATTAACCGTTTCTGACACTGGATATTTCAGCGACTATCAGTGTGTGTGATATACGGTGCGCTGCGTGGCATTCTGACATGTTAGTGCGGGAATTTGTGCACATGTGTGTTGTGTACAAGTTTGACACAGGAGGAACACCGATCTAGAACTATGGTTTAACTGATCTCCTCTTCTCAATAATACTAAATACCTCATCTCGTCTGAACGGCAGGGTGAAGCAGGAGGTGAAATGCCTGTACACATTCCCTCGCCAGCACACATTCACAACACTGACAAACTCGTTATTCAGGAAGTGGCGGCACCTAGACAATGTCTTTCCTTTCCCGGTGGTGGAATAGGAGGCCGATCACCCATAATGCCTTTGGAATCCTCGCTGAAGGATGTAACTGACGGTGATGTCATGAAGACAGGCGTTCAGTCGAGCTGAGAGCAACAACATTATTCACTTTTTGAACTGAGGGGAACAAACATTGCATTCAAAAACATCCTGTGCAAGAATGTATTTTCCAAGTTATTTTTCTCAACTTTGACATCAGAGACACTTAGATAGATATCTATGTCCCTTCAAGGACAATGGTTCAGTTCTGTATACTGCACTCTCATCTGAACAAAAACTTCCTGCTTCAGAGCGTACTGATCTTGGCTCTAAGTCCGCCCCCCCCCCCCCCACCTGGAAATGGTCGACACACTAGGCAGTAAGGGAGGGTGTGAGAAGAACAGGTCCCTGTCAAATCTCTTGGAACTGAGATAACAAATCAATGGTGTATGGGTCAGTAGAGGCCTGGAGGTAGCAGGGAGGTGGTGGTGGGGTAAACGTCCAGTAGGTCACCAGAGCAGAACCCATGAGCAACATAAAACCTAACATAGCCTAAAAAAACTAACATAGCCTCCCCTAAACAGTCCATTCTATGAACAAAAACCAACACACATAACATGTTGAAAATGATGGGAAGTGTTGTTGTTACCAGTAACAACCAAAGACCGGAACTATAAATAGAACAGCCGTTAAGTTGTGCATCACAGACCTGGTCGAAGAGCTGTTTGCCGGTGGTGCTAGGCTGGACGGCGAACTCCAGCTCAGCGTCCATGGTGGTGACGCGAACATTGACCTGCAGGGGAGACAAGAAAACGACAAGGAAAACCCATTAAAAAAAAAACAGAGAAGGGCTCAAAAGCGGGCCACCAACAATAAGCAGAGAGAGAGAGAGAGAGAGAGTAATGCATGTCAAACAGTGACAGTTTTGAGTTGTGCTTCAAAAGAGAGGAGGATATTTAAACCGTGAGGCGTTTTTACTTTAGATATTTAGTCACGCGGTTCTCATTTCGGAATTTCATGAAGTCTATTCGAAACGGAACCGTGCGCGGTTGTGAGAAACACTCCTACTGCATAATGTACTTCAGATCACCCCCACCGAGGGGGTCAGACCTCTGAAGGGGCCCCTGTCGGAGGTATGCGTAGGTGGAGGGAGAGGCCGTCACAAGGCCTGTCAGGACGGCGGGGGCAGGGAGGCAGGGAGGAGGTCGACCTCCACAGACAATGTCCGCTCACTCGCTATTCACACAGAGAAAAGGCATGCCTTTCCATTCTTCGGTTAATGATTGATAAGGCTAACCTATGTGCACAAACATGGTAGTTCCATCTAGCGTTGTGACTGTGCTTTATGAGGTGAGGTCTGAATGCGGGTTTCATTGGAGGTCCACCGTGGTCATAAACAGTTTCAAAACAGAGAGTTACAAAACCACAAACAAAGCCATATGTTCCAAAGGGAACGCCTCCTCCTTCTCCTCCTCCTCCTCAGTCTTATGAATGAGACATGACGTTGACCGTTTGTTACAAGAGAGAGAGTCAGAATTCATGTGGGAGAGGAGTTATCATCACATTGCATTTACATTTCACTGATAGTCTGCAGTCTGCGTTCATTACAACGCCAGCACTGTGATCACCAACACACACACTACAACACACGTCCCTCTTTCCTAAATAGGAGGTCAACTTGTTTTTGCCAGTTTCCGCCCCCCCCCCAAAAAAGAGATCTGCAGTATTTACTCAAGTTATTGGAGCGCAGTGAAACCCCATATAAAGAAGTATGTGGACTCAGGGAAGAGGGGAGGGAGGAGGCTGCTAACAGAGGCTAACAGAGATCTCTCATCTCCTGACTATTGTGAATGACATTGAGGCTCTGGAAGTGAGCAAACTCAATGACGCCCACTGGAAACAGTAATAAGCGGCCCACGGGATCGTCTGGGCCTGGGCTCTGACTGAGCTGTTGACTCACCGCGCGGCTGCCTCGCGCTGAACCGACACAGACTAACTGGCAGGACTACCATGGTACTGTAGGTACCGTACGGTCAACTCAACAACTACCCACTCCACAGAAAATCCAAATTCCGCTCTTTTTAAGATAATGCGTTGAAAAAGCCTCATCTCCATAATGAATAGCTTGTTGGGGGCAGTCCCATTCTGTAGCTGTGACGGGAGTGGGGGGGTGGCAGGGTGAAGATGGCAGTCAGGGCCTGAGACCAGCGTTAGGAGAGGGGGTGGGGGGGGCGGGGGGAGTCCACGTCTGACATGAACACCACAAAACCTGTGGGTGGGGGGGCTCCTGAACCGCCTGTGGGGAGAAAACAGCATCCAAGAGTGAAACCCACCATTTACACAGCAACACAAAGATCCCCTTTCAGTGGTGCCTCCCCAGTGGTCTCTCTCTCCTGCACCACTGTGCATTCTAATGGACCCTGACTCCCAGAAAACACACAGAGAAATGGACTTCAGGACAGCTATGTGGGGGAGTGAGACAGACTGGGTCACTGTGATAACACAGAGGGCCTGACTCCAGACCAGCTGAGTGAGAGAGGAGAGGGGGGGAGAGGGGAAAAGTGCGAGGTCCTCAATGTTTTTTATTTATTTTTTAAAAATGTGTATATCTTCACCAACTGTAAAAGCTGCTGTACCTAAGAACACACACCCTGGCCGGGACAGAGAGTGGAACAAATGAGTGGGCACTGGGGGGGCAGGCAGACTGAAACCAGGGGGGAGGTGATATCTGATCTCAGTGTTTAGGCCTCAAATGGTAACTCACAATAAACTGAGGTCATTCAAAACATGACACACAAATACTAAAAATACAACCAGGCAAAGGCCCAGATTTCCACTGCGTGTGTGTGTGTGTATGTGCACCTCCGGTGAGCAAGAATCATTTTGAAACTACAAAAACACACTACATAAAACAGGCTTGCTCATACAGTTATGACAAGAAACTAGACTCAAACTCAGAATGGGACTTATTCATTAACTATGGTCACAGCGATCGCTCCAGAGAAACACTCCGGTTATCCTCCACCATAAAACACAACTGTCCCCCAGGGTGAGAGCAGTTCACTGGGAGTTCTAGAACGTTAGATTTGAAACGTCCGCCTGTGACAAACCAACCAGAAATAGTTAGGCTAGCATTTGTGACACGTTCTAATGTGTCCTCATAACGTCCTCATATCGGCAACCAATCGAAATGTTCAGACTTTTCTTTTGAAACACGGAACAACGTTTCAACGAGAACACAAACTCGCTAGTCAAGCCAAAAATACTGCAATGCAATGGATTGGGTGAGTAATCCCCCCACTGCTACCTAGTTAACTATAACACTACTTTACACTGTTAGCAGGCTCACAGAATAAGCTGTGTTAGTTGACTAGCGATGTGTCATCGATTTTCAACAACGCGGAAATGTATTCACATTTTTCTAAAGAAAAGTCTGTTCATTACATTGGATCCTGTTATGAGGACCAAAGCATTAGAATGTGTCACATATGTGGCCTTTATTGTAACAAATACACAATTACACTCTATTGACGTGGCATAGTAAAACAGCCTTGTGTATCCTTGGCCTATATCTTAACCCCAAGGTAAGGTCAACTAGTTGGTTCTTGGGGGTGGGGGTGGGGGGGGTGCACATGCATACCACTGTTTGTCCCATTCAGTATTTAGCCATGCACAAGGTCTGCACGGCTTTACAAGAGTCCTTTGCAATGTGCGTAGTCATGGGAACTGCACTGGAATGCTCACAGAGCAATATACCCATAAACCCCAGCGCTACCTGGTGTGAGCTACTACCTTAGCGCCAGGGGAGGCTGGTGGAGGTAGAAATCGGAGGCCGGGCTCATTGTAATGCAAGTATTGGAATAGGGAACGGTATTGTAATGTGTGGAATGAAAACGAGAAATGGTAATCATGCGTTTTGATATACCATTCCTAACTCCGTTCCATGCATTACAAGGAGCCTGTCCTCCGATTTCTACCTCCGCCAGCCTCCCCTGCTCAGCGCCCTAGGTGCTGTGGAGGCCCGTAAAAGCCTAATCCCTGCTGGTCCTCATTCCTTCATTAAGGTCTTTAGAAGTGACAACTGTAATTAAGTGGATTACCAGATGTCAACTGGGGCTTGGCACCTCTGCCTAACCAGGTCGTTGATAAAACACAGTGTTTAGAAACACCTAAGACACACATAATAATAATGCATTAAGTGTAAATCCATAATTTCGTGGAGTGACATAGCCTGTGGGCGTAAACAGGCATCAATGAGTTATCAATAATTCAAAGGAACAAATGGCTAACAATGGGTTTGGACATGAAAAGGAAACACCCATCCATGTTGATGGCAGGCCCCGCCTGGCGTGGTGGCGTCTGTCACATGGGTGACTGCACGGAAGCAGGATTCAGGGGAGAGCCAAGGAGCTCCGTCATCCACTTCATGATAATGTGTCACATTCTGACAATGTGTAACATGAGCTAGAGAGAGAGAGACCAAACCAGGATCCCTTCTCAACCTGCTCAAATCTGATCTGACTGACTGAGTTACTCAGCTTTTCTCTTCTCCTTACACCAAATGAAGTTAACCGTTTCCAAACACACCATAAAGCCACAATGTTTAGATTCAATATTGCTTTATTGTCTGTCACACAGTGACAGAAATTCTCCTTTGACAGGCAGAAGTGCAGCTCAAGAATACAGTTCTGATACTGTACATATTAACGCGTGGCGTATACTGTAGCTACAATGGGTGACACCCTTTTATAGTTGAATGTATAGTGAATTTCAATAAGAGTTGATGAGATCAGTAAAAGTTCTACCCATCCATAACCTCATTTCACAGTGTTCTAGAAAGCTCTTCCACTCTGAGAGAGTAACTGCCACAGCCAACATAAACCCCTATTTGCCAACCAATGATGAAAATACAACTCAGCATTTTGGGGATTATTTTGAGAGAAGAAAAACTGTTCACTCAAAAGAAAAGAAAAAACAAATCAAAAGAGCCAATTCATTAAAATAGACTTAAAGTCTTAGTAATATTTCATGGCCCATTCAGTTGGCAGTTATTAGGTATCGGTAGGTATAGGGACAAGTGAGTCAGTCCCAGTAAAAAAAAAAAAAAATCAATGCTTACACGCCGCGTCATTGATATAATGGAAAACAAAACAGTCTCCCATTATATCCCAAAAAGGCCTAGTTTTCTGCCTGGCCAAGGAGTGGCAGAGGGCTGTCATGTGGCCAGCACCACACTGGTGATGTCACTTCCACACAGAGACGTGCACAACAAACTCTGTGGCCGTTCTGAGGAGACCGACAACATACTTAATGATCCCTACCGGGGGGATGCCTTGGATCAAAGAGAAGTGGTCTGATGACACTGGACACAACACAGTAGCCTACACTGTTCAACTGGGAACTTCTTTAGATCATTATGCCATGAAAAGTAGCACTTCATCTACTCACAGATCATCTCGTGATTTCAGAGGCTGATAGAATGGTAAAAAAAATAAACTGTTAATATCTCTAATTGCATAGTCATAACTCTTTAGTTCTGCCTGGAGTTCCTCTTTTGTCAGAATATATAGAAGTCCACTGTTTTGCAATACCTATACACTATTTTCGGGGAAGTACCATACAAATTGCCAACAAAAAGCTTATCAGTTCTGAACCCATGTAAACTACTGCCAAGTTATTACTACTACTACTACTAGAGTGTCAACTTATTACTAAGGTCATGTGAAGGACTGGACAGTGTGGCAGGTTAAGGTGGTTCACTGGTCTATAACAGTAGTATCACACTCTGAACACTTACAAATTACTAACAAGCAGACATAAAGATATCAATGAAACGTCTTTTTTTTTCTCCATTTAAATGTAGCAACTGAACAGACAATGCGACCCTTATTCTAAATGATCTGTGTGATCAAGTCAGTCCAGAAGCCTACTACTAGCAGAGCCTTTACACATCTCAACAGACATCGTGGCATCTCTCTCTCTCTCTCTCTCTCTCCTCACATCTAGATTCAGGGACTAAATGCTGTCAACGCAACATATCATTTTTAGTGAAGTGGCATTTTTTCAATACTGATCATTATGTTGAAAACGTAGAAATATTTCTTAAAAAACTGAACAGTAGGCTACTTACTGCTTTCGGCATTTTGTGTCCTTTTCCTGGCTCGGAGCTGTAGAAGTGGTTCCTAAACCCTTCGGATAGACAGATGACGTTCACAGTGTTCCTGTGGAGAGAGAAAGAGGAGAAACGGGTTTGAGGCTCGCCGGCGACACTGACTCAGTTGACTATCCTTCCTTTACACTCGTACGCTGCGAGACTGATTGACGCAGTCCACGTACAGCCATATGAATCATTATTAAACATGGAACTCCAGATTAAAACGAGCCTCACCCCAAATGGGTCACAAAAGGATTTTGGGCTATAATGTGTTAGTTGTGAGTCTCCGCCCTTCTCTGTCCACACCTCACCTCAGCACCACAGGGTTAGTAGGGTTATATGCTACAGAGTAGTGTTGAGAATGAGACACTGCGATCAATATAGAATCTGAGTGGCGACGATCCAAAGTCGCTCTTGCAGGAACTCTCGGTTGTTAGTTACATGGTATCTGTTGGGGTTGACAACAATGGAACAACTTGTGTCTCGGCCATCATCGTGTTGGGAGTTTTTTTCACAGTGAATAACAGCTTCACTTTTATTACATATGGGAACCAGCCATTGGAGGTTAGGCTATTAACTCAAAAGTAGCATAACACTTCAGTTCTAATGGAAACATAATATGATATATATGAGATATATATATATATATATATATATATATATATATATATATATATATATATATATATATATATATATATATATAATAGGGTTAGGGCGCCTAGGATTCTTTACGTGCGTTAAAATGCATTTTGGATAGCCTGTTCTTTCGTTGTTCTTTCGTAGCATACTAGTCCAACGACACAACCAAACCCAGATTTACAGTGGAGTTGTCAAATCCTGTCAAACTAAGTTACTCACGATCAGGCAGACATTTGTATAAGCTGCTGTAAAACACAAGCATCTGAAATTACGCCACATTTGTACATTTGTGATTTGTAGCTCCAGAATGTTACAAAACAATGCTAGCCTTTTCCACTAAGCCACATCCCCCTCCCTCCCTAACCCCAGACACCTGTTGTGAGATGTGTCTCTTCTGTGGAGAGAGAGGCGGCGTTAAGTGCAGAAACAAGTGCGGAAACAAAGTAGACAGCATCTCCAGGTTGGCTTCACACTGACATAAATGTTCGATACACTGTGTGATGTGACTTCGTAGATGGAGTTGTCTTACCAAAGCAGGTGTGTGATTAGAGATGAGACGGACGGTTCCACCACAGCTGTAGCCGCGGATACTCCCGATACTCCCTCCCTCTGCTGGACGCGCAGCGCGGCAATATGGCTGCTGCTGACCCTCTGTTACAGAAACGCTCTGTTCACAGCGACACTCTGGTTGCGTTCGTCAAATCCGCTCTGAAAATCTGATCAGCACTCATGGAATGCCTCTCGTCCAATCAAATAACTTGGTCCCTTTATGACGTTGAACCCAGTGTGCGCTCCGGTGCTCTCAGATCGATTTTTACAAACGCAGCCCCTAATCAGACCCTCTGTTCACAGCGACCCTCTATCCGACAATTGCCGCCTGGTTGCAGCAGGAGTTCCTGTTGGTCACGGTGCCAGCCAGGCTGGAGGGACCATGATCCGCATACTACGACAGCAACTCCCATCAATTAGGCCCACATGAAATGCATCGAAGCTAAGGCCCATTAATTGCAATAAAGTGCATCTCATGTAGGCTAATGTATAGGCAAAACTGGACACTTGTCTACTTAAGACTAAAATAAAGATTATGATTAGATTGATTAGATAAAGAGATGGTGATTAGAGATAAAACGGCGGTTCGAAAGGGAGGCAATATTTTCACAGGATCATAAACATCTTTATTGAAGGACCATTGATTATTATTTTACATTTTTAATAAGAATTTGACGATTATGTTAGCCTATGTGCATATACCGTGATATTTAGAATTTAGACTAATGCAAGGGCCCCATTCACCTATAAATGATGGTTAATAATAATTTGTCCTATTCGATGCTAACAAATCACTGCACTTTGCTTTTCTTTATCTATTTTAAGTGTGTTTGATGGCATACTATAAATCCCCAAAATATGAAGTTATCAAATTAACTACAATATATTCGGCTACATGTTTAAACTGGAGCACTCCGCAACATTATTTCACTATAGGCTAGGCTACAAGGACTGACACCAGGACCTTGAGGTTGACAGACTAGATAGGGTAAAGTAAATGTATCAACAAAAGGAATATAAGACCTTAAGATAACCAAAGTTATAATTTATAAGAGCATCAGGGCATTACGTATGAGCATATACACATCACAGTCATTGAGTTTAGGGGTGTTCTATAATTGATTTATGGTCCAACTTTAAAAAAATAATAATAGGCAAAGAAATTAATTTGACATTTGTCTTTTACACATCGTTATACACATTGGAAGTGCAAACTTCTGTTACTTCATAACAAAAGAACCACGCTGGCTTGACAACCAAACAAATGTGATAGCTTAGATGTTTATTTGCATTATCGTTTCTATTTGTGGAGTTGAGGAATAGTGTGCGTCAGAGAGGCATACGCCCAAAAACTCAACCTAGGAAGCGCTGCGAACTGGGCTGGGAGGTGTCATAACTGCGAGCTGACCAATAGTTGAGCAGGATTAAAATAGAGCCGTATATATGAGGTAACCCCTACGGCAGTAACCTGCCACAGGTCTAGGCAGTGGCACACTAAACGGTCTAGTGTGGTTCTATAAGTAGTGACCCATTTACATTTACACTACAACAGAGACACAAAGGATACATTTATCTTGTACTAATTTGCAAGCCTTAATGTTTTTTTTTTTTACTAAAACAACAAAATGGGAATTAATTGTTTCCTATATGCTTATATTTTAACCATTACTTGAAGCAAATTATTTTTGCTAATTATAAAATTACTTGAATTATATACAGTATATTTCAAATATTGTTCATATTATAGGCTAAAAATAAGTCAAAGGAAGGAGGAGAATCATAAATGGTGATTAATCATATGGAATAACAAAAATTACATGTATGTAGAATAAATGCAGATGAGTCTAGAAAACAGTCAGTAAAAACTGCCCCAACAGCATGGGTGTCATAATGAAAACTGCCCCAACAGCATGGGTGTCATAATGAGAACTGCCCCAACAGCATGGGTGTCATAATGAGAACTGCCCCAACAGCATGGGTGTCATAATGAGAACTGCCCCAACAGCATGGGTGTCATAATGAGAACTGCCCCAACAGCATGGGTGTCATAATGAGAACTGCCCCAACAGCATGGGTGTCATAATAAAAACTGCCCCAACAGCATGGGTGTCATAATAAAAACTGCCCCAACAGCATGGGTGTCATAATGAGAACTGCCCCAACAGCATGGGTGTCATAATGAGAGGACGATGAAACGTTCTGTGTCTCCATTAACCCACACAGGGATGTGACTTGCCGGAGAAGTTAAAAAGTTACGTTTATAGACCAGAAACATACTCATTGAAACCAGTTCTTTGTGATTTCCCATCTTAAGATCATCAATGTAAACGTTGGAGATAGTTTTTTTCAATAACCATTTAATGTACTTTGTGAACAGATATGTAGAGATTTTCATTTTGCCGGTTAGCTCACTTCTTTTAAAAAATGTATTCCCTGTAAGGACAATAACAGAAAAACACAATATGGTTCATGTTAATGTTCGGCACATGGTAGTAGAGTTACAGTACAATTGATATTAATATTGTCATAATAGATTACATTATGCACATATGATTTAAGGTGCTGCCTAGATTAGATACAATATTTAAAAAAAACATAAAAGGCATTGTGTCCAACAGATTATCAAACAATAACGTGATTGGATTTTGCAAAAGCCATTGAAAAGGAGATGACTTTTGCATCTGGCCAAAAGCCGCTAGTCTCTAGATATACAAACAAATGCAAATAGATGCAGCAGGACTATTTGAATATAATAGGGTTGGGTTGTCTCTTGTGAACTGGAAATACGATGCTAGCCTCTTTCCTTTGACACTTCCGTGGATAAAACATTAATTTCAATCTGCTGTAGCTGACACCACCTAGTAAATATTTGCCCCAAGCAGGAAGTTGCCCTTCTATCATCACGTTTGAGTCATTAATCCATGGTGAAGGTACAGTACTGCTGGTAGTTGGTGTAGGCAGCATGAGAAACATTTGCTCTGACACAATGGGGAAATATTTCATTTTCCTGCATCTTTTGGATTTGTGGAAATTACCTACCTTCCCCTAACCCTAATGTATCCTATATTGATCCCAATAATGCAGGCCCCCATTAAGAGGAGGGTGACTGGGGCTCCATCTGCCCGAAGTCCTCCAGCCTCTTCTGGGTGACCTCTCTGATGAGCACTAAACACAGAAGGAGAGGGTTGACAAATACAATACTGTATATCTTCCAGAGTTCATGTCGTCATTGTCTTTATATGATATTTCATAACCCTAGCACTCTGTTTCTCTGATATGTGGCCAATTTGATTGTGATGTGATGTAAAATAATCTGTGATGTTAAACAGAGGCCACTAGATGGCATTAAAACTATGTCTCAGAAGGCCATAATTAGCAAATACACCTTTGTGGTATCAAGGATAACCTCTAATAAGGATTTTTGAACATGTCAGTTATTAATCGCATTCCTCTTACTGTCAAGCACTGCTCTCGCTGCGTATCGCTTCTCCAGAGTGTTAGTGACTTGAGTCATCAGCCAGGGGAGGAACTCAGTCTCTATATCTGGATGACAAAAGGAAAAAAAGACACATGGACACAACACTAAACACAAGCAATGGATAAGACTGATGAAACTGTGCAGCCTCTATACAGAATGCGATAATCTTTTCATGGATCAACAGGTCTTGTGTATGTGGATACTTGAGTGGATACAGAGGGAGAGAAAGCAGCACTCAGGAGGGGGGGAGGCTGACCTCTCTCCACGGGGTCGTAGAAGTAGCCATGGTCCCTGAGTGTGGTGTAGACTGAGGGGAGGAGGTCAGACAGGTAGTTCTGGGCGAACGCCCGGGCTGCGATCTTCTCTGCCGTCTCCCTTTCCTTCTCCAACACCTCCCTCTGCTGGAGGATCCTGCGCTCCTGCGTTCAAAGGAGACATGTTTGAAGAAGCACGCTGTCGGCCTTGTCCTCCACAATTTAACTGCTCGGTCACTCTACGACATGTAATTGATTAAAAATAATGATTTCTGTCTGTCTAGAGGAGTCACTCATCCACTTACTCCACTTACTCCCGCACTCTCATTCAGTCCTTCACTCTCATTCAGTCCTTCACTCTCATTCAGTCCTTCACTCTCACTCAGTCTCATTCACTCCTTCACTCTCACTCAGTCTCATTCACTCAGGGAAGGGCCTTACCGTTCCATTTATCTCTGCACTGGAAAATTTAAGAGCTGCCCTGCGTAACTGCCGCTTCTCAATATCGGCTGGTTAAACTCTCAACAAAACAACTGCAATTCTCACAATCCATCCTTGCTTACAATTACCATTTGTCTCATGTCACTGTGGCTATTGTAATAATAATAATAATAATAATAATAATAATAATAATAATAATATCTGAGCTTTATAAACAAGCAGAAGGATCTTGAAATCTATTCTGAACTTAACAGGAAGCCAGTGTAGAGTCTCTAAAATAGGAGTTATATGAGCTCTTCTGCTTGTTTTGGTTAAAACTCTTGCTGCTGCATTTTGGACTAATTGCAGCTGGCCAATAGCTTTCTTCAGAAGACCAGAAAGGAGACTGTTACAATAGTCCAAACGGGTAATAACAAAAGCATGCATTAACACTTCTGCATCAGTTTGCCGGAGAAAATCTAACTTTTGCAATATTCCGCAATATTCCACTGATAAAAAGCATTTCTAGTGATAGATTTGATGTGAGGCTCAAAGCTTAAGTCAGAATCTAGATTCACCTAGATTCTTAGCTTCATGTTTGCAGTTTGAAAGCAAGGTTCCCATGGTATTCGACAATTTGTCTTTTGATTAATAATGATTAACCTCTTAATTGTTTTAATATTTCTATACCTCCCCTCTCTCATCTATCCATCCTGTCTTTCATTCATTCATCTATCCAATCAACCAACCTCTCACTTTCAACTAGCCAGAAAATGTTCATCAAACCTGATTTAAAGTCTTTCTGATACCAATTGAACCTTTAAAACAATTTAGTTTTTTGTAACTCTAAAAACTCTCTACCTCTCAACTATTCAACTCTCTACCCACTCCATCCATCCAACCAAACCATTTTGAACTTAATCCGCTACCATCATAAGACAATCTCACTTTCTTTCAACTACCCAGCAAATCTACTTCATCAATCGTTAAACCTTTCCACTACCAAAATAACACTTAACTGCAAGCCCACAAAGTGTCTTTTGGAACTTGTTTTTCCTAGTTTCAATTATTCACTGACTTATTCCAAAGCGCTTTACAAGGGCCTCTCATTCACCCATTCACACACACATTCACACACCAATGGCAACAAGCTACCATGCAAGGCGCTGGCCCTCTCATTGGGAGCAATTTGGGGTTCAGTGTCTTGCCCAAGGACACTTTGGACATGTGGCCAGCCGGGGCATGAACCTTGTGATCATTAGACGCCGGCTCTACCTCCTGCGCCACAGCCGCCCCCCTGGCCGGAACCTGGAGGATGCCTCCCAGCAGACGGCCATGCCTGCCTGGTGTATAATACCTTCTCCTCCTGGTGGTGTCTGATGTATAATACCTTCTCCTCCTGGTGGTGTCTGGTGTATAATACCTTCTCCTCACGGTGGTGTCTGATGTATAATACCTTCTCCTCCTGGTGGTGTCTGGTGTATAATACCTTCTCCTCCTGGTGGTGTTTGGTGTATAATACCTTCTCCTCCTGGTGGTGTCTGGTGTATAATACCTTCTCCTCACGGTGGTGTCTGGTGTATAATACCTTCTCCTCACGGTGGCGTCTCTCCTGCTCCTCCAGACGCTGCACCATCACCAGCTCTGCGTTGCGGAGCTCCTGGAAGGCTCTCTGCTGCGCCCGCAGGCTGGCCAGCTCCTCCTCCTCCATCACCTCCAGCAGGGCCTGCTCCACCGTCTTCCCCACCAGAACCTCCAGCACCGGGCACACCTCCCTGTCGAAGTCAAACAGCTGCGGAGGGATGACAGGGGTTCAGAGGGACAGAGGGGACAAAGGGACAGGGGTTCAGAGGGACAGAGGGAACAGAGGGACAGGGGTTCAGAGGGACAGAGGGACAGGGGTTCAGAGGGACAGGGGTTCAGAGGGACAGGGGGACAGGGGTTCAGAGGGACAGAGGGAACAGAGGGACAGGGGTTCAGAGGGACAGGGGGACAGGGGTTCAGAGGGACAGGGGTTCAGAGGGACAGGGGGACAGGGGTTCAGAGGGACAGGGGGACAGAGGGACAGGGGTTCAGAGGGACAGGGGGACAGAGGGTCAGGGGTTCAGAGGGACAGGGGGACAGAGGGACAGGGGTTCAGAGGGACAGGGGTTCAGAGGGACAGGGGGACAGGGGTTCAGAGGGACAGGGGGACAGAGGGACAGGGGGACAGAGGGACAGGGGTTCAGAGGGACAGGGGACAGAGGGTCAGGGGTTCAGAGGGACAGGGGGACAGAGGGACAGGGGTTCAGAGGGACAGGGGGACAGAGGGACAGGGGGACAGAGGGTCAGGGGGACAGGGGTTCAGAGGGACAGGGGGACAGAGGGACGGGGTTCAGAGGGACAGGGGTTCAGAGGGACAGGGGGACAGGGGTTCAGAGGGACAGGGGGACAGAGGGACAGGGGGACAGAGGGACAGGGGTTCAGAGGGACAGGGGGACAGAGGGTCAGGGGTTCAGAGGGACAGGGGGACAGAGGGACAGGGGTTCAGAGGGACAGGGGGACAGAGGGACAGAGGGGTTCATGGGATCAATGGGTGTTTTTCAAATAACCACCACACATTTAAAATTGTGTTTATGTTTTTAGATTAGATTAGATTAAACTTTATTGTCATCGCAGAGTACAAGCATACAACGTAATGCAGTTTAGCATCAGAAGTGCAAATAGTGATATAAGGGCATGATATAAATAGAACAAGGCAGTGATAGGCAGTGATAGGCAGTGATAGGTAACTATGTAATATACAGTATGTGCAGAGGTAGTATTGTAAACATCAGTATAGTTTAGACTAGGTATATACTGTTATGGGCAATATGCCATTATGGGCTATGTACAGTGAGGTAGTTTATGTACAGTATCTAATGTGCAGTAGAAGTATAAAAGAAACTATGTCAGGAGACATGTTTCTGGGGGGGGGGGGAGAACAGTAGTAAAGGAAGTGCTCTCTCTCTCCACATATGTACCTCTCCCTCCTCTATCTGTGTGGCCACGTCTTTGCCTGACTTGGCAGGAATAAAGAGGGGGGTCGCCGGTTTGTCCAGGAACGCGTCGGTCTGGCACTCAACATTCGACTCCTCGATGTGATCACTCAGCTCCTCCAGATACAGCTCTGGAAACAACAGCTGTTGCTTAACCCGATTCCACACTAAAATAACTGGCAGCATTCATGCAGACAGCAGAAGTGTATATAGGGCTCTATAAAATCAGGTTGACGCCTGTTCTGTCTCACCTGTCTGTTAAATGCTGTCTGTTCTGTCTCACCTGTCTGTTAAATGCTGTCTGTGCTGTCTCACCTGTCTGTTAAATGCTGTCTGTGCTGTCTCACCTGTCTGTTAAATGCTGTCTGTTCTGTCTCACCTGTCTGTTAAATGCTGTCTGTGCTGTCTCACCTGTCTGTTAAATGCTGTCTGTGCTGTCTCACCTGTCTGTTAAATGCTGTCTGTTCTGTCTCACCTGTCTGTTAAATGCTGTCTGTTCTGTCTCACCTGTCTGTTAAATGCTGTCTGTTCTGTCTCACCTGTCTGTTAAATGCTGTCTGCGCTGTCTCACCTGTCTGTTAAATGCTGTCTGTTCTGTCTCACCTGTCTGTTAAATGCTGTCTGCGCTGTCTCACCTGTCTGTTAAATGCTGTCTGTTCTGTCTCACCTGTCTGTTAAATGCTGTCTGTTCTGTCTCACCTGTCTGTTAAATGCTGTCTGTGCTGTCTCACCTGTCTGTTAAATGCTGTCTGTGCTGTCTCACCTGTCTGTTAAATGCTGTCTGTTCTGTCTCACCTGTCTGTTAAATGCTGTCTGTTCTGTCTCACCTGTCTGTTAAATGCTGTCTGTTCTGTCTCATCTGTCTGTTAAATGCTGTCTGTTCTGTCTCACCTGTCTGTTAAATGCTGTCTGTTCTGTCTCATCTGTCTGTTAAATGCTGTCTGTTCTGTCTCACCTGTCTGTTAAATGCTGTCTGCGCTGTCTCACCTGTCTGTTAAATGCTGTCTGTTCTGTCTCACCTGTCTGTTAAATGCTGTCTGTTCTGTCTCACCTGTCTGTTAAATGCTGTCTGCGCTGTCTCACCTGTCTGTTAAATGCTGTCTGTGCTGTCTCACCTGTCTGTTAAATGCTGTCTGTTCTGTCTCACCTGTCTGTTAAATGCTGTCTGTGCTGTCTCACCTGTCTGTTAAATGCTGTCTGCGCTGTCTCACCTGTCTGTTAAATGCTGTCTGTTCTGTCTCACCTGTCTGTTAAATGCTGTCTGTTCTGTCTCACCTGTCTGTTAAATGCTGTCTGCGCTGTCTCACCTGTCTGTTAAATGCTGTCTGTGCTGTCTCACCTGTCTGTTAAATGCTGTCTGTTCTGTCTCACCTGTCTGTTAAATGCTGTCTGTTCTGTCTCACCTGTCTGTTAAATGCTGTCTGCGCTGTCTCACCTGTCTGTTAAATGCTGTCTGTTCTGTCTCACCTGTCTGTTAAATGCTGTCTGTGCTGTCTCACCTGTCTGTTAAATGCTGTCTGTTCTGTCTCACCTGTCTGTTAAATGCTGTCTGTTCTGTCTCACCTGTCTGTTAAATGCTGTCTGTTCTGTCTCACCTGTCTGTTAAATGCTGTCTGCGCTGTCTCACCTGTCTGTTAAATGCTGTCTGTTCTGTCTCAGCTGTCTGTTAAATGCTGTCTGTTCTGTCTCACCTGTCTGTTAAATACTGTCTGTTCTGTCTCACCTGTCTGTTAAATGCTGTCTGTTCTGTCTCACCTGTCTGTTAAATGATGTCTGTTCTGTCTCACCTGTCTGTTAAATGACACCTGTGCTGTCTCACCTGTCTGTTAAATGACACCTGTGCTGTCTCACCTGTCTGTACGTCGATGTGCTTCCTCCCCTCCAGAGCTTCCGGGGTCCTGGGCCTGAACTGCTCCTTAGCCCGCTTGAGAGCGATGGCTCTCCTCCTGGTCTCCTGCTGTCTCTGCACCTCAATGGGGTCTGGCTGAGCTGCCTGTCCAAGACATGAGGACAGACAGATAAAGATACATGATTGGATGGTCAATATACAGTAACAATGTTGAGGCTATTATGCCAGGCCTACAGGTTTATTCAATGTGGTCTCTCCATCACTTTCTTTTGCTTTAGTTTTATTTGTAGGATTACGTTTAATTTGTAGGATATTTACCACTGGTATGATCTGCTGGGCGTACGTGTTCCCTCTGACGACCCGTCGGTCATACATGATGTTTCCAAAAGTTGAATGTGCTTCATTTCTGCATTGGAAGGAAAGAAGGACTCTTAGATAGATAGCTGTATAAAAAATAGCCATCTGCAATCATTTGTCATAATCACCTATCTAACACACACAGGTCAGTGGGTGCCTTACATTCATCGCATTAGATATATAAATAATAGGCTAGAAGACAAATAAGGGAGAGGAAACAATTGCTATGAAGAAAGTGCATGGTGTCCAAGTTTTATGCACTCTGAGATTATTCTAGCGCTTTATGTAATACATTATTATTATTATTATTATTGTTATTATTATTATTATTATCATTATTATTATTATCATCATGTTAGCCACATGGCTTTGATAGAGAAAAGATGTGTAACTTCTCTGTCATGTCTGTCATGTAGTGTATGTATGTAATGTATTATGTATTGTTTTATTTATTGTTTATTTATTGTTTTATTATGTATTGTTTTATTTATTTCTTGAATGTATTATTATTATTATACATATAACAATGTATGTAATGTATTAATGTATTCTGTCATGTATGTAATGTAGCTATCGTACATCCATGTAGTTAACAGAGCATGGCTAGCTACTGAACTCACTGCTCTGCTCCGGTCTCTCTGTATCTGCTGCGGTCCTGAACGGGTCTGGGACGACTGGAGAATGTATACATTCCGCTTGGAGCCTCCTTTTGAGGCATTTTTAACTTACTATTATCCAACTAATCTCTAACAGCTGCTAATAATAATAATAACCACAAACTGGCTACTTGACGATAACATGAAACTTAACTGATTACGGTGTACCAGTGTCATAGCAACAGTATCCAGGAAGCTTAATGTTAGATTACATCACTTCCTTAATTGCGATCTGTAGTTCTCTATAACTTTTCCGTAGTTCTATAACCCTTCTGTAGTTCTCTGAAACGTAACTTACTTGTGTCTCACGTCAATGGCTCAAGCAAGTAAATGTAAAATCCAAATATACAGTTTTGTTATGTCAACATAAAACCAAAACGATGACGTTTAAGAAAACTGTAAGTTGTAAAACACATTACCCATGTAAGGGTAAAAGCTTTATTAATCACCATGGGGCTATGGCACAAAAGTGCACAAAGTTCGGTATTACCATATGTGTTTGACAATTGAGACTATAATTCCCTTTTTAAAGCATTTTACTGTGGGGACTTTTAATTTACTGTGTTTGTTTTTGAAATTTAAATTTTAATGTGATCCAGTGTTTATATGTTTTGTTTTGTTACCATCTCTGATCAGATGAGGGTGCTAAACATCTTTGGCTTGCTCCAAAGTGTATAGGTCTATAAATCGGCCCGTACAAGTGCATTTGAAAAGTCACTAAGCTCTTCACTCTTCTGTGCACTTTTATGCCAATGTCAATGTCAATTTGTCAGTGTTATTGGTTCCTCGTAACCTTCTAATACTATACAAATAAAGAAAAACTATAAAGCATAATCTTTTTTAACATTTATAATTTCCTTTCCCTTTACCCTGACTCCCCTTGTGGATTGCACCAGCTAAATCTATTAGATTTCATAAAAATCTATAACATTTATTTTGTTCCACTAAAAGGTCACAATTAATGTGCTTTCCTTTTGTAATTGAGGCAGTTACTTATTCACTCTATTTCCATCCATGTTTGGTTGTATCCCAACTCTGCACAAATGCTATACTGTTACTGTACCACAACACCATCTGTTCATGATTCTAATAAATTTCAGCTCTTAACACTGTGACCAGGAAGTAGTTGTGGTCTCACAGCGAGAGAGTTTGATTAACGCTGTGTTGGCATGAAACCACAGGAAGTGTTATTTCTCACTTGAAGAACACGTCTGACTCTGGACTCAAACAACACAAGCTCTATAGAAGATCTGGTTTTGCTCAACCAAACCCATACAGTTGAAACATGGACACTGGAGTCCTTAGCAATAGTATGAAACTGTATGAGCTACATAAACTAAAAAACAACATGATCTGTTCTACAAACTAAATGCCTTAAAAAGTGAATACAAGAAATAGGCCGCAGGAAGTGACACAATGACTATGTATTGACAGACAAAGGTAAAACCTCTGTGGTAAAAATAAACACTGCATATTGCTACTTTGCATTAAATTCCTTTGTTGCATACCAGTAATTGTAAGCAAATAGTGACAGGGTCTGGTGAAAAAGTCCTCAAGTAGGGCAACGTCATTTTCCAGTTTTTTTCCAGATTATGAAAATGCTGAAAATAGTGGAATTAATAAATGCTGAAAAAGACATGCTTAGCCTATTTGAATGTTGGTACACCTCAAACCACATACTGTAGAAACTCGCTCTTAATCAAAACACATGCAAAACAGCTCCTAGTAGCTATCAGTTCAAAAGGAACATTGCTATGAATATCTAACTGCATGTTTAGCACATCACAACATGCTAAAAACACATAACTACAAATAAATAGATGATCACACAGTCCTTGCTTTTGAACACGTCCTAGAACTTGCTAGTCAATCAAAGAATTGCAAAAATATTGCAATGCAATGGATTCGGTGAGTAATCCCCATTACGTATTAACTATTAACTATAATACTATTTTACATTGTTAGAATCCATTGCCTTGGAATATTTTGGCTTGACTAGTGAGTGTGTCATTGATTTTCAACATTGAAATTTACTTACATTTTTCAGAATAGAACTCCAAACATTTGGATTGGTTGCCGACTTGTTCCCCCTTTCACCAGCTGCCGTCATATTTTACAAATAATAATAATAATAAAAATATTTTTAAAAAACAGTTGTATATGTTTAGTTTAATATTAATAGTGTAATATTACCTCCATCTCTCAATATTGTTAAAATGAAGATGTTGTATCTTGTATGTTTAAATATGCTGAAAAAGACAAAGGTTTTCATGGGGTGTCATATCTTTTTCACATGACTGTACATTGTCCACCCCTTGTCTGTCATTCATCATTACAAATTGTTAACAGCCTGTCTCTGTTAATTACTGTCAGACATCATCTTATGTAATAAGCAGGGCACCCGCTCATCCATTCATATTATCACTCAATCCAGCCATGATTGCGTAACTGTGCATTCATAACTGTCCTTCCTTCCTCATTAAGCTTGAATGCCGCTACAGTGTGTGCTATTAGAGTAGATTAGATTAGATTCAACTTTATTGTTGCACAGTACAAGTACCAGACAACGAAATGCAGTTTAGCATCTAACCAGAAGTGCAAGTAACAGTACAGTAAGATAAGTGCATAGAATATGTACAGTTATGAAGTGATAAGTACAGTAGGATAAGTATGTAGGATATGTACAGTTATTGCCAAACAGAGATGAATGAAGGAATAGGTTCTGAAACGTAGCCTATTGTAGATCATAGGTGTCTGCACTGCAAAATGATTGAAAACGAGCTTGAACAGAACCAAATGAATGAATTAGAGGGTGGCTTTGAGGAAGGAAACCAAAAAAAAACTAAAAACTTGAGAGCAAGGGGAAGCAGTGGCAGCGCCTCATCAAGCAGATAGACCCAGCGAGCAATTCAGAGAAAAACCAAATCCGTCCACGTGATTTGTCTGGTTTCCTCCTTTGCACAGCGGCCAGGACATGCTGTTCTCTCTGTGAGCGGGCTGTTTGGTGCTGTTATGCAACAGGCCTAGAAAGGAGAAGCAGAGCCTAACTAACGCTAACACTGAGCCTATCTGTTCACCCACACGACCCTGCATGACCACCTACTCAGTTCCTCCCCTCTCACTAATAGTGTGAATTAGTGACAAATTGGTCCATTGACAAGGCTGTGTGTGGTGAGCTCTGTGTGGTGAACACCCATTCACCCATTCACACACACACATTCACACACCAATGGCAACAAGCTACCATGCAAGGCGCCGGTCCGCTCATTGGGAGCACTTTGGGGTTCAGTGTCTTGCCCTAGGACACCTCGACATGTGGCGAACCGGGATTCAAACCGCCGATCTGCCAGCCTTGCGATCATTAGACGCCAGCTCTATCTCCTGAGCACACAGCCGCCCCAAGATGTTTATATGGGCCTCATGGTTTCTGTTGCTTTGTGCTTTCAGACGCCTTCCTTGTCTCACAGGAAGAGCTACCCCATGGGGCGGCTGTGGCGCAGGGGGTAGAGTCGCCGTCTAATGATCACAAGGTTGGCAGATCAGCGGTTTGAATCCCGGCTGGCCACATGTCGAAGTGTCCTTGGGCAAGACACTGAACCCCAAAATTGCTCCCAATGAGCGGGCCGGCGCCTTGCATGGTAGCTTGCCGCCATTGGTGTGTGAATGTGTGTGTGAATGGGTGAATGAGAGGCCGTTGTAAAGCGCTTTGGAATAAGGCGCTATATAAGTCAGTCCATTTACCCATCTTCAGGACTCCCTACCAACTTCGCTGAAGCTCCCTGCAATGTTCTTTCTGAGTCTGTTCATAGTTCACACCATATGAAATGGAGAGTCATAGTTAAGGTTTATTATAAATGTGCTTTATTGTAGTGGAAGTAAAGATGTTGTAGAGTTAAGACATACAAAAGAACATGCAAAAGCATAACACAATGTTCACTAATTCAGAGACATGTAATTACTCTATCAACAACAGAAGGACAATAATAATAAAAATATGTCAACAATAGGAATAGCATATTGTTATCCTCTACCTGCATATTGTCTTTATTTACATAGCTTTTCCATAGAGGGACTAGAGGACGTTTCTATATACATAAGTAGCTTTTCATGTGAACCGTTTTAATTCTGTACTCTAAACAGTACTACTAGGACAGTCCAACCCTAACAGTTGCACATAATTTGTGTACATTCAAAGTGAAAAAGTGACACATAAAGAAGCCTGCCATGCCAGGTGTTTAAACATAGGACTCCTTGGCGTACGAATACTCCTCAAACACAGGCTGGCTGCACCTGCGTGACACAGTCTCGTGGTTCGCTCTGGACACAGACGCGGACATCGCCCTGTGACGGAACTGCGGACACTGTTCAGCTCCTTTGGCGACACCTTCTGTGGCAACAACACTCTCTGTGTCAACGCCCTCTGCCCCTTGAGCGCAGTGCTCTGCGTACTGGCTAACAGGAGAGGTGGACAGGAAGTTGTCGTTCATAGAGGCCGGGCGCGACCTCCTGCTCAGCTTCCTGGCGTCCTGTACGGTCATGGAGCGGTAGTAGTGCGGCGGGGCGGGCTGGGCCGCGCTCTGGACGGCCTGCTCGTAGGGGGGAGGCCTGCAGAGGAGCCTGCTGTCCACCTGCTGGAACACCTCTACGGCAGACAGGGGGCGCTGTCTGGGAAGGCGCTCCGCCGCCGCGGGGCTCTCCACCTCGCTCTGGGAGTCCTCCTGGAGCGTCCCGCAGGGGAAAGTGCTCTCTTTCTGGGCGTCCCCCCCGCCCCCTTTCTTAAGGCTGCCCCTGGCGAAGGCGAAGGCTCCCAGGCTCTTGGTCCTCAGCGGGGCTTTGCTGTCGCTCCTCATGGACTGGGAGCGCCGCTTGACGACCTCCGTTTGGTCCGTCTTGAGGAGGAGGAGCTCCGGAGCCTTGGGCTTGGCGCTGAGGGGGGGGAAGGCGTGGCGGCAGGCGGACAGGGCCCTGCGGGGGCAGGACGGGGAGGCCAGCGGGGAGCTGCTGGTGAAGACCCCTCCGGATGAGCCCTCCGATTGGTTGGAGGCGGTGCTCTCCAGGGAGCAGGTTGAGGAGCACGAGCAGTCCTTCGACGGGTCGCCACCCCCCCCGGCGGTAAAGGCCGCTTGTTGTTCCGTGTTCAGGCTGCCGCTGAGTTTGGGGAGGGACAGCACGGGTCGTCTGGCCTCCGCGCTCCTCGCGGAGAGGAGCAGGAAGGAGTCGTCGGAGGTTGGCATCTGAGCCGAGGGGAAGATGATGGGCTCGGAGCAACGGCGGTTAAACGGGCGCTGAGTGAAGGTGTGGAAAATGGCCGTGGAGGAACAGGAGGCGATGGCCGTGCTCTCTGAGCTACACTTGGAGAGGAGGGAGGGAGACGAGCCACCCTGCTGCTCTCCCTGCGACGTCCCCGTCCCTGTGCTGCTGCTGCTGCTGCTGCCGCCCGGGTCTCCCTCCGCGTCGGGGTCGGTGCTGTCGTACGCAGAGTCGTGCTGCTGGGAGGAGATGGAGTCTGAAGAGAGAGGGAGATACATACGTTAGTTTGGTAATAATCATAATAATCATAATCATAATAAATAATAATAATAATCATAATAAATACAAATAATAAAACATAATAATAATGCATTTTATTTGTATTGCACTTTTCATTCAAAAGAATCTCAGAGGGCTACAGCCTAAAAACATAATTAAAAAACACAAGAATGAACACAGGTTTAACAGTCAAAGGTCTTTTGGAATAAAAAGGTTTTTAGGCCTGTCCTTAAACAGTCCAGGCTCTCTACTGCCCATAGCTGGCTAGTAGGAAGGCTGTTCCACAAGATTAGGTCACTGTTAGGTCGCTATAATGATTGTCGTTCTCATTCATGACAGTGTAGTGTTGCTGAGAGAGAGAGAGAGAGAGAGAGAGAGAGAGAGAGAGAGAGAGAGAGAGAGAGAGAGAGAGAGAGAGAGAGAGAGAGAGAGAGGGCCAACAGTAGCAGGTTCCCATACCTAAGTTGTCCTCATCGGGATCTCCCAGAAGGCCTAGGATCTGTTCTCCAAAGATCTCACAGCAATGCTTGATGAGGAACTGCGTCAGCTCTGTCACCTATAAGAACACATGATGAAGAATGTGTAAACGTTGTTGAAAATAGAAGATTAATTTCATAGGAAAATGTTATGGAATAAAAGTAATAATAATAATAATAATAATAATAATAATAATACATCAGACTTATATAGCACTTTTCTAGAGACTCAAAGACGCTTTACAAAGTGAAAAGACCTAAGAAAATAAATAAAAGAAAGTATAATTAAGGTAGTGCTGAGGACACATGGAAAGGGGAGGGGCAGAAGGGGGAGAGGGTTAACTAGTGAAGGCAAGCTTGAAGAGGTGAGTTTTGAGGGCCTGTTTGAATGCTGGCAGCGTAACATTGCATTATCAAT
>NC_137674.1:68125203-68285203 GCF_963989245.1 Nansenia antarctica
CTTACTGGTAAACTCTGAGCTGGTGAACCCCAGACTCTAGGAATGACACAAGTCAACAACATTTGAACACTCAAAAACACACTAAAACAACACTCAAAAACTAGAAACCGTGGGAGTACAGTACACGATTCAGACACAGACAGACATGTCGAAATGACTCAGATTTGAACCAATGAGGAGTATCATTCCTGATCCAAATAGTCATTTTTGTGTTTCTTTATATCAAACAACTTTCACCATTTCCTATTATATGACTTTTTCTTCTTTTACATTTTTTTTTGTCAGCATGACATGTGCAATTTTGTGAAAATCCCTGGTTTCTGATCAAATCCATTGCTGTAAAACCCCTGAGGGGAGATCATGTGACAGGTCAGATGGTCAGCTACACGTTTCCTATTTCAGCAGCCATTATCTTGTGATAGTGAAGGCTTGATTCTCACTTCTCTATTTCATTCAAGCTCTCATATTATTGTCACTGAGGCAACTAGCTCTATTTTTCAAAGCACTCCAATGACACTACTGTACGTGTATACAGTCACCTCCATAGGAAACACACATCTTTACTTGAGTCTTCCTTCAATTATTACAAACAACTATTTACTCAGTAATTCTCACACTATACTGTAGCTGTGAAATGCCAGTAAGCATGCAGTTTTGTAACCTTTGGGTTTTCTGAGAATAAGTCTTAAGTTCCGTAATGTCACTGAGAAACAAAATAAACTTGACTTGTTATTGTTAAGCTGAGAGAAGGTTTCTCTTTGAGTGTATTAATTTGTGTGTGTGTGTGTGTGTGTGTGTGTGTGTGTGTGTGTGTGCGCGTGCATGCATGGGGTGTGTGTGTGTGTGTGTGTGTGTGTGTGTGTGTGTGTGTGCGTGCGTGGGTGTGGGTGTGTGTGTGTGTGCGTGTGTGTGTGTGTGTGTGAGTGTGTACGCGTGCGTGCGTGTGTGTGTGTGTGTGTGTGTGTGGGTGGGTGTGTGTGTGTGTGTATACATGGATGCCTGATGAATGACAGCGTACCAGAAGGTCACCATGCAGAAGGCCAGGGGCCAGGCCAGGACCAGGGAGGACCTGAGGTCCACGTCCCCCCCTCCCTCCTCCTCCTCCTCCTCCTCCTCGAAGCCCCACAGCCACAGCTCCTCCAAACTCACTTTGTGCTTCAGACGGTAGCTCGCATTTGACCTGAAGAGAGGCGGAGAAAAAGAAACAACAATTTGGAGGTGGACTCAGGAGGTGTCATTATTTTCTGCCAACAGGACTACTACCACTACTAGGTCAGCCACCCATTGGTGCTTCCAGTCATCCCGATCTTCCATACATCTGGCTAGCTCCCTGATCTTCCATACATCTGGCAAGCTCCCTGGTCCTCCATACATCTGGCTAGCTCCCTGATCCTCCATACATCTGGCTAGCTCCCTGATCCTCCATACATCTGGCTAGCTCCTCGGTCCTCCATACATCTGGCTAGCTCCCTGATCCTCCATACATCTGGCTAGCTCCCCGGTCCTCCATACATCTGGCTAGCTCCCTGATCCTCCATACATCTGGCTAGCTCCCTGGTCCTCCATACATCTTGCTGGTTGTTTTGCAAAAACAGATATCTCCCTTTGTATTTATTATCTTAAATCAGGTTTTTTATTTTAGATTAGATTAGATTCAATCTTATTGTCATTGACAAGTACCAAGACAAGGAAATGCAGTTCGTCATCTAACCAGATAGTGCAAGTTTGTTACGTTACATTAAGAGAGTAAAATTCGTAGGCTTCGGTTCTTGACATTTCAGCACAAGACATAAGGCAATAGGCATAATACAAGATAAAGGAGATAATATTACAGCTAAGACAGGATACTAGTGATGCAACTAGTAATAATAGATAGTTCAGTAATAAAGTATGGAAGCATGGTGGACTTAATTCAAATGTTAATGCAATTTGAGATTGCAATTGCATGTTCCACTTTTGCATGCTTTCTTTCAGTCAATATTCAAAATCAATTGCAATCATATGATTTTTATTTTCATTTTCATGTACCTGGTATGCACATTCGCTGTCAATATTAAAATGATAATGCAAAGCCATTTGACATTTCATTTTCAAAAGCATGCACTGCTTTGTAACTGATAAAATTCAAAAGTTCATTCTAAAGTGAAAATTACTATGCAATCCCACAATAGCATTTTAATTTTCCTCTTTTGCCTGCATTATTTGAGTCACCAATCGCTAAGCCACGCCCCAAAATAGAAATCGTCCAATCATATCACAGCAAAAGTCACTACAGGCAGAAAACTCGGACAAACAACTCGCTAATATCTGATGGTGAAAAGCTTCTAGACTAAATATTCTTGTCATCTTTAAAATGTGTCTATTACTTGTTGTGGTAAATCAGAAATCAAAAATGTGCCAACTCCCGCCATTGTAAGTCATTGAATGTCATTCAGTCACAGTCGGTCAGTCACTGTCAGTGAAGTGTTGTTTGTTTGTCCGAGTTTTCAAAGGGGGCGTGGCTTAGCGATAGGTCTATTGTAATGCAATAATAATGTGATTAGCGTTTGCATTTCCATGTTCTAGTAAACACATCCACTTCGTAGCTGACAAAATTCAAATGTTGACCATTTCATGCAATAATGGTATTGCATGAAACACATACGCTTATATAGGCTAATATATTAGATTATACAACAGTTAGTTCAGAAGTAATTCGATTGGACAAGAGGCATTCCATGAGTACTGATACATAACAGCACTGGGACATTTAACTATGTATCACTCCGCCGCACAGATGTTCTACTAAATGACCGTTAATTAGACTACATGTTTGTGTTCAGGTTACTAGGCAACAGTCCAAAGTTCAGTTGCAGAACATTTTTTATTTTATTTTTATGATTAAATAAACAAACAAATCATAATCTGTTGTCGCTTATTACTGTTAACTAATAAATCGCGCTGTAGAACTGTTGTATAAAAGCAATATCACACTCGAGGTCATGCTGTTATACTGAATATCAGCACGGCTGTGATTCGGTCGTAGGTATGAGGCCGGTATTTCCCTTGCTTAAATATATTATTCAAATTATCCCATTCTCATGGTCTACCGGCCAAATTAAATTTAGCTCAATTCTCTGCGATCACGAATAATAATAATCAGACTACATGCACAATCACTTCCGCATTCTACTAATACAGCTCATTAGCTTCCGGTCCAGCGCTGTTCCCCACCAGCTGTAAACAGCTATATTTTCAATTATTAGTTCTATTGTGTCATGTCATGAGCATCTGACCAGGGAATCAAATTGCTGGATCTATGGACCTATCGCTAAGCCACGCCCCCTTTGAAAACTCGGACAAACAAACAACGTTTCACTAACCCTAGTAATATAACCCCCATAACCAGTAGGTAATGTGCGTACGTAAAGTCAATATGACGTAGAGTTACGATCGTTTCCACGGTCAAATCGACTCACGTTGAAATTGTATAAACCACATACTTTGACGTGGTTTTCTCCGTACGACACAGGTAAAATCAAATTTGATCCAAAGTACTTTCTATGAGGCCCCTGCACAAGGCTGGAATGGGCTACAAGACCATCAGCAAGCAGCTTGGTGAGAAGGAGACAACTGTGCGAATATTTGAAAATGGAAGACAGACAAAATAATCATCAATCGCCCTCGGTCTGGGGCTCCACACAAGATCTCGCCTCCTGGGGTATCGATGATCATAAAATGCATCTGGTTAGATGACGAACTGCATTTCCCTGTCTTAGTACTTGTCAATAACAATAAGGTTGAATCTAATCTAATCTAAAAGAAAAATGATTTAGTACAATAAATACAAAGCAAGGTATCTGTTTTTGCAAAACAACCTCTCAAATGTTGTACAGTGTAATCGGGAATCATATTTAATTGGATCTGTAATTATTATAAGTATTAACCAATACTTGGATGTTATGACATGTATTATCATAAATAATAAGGTAAACAGTAGGACGAATCACGTTTAAACCGTTGTCGATGCAGTCTGGAACATAGATATTATATGTAGGCCTATACTGTATATTATGGTCTGGCGAGAACGTTCGTTGCACGGAAATTGACAGGGTGAGAGAAAAAAATGTGGCGTTTCCGTTTGACTAACCATTTATATGCATCGTTTGCAGGAAAAGTGCTATACAAATAAAAAGTTATTATTATTATAGGCAACTATGGGCGTCAAAAGGGGTGGGACAAGACGTTCGTTCACGTGCGCAACATTTAGAGTTGATTGTGATTCATAAGGGAAGCAGGTGTGGAACTTGCCAATTCCACTGGCGTGCGCACCGTTTTGTAAATCCGAATGTTGGTGTGCGTAAATGTTCTTGCTTTCCGTAGGTACGCAAACCGTTCACGCTAGTTCTACGCAAAGCTTTATAAATGAGGCCTCTGGTGTCTCTGGCAGTGACCTGCCAGCCTCATTCTCCTGACTGCTATTTACAATACAGATGCTTGTTGGTAATATGCTCTCTTGTCGATGTTAAGTACTGCACTCAGCATTCTGGTGTAGCACCCATCTAGGGACTTCTGCAGGGTAGGCTTCAGGGTCCAGCATTCACAGACTTTGCCAACAGGAAAAGTGATATTATAACACCATTGGGTCAGTATTAGGACTGGAATTCTGTCCATACTATTAACTGCAGTGTGACCCACGTCTCTCTCCGTAGAGTTAAGAGAACAAAGAGTGACACTACCCTTTTATCTTGACAGAAATAGTAATCTAAAGCTGTTTTAATATAGATTGATTACTCTCATCACACAGAAGGAGGAAATGCTCTGATTTTTATCTTCTGACAACAGGCGTTGTTCCGTGACCAGTTTCCTGTCTGTCTGTCTGTCTGCCCGTCGATGAAGTGGAAGGCACTCACTGGCCTAGATTCACCTCTTTTCATTTCATACGATTTTTAAACTTTCATTTCCTCATGTGTTTTCAAGGACCCACGCACACAGTCTTGTGGACATGTTTGTTTCTGAGCAAAACATACAGTAACTTTATTATTATTATTTATTATATATGAGAATCCATCTTGAGCCAGGAGTGTGATGGAAATGTTATTATTTTTTGGTTTCTATAGAATTGTCTATATTGTTTTCCTCTCATTCGGTATTGCCATGGTGGGGGGGTTGTATGGTGATGTGATGTTCTAGGGGGGCTTGTCTATCTTTGCTGGTCCAATTGAGATCAGCGAAGTCACTGTCGCCTGTTTTTTTTCTCCTTCATGGTTTTGTTTTGTTTGATTCTGATGATCAAGTCAAGGTCCACTTTCTCTTCTCCCGGGCCTCCACGGAACACCTCTCTCTGAGTAGACGACACACAGGCCCTTTTACCTTCACCATCGCCTACTTCCTGGAACTACTCCCTACTGAAAGACCACAGTGACACGGGTCTGTTAGCAGCAGGCGGGGAGCGGGGGAGGGAGGGAGGGAGGGAGGGAGGGTACGGAGGAAAAAGATTGAGTGAGTGAGTCGTATTTGATGTCTGTGAGTGAGGAAAGAGGGGAGGAGGAGGAGGAAAACAAAGACGTATTTGAAATCAGTGTTCTGCAAGGAAGCGGCTCCAATTAAGGGCTCCATTTTCTACTGTCCAATATTACCGTTACATTATACCAATGGAGCGTGTTGCCAGGCAACGGTAATTAGTCAGATAAAAAAAAAAATTAAAAAAAAGGAGAGGAATGTCATAGACATGTACAGAACAGAACTGTCATAGACATGTTATAGACACTAATAACACAAAGACAATACTACATTCAATTAAAATTAAAGAGAGTCATACACTGTCAAGACACCGACAGTCAAGAGACGTACAGACTCAGAATCATATAGGAGACAACTAGATAGTCTTGACTAGACCCTGAATTATACCCCTGAAGCTCTTTTCAGACCAGTAGTTTAGCCCATCGATATTATATATACTATAAATATCTATGGTTTAGCCCCCTCACTGTGCCTCTGATGGAACAGGGGGTAGCTATGGAGAAAGTACAGTTCTGTGAGAGGAAAAAAACCTGCCGGCATTCAAGAGAGGAGAGTGACTGGACTCAACACCTGAACAACGCCTCCACTCGCCTTTGAATCAGAGAAATTATTTGATGATTCAAGACCTGTTAGCTTCTATCGTGAACATCACACATAACATTTTGTTAACATAACACATAACATCTCAAATTAAACATCTCAAATAAAAAGACAACTTGCATATACACGTACTCCCTTGACCTAAACATGCTCTGTCAGACATTTCAAAAATGTATCTGGTGGGCCAACAGGATTTCCCACAAGAGACACCATTATTTAGAATACTTTCATCATATAGAAAGGATGATGATAATGATGATGATGAAGAGAAAGTGAAAGCTCTCTCTGTGTCCAGTTCTGCTGTGGCTAACACCTCCCTGAGAGGGGACGACCCAGTATTCTGCTGCTGTGTATTTAAGGTGACTGTGACCTTCCTCTAATAGAGAAGCTGTGTGGAAGGAGAATTCCCCTGACTGCAGTTCTGCCATTCACTTCCCTGTTCATACCACCGTGCCTGGATTCAATCAAAACAAATAGAGAAGAGTAGCTCTGGGTCATGTGAAATGCTGCATCAGTGAGATTGCACTCTACCGCCAAACGTGTTTTGTGTTTGTGACGCAGTATTGTTGTGTGAGAACTGATAACTTCCTGATATAGATTCGGTAATCGGTACACTAGTCTGTCTTTCTGTACCTGTGGGGATCTGCTGTAGACACAGTAATGGGAATCTCACGGTCAGTTTCATAGCGTTGTTCTTGGGCCAGTCTCATTCAAATAGAGAGATACAGTTAAAAGTGTATGTGGGGTGTATGTGTTCATATTGTATGAGAATGGTGTGGCGTATATTGGTGTATATAACATGTGTGTGTCTGTGTGTGTGTGTGTGTGTATGTGTGTGTGCGCGCGTGCGTGTGTGTCTGTGTGTGTGTGTGTGTGTCTGTGCATGCGTGTCTGTGCATGTGTGTGTGTGTGTGCATGTATGTGTGTGTGTGTGTGAGTGTGCGTGCGTGCGTGTGTGTGTGTGTCTGCTCGTGCGTGCGTGTGTGTGCATGCTTGTGCGTGTGTGTGAGTGTGTGTATGTGTGTCTGTGCTCATGCATGCGTGTGTGTGTCTGTGCTCGTGCGTGTGTGCGTGCGTGCCTGTGTGTGTGTGTGTGTGTGTGTGGCCGTGTGTGTGTGTGTGTGTGCTCTTACTTCAGCTTGGCCATGACGAGGACGTCGCTGAAGAGGAAGAGGTGTCTCTCTCTGGTCCTCAGCCCCTCGGTGACCTGGACACACTGATCCAGGACCAGCTCTGCGTTCTCGCTGCTGAGGCCCAGGACGAAGGGACACTGCTCTGCTACCCAGCATGGAGCTTCCTCCCTGGGGCAGAGAGGACACAGAGAGTGGGTGACAGAGCCATGGGGAGACCAGCCACTCAATGAACATAGGCGTACTGATATGTGACACGTTCTAATGCTTTGGTCCTCATGTCAGGATCTGATGTAATGATCTGACTTTTCTTTTCGAAAAATGTGAATACATTTCCGCGTTGTTGAAAATCAACGACACATCGCTAGTCAAGTAACACAGCTTGTTTTGTGAGCCTGCTAACAATGTAAAGTAGTGTTATAGTTACAGTTTTTCCCAATTTCTAAAACACAAAAGCCAATCCTCTAAACCAAATGACCAGTTCTCTAAACACATTTAATAAAACTAGCCCCCATTTGCCAAAACCATAAACACATTTCACATGAAGACACAATTCACAAAACACAATCCTCCTTTTCTCATGAATCTAAACACATTTTGTCTAGCTAAAACACAAGTTGCAAAAAACTCTGCTCAAATTCTCAAATTAAAGCTCATGTGATGCAAAATGCTTGCCACAGTCAGCAAAATTTGAACACAATGAACACACCTGGCTTCATTCATTAAACATAACAACTCAAAATGTAAGACACTTGTTGCAAATGATTGTGGTGTGTGTGTGTGTGTGTGTGTGTGTGTGTGTGTGTGTGGTATAGTTCCATAAATACATTAAAAAAACATCACACCTTGAACATTGTTTTCAGTGAGTATTGTTGTGTGTAATGGATCCTCTGTAGTGTTTGCATTGAGTTGTGATACAGTACAGTAGTGTACATGTGGGAATACAGTAGGATACATGTGGGAAAACTAGGGTTAGGGTTAGGTGCTAGGGTGCTAGGGTTAAGGTTAGGGTTAGGATTAGGGTAGGGTTAGGGTTAGGGTTAAGGTTAGGGTTAGGGTTAGACATGCCAGCATGTACCAAGTCACCCTAGCACCTAACCCTAACCCTAGTTTTCCCACATGTACCGTATTCCCACCGTATTAATTCGCTTTCAGAATCAACATGAACATTTGCATCCAATAGCTGTGAGTTTTTAAAACAGATATAGAATGTTCAGTACATTTGATGGGTTGTGTGAAATTGGCATCATATTGTGTTATATATTAAGAATAAAATAAAAAAACAGGAGAGGGACATTTTATGGAGTGTGTGGCTGGTTTTCACTTGACAGTTTGTTTTCCTCTCATCCTACAGTACGCCCCCCCCACACACACAAGCTAACGCCCTCACTCTTCTGACCTTAAAGGTCATGAATAGAATAAAAAAATCTAACATATATTTATTTGTTTTTCACATAACCAAAACATGTTCTTACCCATTACATGATGTTTAACAGTGTTTATATCTAAACTCATATTTAAACTCAATGTCCTAGTGCCTATTTTCTTGCTTTTGACTTGCTTAGGCCATCCCTCAGCCTATCTGAGTCTGAGCATGGAATGCTATGATTGTCTCTATACACCAGAGGTATATGTTGTGACTGCCGCTTCTGTTTCCCGGTCCTGTCTTTTTGTATCCTGTCTTTTTGTATCCTGTCCTGTCTTTTTGTATCCTGTCTTTTTGTATCCTGTCCTATCCTTTTTGTATCCTGTCCCGCCGACCTCCGCTGCCTTCCCCCCCGCCATCTCCCGCCTTCACTACCGGACTGCAGTACTCACCGCCTTCACTACCGGACTGCAGTACTCACCGCCTTCACTACCGGACTGCAGTACTCACCGCCTTCACTACCGGACTGCAGTACTCACCGCCTCATCGTTCCTGTCCCCCGGCTCTGTGTTGCCGACCGACCCGCTGCGCGCCCTCAGACATCGCTGGCCTGGCCGTGCTGTGCTACTACCCTCGTCCCGGGAGGTAGCCACCGCTCCCTCCCCGGTTCGGGGGTTGCCATCTCCGCAGGTGAGTGTCGGTCCTTCCCAGCCTTCACTCACTGCTGCGCGATTTGGTCGCTGGCATGGCACGGCTAGGCTGGCCGGCCGCGCGGGTTCGGTCCCAGGCTGGCAATACTGATGACAACGGCAACGGCGGCACCGCGCTGTCGCTCTGGTTCACTGCCTGTCGTTCTGCCCTGGACTCCCGGCCATCTCACCTGCCCCCCACCTCCCCCTGCCCTTCTCTCGTCTCACCTACACTCACTGAACCACAACCATCGCCTCACTGCTGCTGCTGCCACCAAGGCAGGCATTCTCCGCTGCCGCCGCCACATCCATTGAGGCTCCCAGCAACATCAACACCGGACTCTACACCACCCCCCCCCCTCCCCGTTCGCTGACTCTGTGTTCCATGTTACTTGTTGTTTTTGTGTTTCCCCATGTGTATCCTATATTGTCAGCGTCTTTGAGCCTCGGAAAAGCGCTATATAAATTTAATAAATTATTATTATTATTATTATATGTATGAATCAAAGTGAAAATGCATATGAACGTTTGTTGTGTACTGTACTCTTAGTATACTGTATGAAAAGGATCTGTCTTCTTTTGACTACCGGTATATCGCTCCCTTCTAAGTTCTTAAATACCATATGTATTCAAACTGATACCTAGAGGGACTCTCCCTAGCTACCGTCTCTAATCTGCCTGGTCTCACCACTGAAGATATCCACAGTACATCACCAAGTGTGCACAGTACCTCACACACTCATGGGTTAAAGAACACATGACCTTCAACAAGCTAGTATACGTCAACACTCTTGTCCCACCCACTGCAGTGAAACTAACACATTCCTTCCCCCACAGTGAAGTTTGGTTGTGTGTTGAAGGGGTGGGAGTGAGAGAGTGTGATGTTCATCTCTGACGGTAGTGAGGTAGTCTAGTTGAACTCTCCCACAGCTCTGTCTGGAGGATTGGGGGCAACATCAATTACTGGAATGGCTAATCAAAGGTTGGAGGGCAAAATCATTCCCGTGGCCTGGGGTGGTCCAGTGTTCTAGCACCATGGCCTACAGTGCACACTTACATTATGCCCATGTCGGAATGGGTTCGAATCCGGCCCATGCCCTGCTAACATACCCTCTCCTCCTTACTTTTCTGTCTTTCTTCACTATCTCTATTCAATAAAATACAAAATATAAGAGTGCCCCATTTAAAAAAACTAAAAAAACATAATTTACTCATAATGAGTCAACATCCTAAAAGCATTGAAAACATTAATTGGATCACAATTAATAACAACATATTGATGACAATGGAATGATAAACGATGAGTACAGTATTCATGCATGTGCATAAACCATATAAAACAATATATAATTGTAAATGGACTGACATTCTGTATATTGCGCCTTATTCCAAAGTGCTTTACAATGGCCTCTCATTCACCCATTCACACACACGTTCACATGTTAGAGCAAATTATTCAATAATGGCAGCCTGTTTCGTTTCAAGATGTATAAGAAAAGATATTTAATATTCTTCTGCAGAAGGAGGAAGTTTACAGGTTCGTCAGACGGATCTGAAGATTCAAAGTTCCTCGTAAAAGTCCAGATCATTCATTATGTCTCAGTATTTATGCACTAAGGTACCCCTAGGTAAGAGGTCCGCCCTCGGGTGGGGTCTAGACCAATCATGAGCAAGGGGTGTGGGTTTGTCCATGGATGAAGATGATGGGGGATGAAGGTTAAGGGGGAAACGGCCCCCACTTTCTCCTAGACACACAAAGGTGGAAAAGGAACACAAAGGCTACAACTGGTTCAGTCCACTTCTAGAGTACTGGGTCTGGGGAACACAAAGGTCCAAAACTGTTCTAGGTGGCTTAGTTCATTCAGATGCAGGTCAGAAGTGAAAGAGAGCAATCAGGTCATTGTAATCATTTCAATGTGTCTGTTGTCTAGCCAATGTCAAGCTTCAAGTAGAGAAACTGGTTTCATTGTGTGACAACAGGAAATCATTTTCTATAGCTTGCTGTAGATATTCAATTTAAGATGATGGAGTTTGAATCTTAAATGTAGCTTATTACATATAATCATTTTCTCTCACACACACACCAATGGCGGCAAGCTATCATGCAAGGCGCCGGCCCACTCACTGGGAGAAATATGGGGTTTCAGTGTCTTGCCCAAGGACACCTCGACATGTGGCCAGCCGGGGTTCGAACCGCCGATCTGCAGACCTTGCGATCATTAGATGCTGGCTCTACCTCCTGTGCCACAGCCACCCCATTAAAAAGATAAAAGTCCAGGGCTTGTGAAACACAATGAAGGTAGACGATTGAGCATGAATATGCACTGAACTGATGGACAGTCAGTCATTGTTTTTTCTACTGGATTCTTTTTGTTTTTTACCCTGTGTTCTCTGTCAGATATTTGCCAAGTATCTAGTGAGCTTTTCTACAATCGATTGAAAGACAGACGATCAATATCAAAGTAAATATTAAGTAAGTAAGTAAGTAAGTAATGTTTATTTATATAGCACATTTACAACGACAAAAAAACTGCCGCCCAAAGTGCTTAACAGAAAACACTAGTAAAAGAGAAACAACAGATAAATACACTAAAAACAAGGTGCAATATAAGCGCAGTGTCAGGAGGCAGGCTCACCTCAGCTTCAAAGGCCAGGGAGAAAAGGTGTGTTTTAGCTCATTTAAAAGCCTCGAAGCTCTGGGCGGATCTGACGTGGAGGGGGAGGCTATTCCAGAGCCTAGGGGCTGCTTTAGAGAAGGCTCTATCCCCTCTCGTTTTGAGTCTGGTCCTAGGGACCTCCAGCAGCAGTTAGCTGATCTAAGGGCTCTGGATGGGGTATGGTGGCGCAATAGGTCAGCCAAGTACGGGGGTGCCTGCCCGTTAAGTGCTTTAAAAACAATCAAAAGTAATTTAAAATCGATACGGAAGCGGACGGGGAGCCAGTGGAGTGAAGCCAGGATTGGGGTTATGTGGTCACGCTTCTTGGTGCCGGTGAGTAGTCGAGCAGCAGCATTTAGGACTAGCTGCAGCCGACAGAGCAGAGACTGGTCGATGCAGTAATCCAGCCGGGCTGTTATGAAGGCATGGATCACCTTCTCTAGGTCCTTCTGCGGAAGATAGGTCACTAGATCACTAAATCACTAGAAGATTTCTGACTGAGGAGCAGATGTTTGAGCCAAGGGGACCTAGGGCATCGACAGAAGGGCCTAGAGAAGTGTTGGCAAATAGAATTATCTCAGTCTTGCTCTCACTTAAATTGAGGAAGTTTGCACTCAACCATACTTTGATGTCAGTCAGGCAGTTGAGCAAGTGGATTATAGTGGCCAGCACGCACGCTCCCCTCTACACAACTATGTGCAATATGACAACCCTAGTCGTCTATCTGTACAGTATAGTATAGTGGATAGTGTACATAGCCTTTATTTATGTAAACCAGCTCCTTCCCTTCTTGTTTTTTTTTGTGTTTTTTTTCTTTCCTAGCACCAGGGGAGCCACCCCTCCTAAATTTCGTTGTTTGCTACCTGTACTATAGCAATGACAATAAAGACCATTCATTCATTCATTCATGGGTTGGTAGAGCAGGAGGTTTGATGAGGGGGATTTCAGTGGGCTCAGAGTGGGTTCAGACAGCTGTAGTCAGAGCTGGAGGAAAATCCCCTGTGATGACACCTGTGTCCTCAGCTACCACACAGTGGGCCATGCAGCCCTCCTAAAGCTACAGAGGTCACATCTGACTCAGAACGCCCCCAGTCAACATGTGGTTATACTGTAGACAGGGGGAGGGAGAGATGAACTGAATGTCTGAACTGCAAATGAGCGGTTATGTATATTGGTAACAAAACAATCAAGTGCACTAGGAACTGCTATACTGTACAGCGCTTTGAATACTTCCTGCTTGTCTGTCATAGAATATGCAGCAGGAGCATTAGGGCTGTATTTTATAACATTTACTTGATTTGTTTAATCAAAGGTTCAATTTCCTTTTTTCATTGTCCATTGAAACGATTGAAAGCCTGCTCAAACGAATAGCTCTGTGTGATAGCTAAGGGGATCTCTACTGCCACCCCTGGACTGGTGGTGTTACTGCAGTATGAGCAGAGAAGAGGAGAGGAGAGGAGAGGGGAGGGGAGGGGAGGGGAGGGGAGGAGAGGAGAGGAGAGGAGAGGAGAGGGGAGGGGAGGAGAGGAGAGGAGAGGAGAGGAGAGGAGAGGAGAGGAGAGGAGAGGAGAGGAGAGGGGAGGGGAGAGAAAAGGAGACCCACCTGATGGCGTACCAGGGCATGCCCAGGGCCCTCCCTAAGGCCAGGGATGGGGCTGAACGGCGTCTCTGAGCCAAACTGCGGAGGTGCTGTGAGGAAACAGAGAGTCAGAGCCTAACTTTAGCATAATGGTATGTATGGTATGTAACATACAATATGGATTATAATGGACACACGCAGACACACATACACATGTGCTCACACACATGCACACACACACACACACACACACACACACACGTGCACACACACAGTGTCTTTTCATTGAGCCATTTTCAGAGTTGCTAAGCATGTACGTGATACTGCATGAATTTGAAAATCCATCATCGAGGGGCCCAGGCTCCGAGCATTCTGGAGCAAATGTATGCTGGCCAAAACAATGATGGCTTGTTCAGGCATGGGAAAGGAAAAACAAGAAGGCAGCCCCCATAATTCATAGCCCCTAATCTCCCCTCTCTATGGGGCTAATGAGTGTTCTCACACTTACAATGAGAAATGATTTCCCAACAGGATTTGTGTGCCATTTAATTTGATGTAATTATTATTCCTCTCTTTCTTCACCCCAAATGTTGAAGAACAAAAAAATATATATATAGATTTCTCATTCCCTCAAATGATTGGTCATGTGACCTTGCTACATGTAAAGAAGAGGAAGTCTGAAAACTGGTTGGATGATTTGAAGATTATTTTCATCATAAAGGCCACCCCTGCAACAAGGGACCATGCTAACCATCATGGATGTGCTGCTGCCATGACAACTGTCTGAAATGCATTACTGAACATTACTGAACATAGAAACAGTGACTTTTCAAACCCTTCTTGTAGTTTTCTCCAAGTTAATCATACAAGAACGGCCATTTCTGAACACAAAGGCTTGTGACAATCAGTGTGAAAACAACAACTGTCTAACCTTCTACCCTTCCATTAAAAAACCAAAACTATCTGATGCCATCATGCTCTGGTGCTCTTCCCAGACAGAACAGACAGAACCTGGCTTACGTGCTTAGAAGAACCAAATTGTCTGCATGGCACTTTCCATGATGAGCAAAGTGCCACGGGCTGGAAGTAAACGTCTGCCCCCCCTCCCCCCCCTCAAAGACAAGGAGAATTAACAAAGCACCCCCCTCTCCTCTTTCCACTGGCTCCCTGCCTGCCCTCTCTCTCTCTCTCCAGAGCGGTGGCCCTTCCAGCAGGGAAGAGCAGTAGACCGGCTGGCACACAGGCCTGCTGCCTGCAGGGGAGCATCGGCCCACAATGGTCCTCGTGTGGTCCACTTCCCTCAGCCCCCAGGACCACCAGAACCACCAGGACCACCAGGTCCACCAAATGGACTGGTAAATGGACTGACTTATATAGAGCCTTATTCCAAAGCGCTTTACAATGGCCTCTCATTCATCCATTCACACACACACACACACACACACACACACACACACACATTCACACATCAATGGCAGCAAGCTACCACGCAAGGCGCCGGCCCGCTCATTGGGAGCAATTTGAGGTTCAGTGTCTTGCCCAAGGACACCTCGACATGTGGTCAGCCGGGGGTTCGAACCGCCGATCGGCAGACCTTGCGATCGTTAGACGCCGGCTATACCTCCTGATCCACAGCCGCCCAAGGGCCACCAGGGTCACATGCAAACCTAAAACACGCTTGTGTGTGATTCACTGGATCGGTGATTCACTGGATCGGTGAGCTGTAAGCCAGTCACAGGGCCATCATGATGCTCTCTGCTGCAGACTAGACTCCATTAAGTGTCAAACTGATATGTACTTCCTTTATCGACTGCGTATCACATCACACAACATCTGTGTGAGGTGGCTTGTTATTAGATTTAGATTAGATTCAACTTTATTGTCATTGCACAGAGTACAAGTACTGGAACAACGAAAAGTAGTTTGGCATCTAACCAGATGCAGTGCAAATCATGTCATAGTGCAAAAGACATGATATAGATAGATCTCTTTCCCTGTAATGTGGCTCGCTGCACCCTCTGAGGCTTAGACCGCTGCGCCACCGCGGGGCATAGGTTTTCTGTTTCTTAATGACTTTTTAATCAATAGTCTCATGTTTTCATCTGACCATACTTTGATTCCCAGCAGTCATTTGTAAAAAAAAAATAAACGTGGTCTTGTTACAGTAATTGCAACGGGACACATACAGTGCTGTATGCTTGAACCTCATTAAAGTATGTGAGAGACGGGAGGAAGTAGTCAGAAAACATGCTCTTCTCAGACTCCTTTGAACTATACTGTGAAGTTCTAAATATTCTAAATTATTATTTTTTCATTGTCTTTTTATTGTCTTATAGTTGGTGGTTGATTCTAGCTCTCCCTGCCTGAGGTTCAGCTGAGGTGCACTAACCTCATCTTGACTGATCAGTGGTATAGACTAGGGGTAGGCAACCTTTTTGATATGAAGTGCCATTTTTAAATTTTCTTGTTAGTCAGTGTGCCAACCACAATATCAACATTAATTATGACTCGACATCAAACCAAACCAAACAGACCAACAGATCTGCAATTTTATTCCACAACATGAACAACAATTTTCAGCAAAGAGCTATGTATGCAAAGCCATGTATGCTAAATAAACCTAAAAATGTAACTAACTGAAACTTGAACAAAATTACCAACATAACATCTAAGACAACTAAACTTTGTGATGCGTAGCACAACTTTAAGCAAATTGGAGCGCTCAATTTCTACCAAAGTTGCTAACTGCGCTCCCTATGGTTATCATTTTAATAAGTAGGCCTAACTGGAGGGTGATTATACAAGGGTCTTACTTGTATGAATTATAATTTATATTTATATAATTATTTGGTTGTTACTTACATTTTATTCTTTTATTCCAACCACAACAAACATATATTTTTTTTGGGTTGCAAAGAGCTATGTATGCAAAGCCATGTAAACAGTCCTAACAATCAATGTTGTGATCCCTGGCCCTGTTTTCCTTTGCTCAACTCCATTATCTGGGGGTGGTACTTGGTCACTTTAAGTTGCACACAATTAATGCAACCGCTCCCCTCTGTTTCCCGACCATGGCAGGGGCACCATCTGTTGTCACTGCAAAAATCCTGCTAATGTCAATCCCTCGCTCCACAAAATGCTCGATAAGAACTTTAGCGATGTCCTCACCTTTTGTTGTTTCTGGCATTGGTTTTAGGCAGCAGAGCTCCTCCCTTACAGCAGAATCACAGTATCTTGCTATGACAGCCAGACGTGGCATGTCATTCACATCTACGCTCTCATCAAGTGCGAGGCTAAACACCGTCGCATCTTTCAAACCAGCGGTCTGCTGCGCTTTCACGTTTTCTGCCATTTCTCCTATTCTTCGTTCCACACTTCTGTCTGACACTGGGATGTCTTTTATTCTTGTGTTTTATTGTGTCTTTGTTTGATAAGCCTTCAAACAAAACATCTGAGCTACAGAGGAAAGCCTCCTTAATATATTCTCCATCAGTGAATGGCTTTCCACGTTTCGCAATGCAATGAGCAATGCGAAAGCTTGCTTCAGTTGCGTGATTTTTAGCAGTGGCAAATGCTTTAAAGGTGCTGGCCTGCTTCCCATACCTTGACACAGCACGTCTTATTGATTCGGCCTTGTCTGCTTCATCCTTGAACGACTTGAGTTATATTGATACAAGTATCGAATCGAATTCAGAATTTTACTTTGAAAATTGGCGCCAGAATACGGCTCTCGTGGAGTGGATGAGAGACTAGGGCTGCATTCGTAAATTCGCCCTGAGAGCGCCGGAGCGTCCCTGAGACTGCCTCTAGTCCAGTCATGTCAAAGTCAAATACACAGGGGGCCAACATTTAAAAATGGTACAAGTGGAGGGCCAGGCTGGTTCAATGTTTATTAAAACTCGCAATTATTGCACATATTGAACCAATACCAATAACACAGCCTATATTGCACTTAACATTAATCATTAAATTAAGTAAAACATAAATAAAATCAGTTGCAATATTTTCTCAAGGCTCTTTCAGTAATAAATTAAAAACGTTTTATTTATTTATTTTTTTAACAGGTAAACAGCTAAATGTAATTTTCATTCAAAGCTCAATGGCAAGATAAATGCAAAAATGAAACAGCATGCATTAAAAACAAATCAGTGTGCTGCTCCGATCCTCACCAATGACTGTCTTCTATAATAAAATTAGAAAAGTTAGTGCAAACTTGCAAAAGTGCAAAACAGTTGCATTAATTTCTTAGGCAACATGTCCCTGGGTCCATTCAACTGGAGAAAAAATAAATAATTCCCTTCAAAGAAATATCAAGTCCAAGTCCTTTCTGCTCACTTGTCTGAGGCTGAGCCCGATACTTGGTGTCTCATCTTGAGTACAAGTTCATTAATGTTTGGGGTCAGGCTCTGAGCTGAGGAAATCCTCAGGATTGAGTTCAGATGTTCATCACTAAGACGACTCCTATGTGATGTTTTGTTTAGTTTCATCAACGAAAACAGTTGTTCACACACGTATGTGCTGCCAAACATAGACGGCGTGCGAGCAACTTGGGTGCGCAGCTCAGGCATTGTGTCGGGGATGAAACGAGCAAACTCAGCAGCGCCACTGGAGCTCAATCAGCGCCATTTGGAGATTTGCTGGTGCACTTTCCACGTCAACTGCAAATGGATTGCTGAGCAGTTGAAGCCTCCTTTTTTGGGCTTCAAAGTCGGAAAATCTCCGCCTGAATTCGGCAGCAAGTATGCCGAGTTTGTCAGCAAACTGTACTCGGGAACACTCGGGAATTGACGGCGATGTTTCGGCCTCCACTGTGACTGTGCTGCTGCTGCTCATGACGAGTACTGAAGTGAAGAGAAGACGCGGGGTCGCGCTCGCTCGCGGGCACTCGGTACGCGCCAATGCATCGTGGGACTTGTAGTATTATGGTGCTGCGGGCACATAATACTGCGGGCCGGTTTTAATAGTAATTAAATATCATCCCGCGGGCATGAGAGAACTCATTCACGGGCCTGATCCTACTTGGTCCCATTGTGACATTGAACCTAGTGTGCGCGAATTTACGAACGCGGCCAACATAAAAAAAAATACTAAAAAAAATAATACATTCTCGCACTTATTGATTAGCTGTCGCGTGCCACTGTTTAAGCTGTCGCGTGCCACTGCTGGCACGCGTGCCATAGGTTGCCGACCCCTGACTGAGTGAGTGAGTGAGTGAGTGAGTGAGTGAGTGAGTGTGTGCGTGGGTGCGTGCGTGCCTGCGTTCGTGCGCGCGTGCGCGCATGCGTGCGTGAGCCTCCTTGGTACAACACTCATCACTCACTCTTGCTTTAACTTCTGGTCCTTGGTCTGATATAGAAATCTGATTAATCCGAACTAAAGCATTAGTTGATTAATCTGTTTGATTAATCACTTAAACTTGACAGCCCTAAACTAAAGACATTACATTACAAATACAGATACAGTTGGTTGGAAAAATAATTATTATGAGACACTGGAGGAACGCAGGGGAGCCGTCTTTCCAGGAATGGTTATGGAGTTGGCAAAGGTGGCATCATACGAACAAATGTCCTTCAACTCTATGGACAGAACTGAACAATACACAGCAAAATGGGGAGGCTATTTGGGATATATTGCTAGTCGGTAGTAAGACTGAAGTTAACAAATTGGATGAGTGATGAATGTAAGAGGTGATCTATGGGTGCTTTTTAATTAAATTTTTTATATTTTATTTAATTGTATATTTTGTCCTTTTCTCTATATTATTTTTGTCTGGTGACAGCAAGAGTTATTCTGTGATATTATAATTTTATACAAAAGTTGTATCTCAGAGTTGCTGTCCCCCACTATTTTCTGACCTGTGCGACTCTCTCTAGTGTTTTGAGAGGCTAAGGTTAGGACATGTTCAACGAAGCTTCTGTTGAAGGACTGAAGATCTGTTTGATTCACCTTTCTTCTGAGTTTCCGAACGAAAAATAGCCTGGACAGGTATTTAGACAGCACATGGCCAAGCCCGCTGGTCTAAGTTCAGTTTGCTGTCAATTATTGCACCAAGGTAGGCCTACTCGGTATACTAGAGCTGTTTATTTTGTAGATCTAAAGTCATGAATCTTCAAAAGGGCATATGTTAGAGCATATTTTGTTTGATAAGAGGACTTAACGTTTACAATTATGCAATCAGGAGTGACTCCCCGCGGCAGCAAGACAGGGGTCGTCCGCTAACCGTGTCCATGGCAACACAATCAATCTGTGTTCACACACTCAAAATAATAATAATAATAATAATATTAATAATAATTATAATTATAATAATAACCTTTGTATAGCACTTTTCCTGCAAACGTTGCAGCTCAAAGTGCTTTAACATATCCACACAGCATAACAAATAATAAGCCTAATAGAACAATAGTAATCAACAAAACACACAACAATAGCAATAATATAAACTAGGCTACATAAAATGAAACCTTGAAAGCTGCAAAGGACCACACTAGTATTCAACCTTTAACAATCTACTTTATACACAAGAGCCCAGAGGAGCACATTCTCAACTGAGAAGCGAACTACTGAGAAGCGTTAAAGTGTCATCATCAGTAACTCACAGGGCGCAGAGCAGCACCGTCGTCATAGCTTCCCCTCCTCATTGCTGCCGCTCCATGGTCCATGCTCATCCCGGTACCTGGTCTGTTCTGTGTCTCTCTATCCCTGCCTGTCGGTGTCCTTGACACTGGGCTGTGTTGAGGAGCACAGAGGAGCAGTGGTCTGAGTACCGCTGAGGATCTGCTACACCACCACGATCAGAGAGCAGCGGCCGGATGGGGGTGCCCAGCGCTCCTGACCGATCTTTTCAGCTGGCGCTAATGAGGGTTTAGAACAATAGAGGCTTGGACGGACAAAAGAGGAGAGGGGGTTCTGCTTGACCTGGGCCCGCTGGCCTCGCAGCCCCGCTCCGCTCTGAGCTCCGGCAGCCCTCCCCTCCCCTCCCCTCCCTCCGGCCGACCCCTGCCCCAACTCCGCTTGGAGGGCTTCCTGTTATAATGAGATCGCTAGGCACCCCACCAAGCGCTCGCCCCCGTTTCCAGACTGGCGGTCGTGACGACCAAGGCTGGCAAACAAATACTCTGGTAAGACGGGGCTCACACCAAACTCTCTCCTCTCTCAGGCTCCCTGCTGGTCCAGCCATACACACCGACACTGTGTAGTGGTGTTGTTGGAGTGTTTGTTTACAGTGCCCTTCATAAGTATTGGAAAGCAGAAGCATTTTTGTTGTCTTTTAGCTGTATACTCCAGCAGTCTGAATTTGAAATCACACAATTCAGGTCAAAGTGATTCTTAGCTTTAATTCAATGCTTTTTCCTATCAGATTGGCTTCATAATTCTTTAAACATAGCCTACTTCCCCTATTTCAGGGCTAAAAAATATTGGAAGCATTGACCCCTCTAGATGCTGGGTATATTCTCTGGTGATGCTCCAGACTTTGAATTTCCCTCTTCAGCAAATTATATGTTCAATTAGACTTAGGCAGACACATGGGTTTGAAAAGCATTTTTAACAGGGATGATGCTGATTTCAGAGAAATTATTCTTTGGTTGTGAAATTCAATTATTCAGGCCTTACATATTATTTACAATATTTATCCTCCCATAATGGTGCCATGACACCTCATGTGATCCATCAGATTGCCCAGATGCATGCAGCACATTAACACACACAACAAAGTATATTAGGATGCAGAGTTATGCAGATATATGGACTGAGGTCTCACACCTAATCACCATAATAGAAGACCCCTTGAAGCGGATATCCTTAATACATGTATGAGAATTAATGTGCTGAAGATCTAAATCCACATAATAGAGACGTGATATTTAACCAAGCTGATATCTACCACCCCCAATCCATCATCAATCATATCCTTCCTTGCGAAGCAATCAAGATTTCAGAGAAAAGCTACACCATGTGAATTTGACACCAAATTCAGCCACCACTGTCAGCAGGATGTTAAGTATACAGCGGCTTAGCACAATAATTGTGCACTTTTTGAAGAAAGCATGACATTTCTACCATAGTTAGTACATACCATAAGGTTTATTTTCAGATGTAGAGGGAAGTCAGATTTTACCCCAGAGGCCCGGGAGGCGAATTTGCGAAACCTAGGATGGTAGGGGAAGGCAGGGCAATACCGCTACCTGATTGGTTGGCGAAGCACTCGTGATGAGCCCCCTCATTGGCTGGCGAGTCTACCATCTAATTAGCCAGACTCCTTGCTATAAGCTAGCAATATTGGGCTAACGTAAACGTTATAATGCTAAGCTAGCAATATTGGGCTAACGTAAACGTTATAATGCTAAGCTAGCAATATTGGGCTAACGTAAACGCTAGCTAGCTGAAATGCGGCGTGTGAACGGGTTGAAATGCGTGTGTCTCACGCCCAGAGAAGTTAGAAGTCATAAGGAAACATGTTTATTGACTGGGCAACACAGTGTAAATACAGTACTAGCCTGACCTTGGTCATGTGAACCAGCTTCATAAAATAAACCAGAAACACTCATTCTGCAGTCTGCATGTTTTATTCTGATATTAACCAGCTTGTTAACATTCAATTTGTCACATTGTAATAATAATAATAATAATAATAATAATTCATTACATTTATATAGCGCTTTTCCGAGGCTCAAAGACGCTGACAATATAGGGGATATGGGAAACACAAAAACAACAAGTAACATGGAACACAGAGTCAGCAAACGGGGGGGGGGGGGGGGGGGGGGGGACAGGGGAGGTGGTTAGGGGTAGGGGGGGCTGTATGCATATCAGGGGGGTGGCAGGGTTAGGGGAGATGGGTAGGGGTAGGGGAGGTTGTATGGGTGTCAAGGGGGGGGGGGGGGGGCACCTCCACATGGCCTGCAGCATGTGAAACACGCAGAGGAGGGGAGTGGTCTGAGGGAAGGCATTTTGTAGTGCCTGTCGCAGGGCTTTGCAGTCGTCAGTCATGATGACCTGTGGGCCTAGTTCTCCTCTTCCATAAAAAGCATCCTCTGGAAGGATGGTCATCAGCAACTTGAGTCCTGCTGTGATGGTCCTTTGTGACTCAGAGGTTGTGATGATGACTCCAAGTGGCAGCCCACCTGCAGTCGAATGGGTCAGCAGGAGAAAGATCCTGCTATTCATGCGGTCACAGTTTCCTGACACAAACAAAAACAAACTTTATTTAGCCATGCAAGTCTTTAAATGACCACTTCCCTCATTATCAATCAGCTTTATGTCCTTCAAACCTGAAGAATCCATGAACATCAGTTCTCCACTGTGTTTCCCAAGCCTGTGGACCCTCTTCATTAATGGAGTGCACACAGCGATGATGGTTTGCCCATCTGTGGTCTCCTCCATCCTCACACAGGTCTCACCCTGCTCCATGTTGTAGGCCTCCAGACGTTGCTGGAGGTTTACTATCATAGCGTTCCCAGATGCTGCTACATACTCCCTCTCAAAAATTGAATAGTATAATCTGTAATGGCAATAAACAACAAATATGTTTCCATCTTTTGTCCCATGGGAGATGTTACATGCATTAATGCTTACTTGATTATTGTGACTATTTTTGAATATGCTAACGTGAAACTAACCGATAACAAAAGTAGATATCTGGGCAGATGGACCGATCTGCTGAGGCATATAGGTAAACATCACCCTTCTCCTCCTGAATAGAGGTCAAATTCAAGATGGCCGCCAGTCCACAGTGTCTAATGAATGAATGAATGAATGAATGAATGAATGAATGGTCTTTATTGTCATTAATACAGTACAGGTACCATACAACGAAATTTAGGAGGGGGGGCTCCCCTGGTGCTTGGAAAAAAGACTAAAAACAAGAAGGGAAAAAGAGCTGGTTTACATAAATAAAGGCTATGTACACTATCCACTATACTATACTACTATACTATACAATAAAACACTGTGCTGTACTCTATGCTATGCTATAAATATCCTAACATTTCCTATATCTGAACCTTATGTACACAAGGGTTATCATATTGCACATAGTATTGTTGCACATTCATTTAAAGTGTCGCAGTTTGCAGGTTTGAAATGTTCACAGTTGTATTTCAATATTGCACTTATGTTTACAATCTATTTTCTGCCATCAAATTGTCTAGATTGTCCAGGGCCTAGAACCTAGGTCTTTGCTGTGTTCAGGGCCTGAATGGCCCTAGGGTAGAAGCTGAGCTTCAGTCTATTTGTCCGTGCGAACATGGTCCCGAACCGCCTGCCTGAGCGCAGCCGAACAAAGTGTTCGTTCCCAGGGTGGGATGGGTCCCTGGAGATCTTGGAGGCCTTCCTGAGGCAGTGTGTGTTGTACAGCTCTTCCAGAGAGGGGAGGGGGGCGTCGATGATCTTCTGGGCCGATCTCACGACTCTCTGTAGCGCTTTCCTCTCTGCGGCTGTGCAGCTGGAGAACCACACGCAAATGCAGTAGGTGAGGATGCTCTCCACTGTGCAGCGGTAGAAGGTCACAAGCAGCTCCTGTCTGAGGTGGTATATCCTGAGGACTCTCAGGATGTAGAGCCGCTGTTGTGCCTTCTTGATGATGGCTGCTGTGTTGGTCCTCCAGGACAGGTCGTCCTGTATGTGCACCCCCAGGAATCGGAGAGTTGAGACTCTCTCCACGCTCCCTCCATCGACGAGCAGGGGCTGGACCTCAGATGTTTTCCTCCTGAAGTCCACGATGATTTCCTGGGTCTTTTACTGGTTCAGCAGCAGGTTGTTAACCTTGCACAGCTTGCCCAGCTGCTCCACCTCATCCCTGTACGCCGCCTCGTCCCCCCCCGAGATGCAGCCCACCACGGTGGTGTCGTCTGCAAACATTATGATGGAGTTGCTGGGGTGGACGGGGGTGAAGTCGTAGGTGTAGAGGTTGTAGAGGATGGGGCTTAGCACGCAGCCCTGGGGGGACCCAGTGCTGAGTCTGAGGGCTGTGGAGGTGTGGGAGCCCACCCGCACCCTCTGGGGGCGGTCAGACAGGAAGTCCTTGATCCATGCGCAGATAGAGTGTGATAGTCCCAGGTCTAGTAGTTTGGTCACTAGCCTGTCTGGAAGGATAGTGTTGAAAGCAGAGCTGAAGTCCACAAAGAGCAGTCTCGCGTAGCTGTTCCCCCTCTCCAGGTGGTATAGAGTGTTAAAACACGCTAATGTTAAAACACGCTTAATTTTGGACCAAACAGAGTAGAAAAACACTTTAGGTGTCCTTTCCAACTAATTTAGGGATGCCCATTCATTCAAAATGCAATTAGGTCAAAGTCAAGGTCAAATTACATTGAAATTACATGATTACATGAAACTTTGCTTCCATTTTGACACTATTCTTATGGTTAGTGTAGAGGAGTAGTACACACTATGCAGACATAGACAGGCAAAGGATGCAAAAAGGTGCTTCATTTCCAAAACAAAATTGTACACAGAACTCAAAGTACACACAACTAACAAACTAACGACAAACCGACGAAAGACAAGGGAAGACATGAGGGGATATAAGGGAAGACATGAGGGGATATAAGGGAGGACATGAGGGGATATAAGGGAGGACATGAGGGGACATAAGGGAGGACACAAGGGGATATAAGGGAGGACATGAGGGGATATAAGGTAGGACATGAGGGGATATAAGGGAGGACATGAGGGGATATGAGGGGATATAAGGGAGGACACAAGGGGATACAAGGGAGGACATGAGGGGATATGAGGGGATATAAGGGAGGACACGAGGGGATATAAAGACAAGGGAAGACATGAGGGGATATAAGGGAGGACATGGGGGGATATAAGGGAGGACATAAGGGGATATAAGGGAAGACATGAGGGGAACAAAAGCACAGATCAGTGCACTTAAGTGCAACTTTGGCACACTTGCACCATCCAGTGCACCCTTTCTCACAGCTTCAGGGAGAGTGGTCCAGAGCGGCTGCCACCCAGTTCTTTCCTTTGTCCAGCCCCAGTCAGATGGCTCTGGCATCTCTGGATCCAGGACCAGTACCTGGTTCCAACAGTTGGCCTGGTAGCAAGTGCGCTTGAAGTGCTCTTTGAGGGCTGCCTGGGTTGGAGGAATGTTCTCTAAAGTTCTGGACTTCTGTGTGAAGAGCTGTTTCCTGGCACTGGTTCGGTCATACATCAGCACCACAAATCATTCTAGCAGTAACTTTGATTCTTCACTGACCTCACTTGGCATGCACAGGAGTTCATGGAAAGCATCATTGACCTCTGGGAAAGACTTCCAAGTCTCCCAGGCAGTCTTCTTTCCTCGGCCAGCGAATGCAGAGACAGTGTCACACCCAGTGAAAGCGTGAAAGACTGTTAGAGTCTGGCACTGTGTAGGATTCATTGTGGCAACCATTTGGTGAACAGCTATGTATACCGTAAGCTTGACCCGACACCAAAGGCAACCCACAGCTCATCAGGAGCTATTTTGCTGAATGAAGCCACAGCCAGGGCCAGTACCACAGCCAGTACCACCACATCAGTATCAACGGTACGTATGGTCACCTTCTTACAACCTTTCTGCACAGCATCTGCCACATGCAGAAGTAGATGAGTGTCGCCCTCGTCTTGCGAACATGGGGCAAGGCAGGCCGAGCATGACTCAGCAGGAGAGCAGAAGACTCCAGTTCCATCTGTTGCATACAGTTCCTTGCCCTGTGCTAGAGGTAGATGAACAGCTTTGCGTGACAGGAAAGAAAACAACTCGGTTTTGTTCTCATCGCATCGAAGGAAGTCCTTCCAGTTCTTAGGCATCACAGTAGGAGGAGCCACCCTTTTCCTGCTGCCCTTTCCCCTCTTCTGTCTGGTCGAGGCTTTCAGGCTGGCAGGTAGGTATACATCCCAGACAAGGTTGACTTGGGTGTTTTTCTGAAGTTGAGCAGAGATGTATGGTGCAAACACTGTTTCTCCATACTCTTGAAATGTTCTTGATGTGCTAGGATTTAGGTTAGCATTTGAACCACAGCTGCACCATCGAGAATTTCTGCATCAGCCACAGGCACACTATTCTCTTCGAGCAGATCTGACTCCAGGCAGTGAAGTAGATCTGCTTTAACCCCAATCCAAAGTTTTCCTCCAGTTGACAGAGCTGGTGGGGCTGCCTGGTTTTCATGGGAGAAGAAATGTTGGATGTCTCCATCTCGTGTTTGACAGGAGATGTACAGCCTTGAAAAGAGACCACAGTCACTCTTCAGTACTGCAAGTCCCTTGTCTTTTGACCTTATCTTGACAGGTGGCCTACTGAACAGTGGCAACTTGTTCTTTGGAAGTGTTTGCGTGACAGGTGTTGTCCAATAAAAAAATTATTTACTACAACATTTCGGTACTATGACTCTTATTCTGAAACTTGCTTTGAAACCAGTAATAAAAAGAGTAATAACAGACCTACACTAGTTTATCTAGCAGAATTATTTAGATCAGCGCTGCCATAGCTAGCTAGCAAACTCATTCCCGGCTATAATCAAATTCAATGTCTTTGCATGTTACAGTTAGGAACTAAGGCTTTACTCAAGTGTACTAATATTGTCTGTTCATAGTAAGTCAGTTTACTTGTTATATTTACCTGTTGATATTTCGTCAGAAGTGCTCTCTGTCTCGTGCATATTGCCCTATCACGGAGTGTACTGACTTCTACTCTACTGGCGTTAGCTACTGGTGCCCTAGAGATCTACCTGATAACGCTGTGCTTAGCAGGAATAAATAAAATAACCACACATCCCAGTAAATAATAACTAATAACTGAATAATGCAGGGCAATAAAAAAGTAGTTTTTTCATAAATACAGAGTTCATAAATAAAAGAGAACAACTAATTGTGTTTTCTGAGGTAAAGTTTTACATAGACCTTGACCTAAATGCATTTTCTTGAATTCTGGCAATCTCAAAAGTATCACCAAATGAATGGGCATCCCTAACTTAGTTGGAAAGGACACCTAAAGTGTTTTTCTACTCTGTTTGGTTCCAAAATTAAGCGTGTTTGAACATTAGACACAGTGGCCTGGCGGCCATCTTGAATTTGACCTCTCCCGGGCCTCTGGGGTCAAATCTGACTTCCCTCCACATCTGAAAATAAACCTTATGGTATGTACTAACTATGGTAGAAATGTCATGCTTTCTTCAAAAAGTGCACAATTCCTCATAATATGAGAGCTTAGCCGCTGTACTATATATCAGGGGGGGATTTCCTCAAGCAAAGGTCTGGAACATCATAATGTCTAGATTCTGTTATGATTCAGTGCCATATCTATCTATCTATCTATCTATCTATCTATCTATCTATCTATCTATCTATCTATCTAGGGATACAAATTGATAAGATGTTATTGATACCAATTCCATTATTGATTCTGCTTATCAATTCGATTCTTTATCGATTCCCTTATTGATTCCTGTGTGGGGAAAAAAGCAGTCATACACAGGTTTTCTGTGTCAATACAACTGTTTTATTATTTCCAGTCTCTGAAAACAGTCTGAACATAGCATTTGAACATAAATAAAAATACATTTTAAAATATGGAAAATAAATTAAATGGTCCTTTTCTTAAAGGGATATAACTAGTGTGTTAACTTAAACAATAAATTAATATAACTTAAAAATGAAACGCAACAATTCTTCTGCAGAAAAACAAGCATGTCTGTTTTCTCTGGGAGGATCCTAGATCTCTCTGGTGTCTCCAGCTGTGGAGAACACCCTCTCTGATGGGGTTGAGGACGCCTGAACACACACATATGTTTGGGCAAGATCTGACAACAGGAGCAGTGTGTCTCTCCTCTGCCACCACCAGAGAGCAGGGTCAGCTGATACAGGGATTGGAGACAGGCCTCTCTAGATCTAGACTTCCTGTTCAATTCTGTCGTGATGGACGGGGTGGTCTGTTGTTTGTGTGTTGCAGCTTGTAGTCCTCCACTGCAAACAGTTCCTCCAAGACTGTCTTGTATTGCTTTATGGGTGGGGTCTGAAATTAAATGGACCCTACACTTACTTTTACAGGGATTATTTATTATTATAACCAAATGGTTTAGTTGAATGGTTTGATGAAAGTTTCATATTTTAATCCGTGCCATATGATCATAATGAACTGCACCACCTCTGTGTCTCTTGCTCTGTTAGCTTGATCAAGAAACTGACCATGTAAGTGCCATGAATGGAACCAGAGGAAAGATATCACAATAGAAATGTGCCACAATCAAAAGGATTGTCAGTCAAATACCTCGTCTGCCACTGTGGTATTCACTGCTACTGCTGCTGCGCTCAACCTGTCCCAGACGGTATCAACCAGAGATCTGGGGTCAGGCCCGTCACTATGGGCGGGCCTCAGGGGGCCAGGCCCCCCCACAGACGTGCTGGTGCCCCCCCAACTGGCAGCCAGATATTTAAAAAAATAAAATAAAATATATATATATATATTATTCATATTTTATGTTAAATGAAGACATTAAAATTGAGAAACAATAGTGTGTTTTTCATTTTGTTGGACGGGATTCTAGTGACAACCAATCATTTGAAAGTTGAAAGTTGAAAGTTGCACGTTACGCACGCTGCTGCTCCCGCCATTTCAGTTGTGTGAGGCGAGCACTGAGCAGTTGAGTGAAATCTGCGCTTTTTGATGGATAAAGCTTTTTGAATAAAGATGGATATAAGAAAGTGGATTACCGGTAAATCCTCGAAAGGTGCAGCTGCACCCAACCCCGATGGACATACGTAGCACCAGCATTAGCGACTGTGGGCAGCCTGACACTAGCACCCCGACGGCTACCAAACCCGGATTATCCATATATTGCATCGGGTGAATGCCCTGGGGCACCAGCCAATGGGGGGGCACCAAATTATTCGGACAATGAATAGACCTTTAAAATATTTGGGGCACATTTTTAAAATATAGGCTATATTTACTGGAAGACATCCACACAGATACAAAACTAACGGTTATATTTAGGCTATCATATAAATAATAAGATAAATAATTGCGAGTGCCCCACCCCTCAAATTTTCACTTGCAAAGTAAAAAAATTAAATAAATAAAAAGTGTGTGTGTTGGGGGGGGGCACACATCAAGTCTGGTCACCCTAGGGCACCCTAGGGGGTTAATCCGGGCCTGACGGCTACCACTAGTGAGGTAAGTCCTACTAGCCCAACTGTTAGGGCTAGGGCTACTACTAGCCTTGCTAGCCCCCCGATGAAAGTTTTGTTACTTTTCGAGCCACCAAACAGACTGCTACAAAGCGAGAACATGGACCTGTTCACTGCGGTTACTCTTGTGAACAGTGCATCTGAATGCATAAAATCACTGCGCACAGAGGATGAGTTTACTGCGCTCTGGGACCTCTGCTCTCCTCCAGCCTCAGCCACTGACGAGGCTGGTCCCAGCTGTCCAACTAAGAGAAGACGCACAATTAACAAGAGCTTTGGTACATTTGTAGTTGAAGGAACGGTTGGACAGTCACAGAGGGACACTGGCGAAAAGACAGAGTTCCTGGGAGTGTTTTACAGTGTTATTGATGCTGTGCAAGGAGAGATGGATGCGCGTTTTGGAGAGCGCAGCTGCAAGCTCATTGGTGCGCTGGCTGCTTTAAACCCAGAGGCCGAGGATTTCATGGATCCATCGAAGGTCACTCCTCTCCTAAGATTAGCTCGAACTGAAGTGGTTGAATCTGAATATGCTGTGGCTCGTGGTGGGTTCCTGGTAAAGAAGATGGAGGACACCTCGTTTCCCCCCAAAGATGGACAATGGACAATAGCCAATATTCTCAGTATACATTCCACTCAGCACTCCAGGCCATGCCAACTGTCATCCAAGCTTATACACTCGCCCTAACTTTGGGAGCGTCTACCGCGACTTGTGAAAACTCTTTTTCAACACTTAAAAACATTTTCTCTGAGCATCGGCGCAGCATGTTGCACAAGCGCAAGGCTCAACTGATTCAGCTTGCCTTCGAAAAGGACCTCACCCACAAGTTCAAGGATGAGTGGAAGGACTTACTGATGAGGAGATTCAGCACTGAAAAACGCCGCCTCCTTCTTTTCTGAGCCGGGTGTGTGTGTGTGTGTGTGTGTGTGTGTGTGTGTGTGTGTGTGTGTGTGTGTGTCCGTGTGAGCACACGCCGTGGTGATGTTTTGCTAGTTGTATTCTCGACAGCTTTTTCAACTGGAGAGATGAGCTGTTTGCACGGTTATGCTATATTTAATGTGCTTTGTGTATAACGTGTTCAATGATGAGGATCTGGCTGATCCTATTTGCTGTAGATGGGTGGTTTTAATGTGATGATCACACGATCGGTCGGTCATACTGTATCCCTTTTGGAAGTGCACTGATTGCGTGCCAGTCTCCTAATTTTAGTTACGTAGGCTATCCCTGGCATTTATTTAATTATTGTTCTTGTAAGTGTGCCGGGTTGGTGCCAATTATTGACCTGTGCGCATTATAATGCACAACTTGGCCGCCGCCTCTCCACGCTATAAAGTAACTTGCATTCAAATAATTTTAGCTTAGGCCTACTCGGGTCGACAAGGCCTTGTAATAAACCAGCTTCGCCTGTGTTTATTGTTATGTTATTTGCTGCATTCTGATAATTTTAGGTCTAGTCTTCATCGGTAGGCTACGTGTCCAATTTAGCCTCTGCAACCTACTATGCATGTCAGTGTTGCATGACGAATACCATAGCATATCGGATTATAAAAATAGTTAATAATAATTGTGCCCCCCCATGCAGTTCATTGGCCCACCCTAAGACTGGGCCCTGGTGACGGGTCTGTCTGGGGTCCATCACTGGGGCCTCCTCCAGGAAGGTCTGGACATCCTCCTTCGTTTAAAAAAAGGAAAAAGGAAGACACATTCATTCATGTTCAACAATCTGGGAAAAATGTGACGGAATGTGAACTTGTTTTAGTGTCTGGGATATCTGCCACATTCATGGTGAAATGAATGAATGTCAGTCACAGTACCTGGTAACGTGTGGAGAGATCGGTCCACATCTCCTCCTTGATGTTCCTCTCCAATGTGGAGTCCTCTGTCTGGGCTGAGTAACGGCCCTCCGACTTCTGTAGGATGAGAAGAATCTGACCACAGGTTGGACATATAGTCCATGCTAGAGTAGTGAAGAGCATATAGTCCATGCTAGTAGTGAAGAGCATATAGTCCATGCTAGAGTAGTGAAGAGCATATAGTCCATGCTAGAGTAGTGAAGAGCATATAGTCCATGCTAGAGTAGTGAAGAGCATATAGACTGTGTGTGTGTTTGTGTGTGTGTGCATGTGTGTGTGCGTGTGCGTGTGTGCGTGAGAGTGTGTAGGATATTTATGTAGGTAGTTGGTTGAAATAGATCACGAGCAAAGCTTCTGAGTTACAGACTATTTATTTAAGCAAAGTTACATACAGCAAACTAAAAGGCACTTAATGAGCGACGTCTTCTTCAAATCAAATCAAATCAAATGTTATTTGTATAGCGCATTTCTTACAGGATGCAACTCAATGCGCTTCACATACTGACAGAGCCGCAAGCAGGCAAAAGTAAAAAACCTGTACACTATGTAGCCAGGAAAATTCCCTTGCAGCCCTCTACACATAGAGCGACTACTAACCAGTTTGCCTACCAGCACCCAGCGGTGGACCCCCACACCCCCCCCCGGGGAGCCCCCGCCGCCCCACACACCCAGCCCGCCCCACCACCAGCACACCCGGCCCAGCCAAGCAAGCACAGACCATAAAGGCCCCGCACAAGGATGGCCAAGCAGGTGCCCCGGCGGCGGAATAGACCAGGCACACGGGGCAGCCGGGGGCCCCCAAGGGGAGGCCCAAGGACCACCGGCGCATAGCAAGCAAGCAAAGGCGAAAAACCTGTACACCATGTATCCAGGAAAAGTTCCTTGCATATTATCGGCGTACACACTGTCCATAAATTTAGTGTTATATATTCTTGGTTGTTGTTTCTTCAGGGACAGAGGTTACCAGCACGTGACCCATGTTGGAGAACAGCCTTTACCGCTGTCTCAATTAGACTTAAACTTATTAGCACAATCACATAGCAAACTAAAAGGCACTTAATGAGCGACGTCTTCTTGGTTGTTGCTTCTTCAGGGACAGAGGTTACCAGCACGTGACCCCTGTTGGAGAACAGCCTTTACCGCTGTCTCAATTAGACTTAAACTTATTAGTACAATCACATAGCAAACTAAAAGGCACTTAATGAGCGACGTCTTCTTAGTTGTTGCTTCTTCAGGGACAGAGGTTACCAGCACGTGACCCCTGTTGGAGAACAGCCTTTACCGCTGTCTCAATTAGACTTAATCTTATTAGCACAATCACATAGCAAACTAAAAGGCACTTAATGAGCGACGTCTTCTTGGTTGTTGCTTCTTCAGGGACAGAGGTTACCAGCACGTGACCCCTGTTGGAGAACAGCCTTTACCGCTGTCTCAATTAGACTTAAACGTATTAGCACAATCACATAGCAAACTAAAAGGCACTTAATGAGCGACGTCTTCTTGGTTGTTGCTTCTTCAGGGACAGAGGTTACCAGCACGTGACCCCTGTTGGAGAACAGCCTTTACCGCTGTCTCAATTAGACTTAAACGTATTAGCACAATCACATAGCAAACTAAAAGGCACTTAATGAGCAACGTCTTCTTGGTTGTTGCTTCTTCAGGGACAGAGGTTACCAGCACGTGACCCCTGTTGGAGAACAGCCTTTACCGCTGTCTCAATTAGACTTAAACGTATTAGCACAATCACATAGCAAACTAAAAGGCACTTAATGAGCGACGTCTTCTTGGTTGTTGCTTCTTCAGGGACAGAGGTTACCAGCACGTGACCCCTGTTGGAGAACAGCCTTTACCGCTGTCTCAATTAGACTTAAACGTATTAGCACAATCACATAGCAAACTAAAAGGCACTTAATGAGCAACGTCTTCTTGGTTGTTGCTTCTTCAGGGACAGAGGTTACCAGCACGTGACCCCTGTTGGAGAACAGCCTTTACCGCTGTCTCAATTAGACTTAAACGTATTAGCACAATCACATAGCAAACTAAAAGGCACTTAATGAGCGACGTCTTCTTGGTTGTTGCTTCTTCAGGGACAGAGGTTACCAGCACGTGACCCCTGTTGGAGAACAGCCTTTACCGCTGTCTCAATTAGACTTAAACGTATTAGCACAATCACATAGCAAACTAAAAGGCACTTAATGAGCAACGTCTTCTTGGTTGTTGCTTCTTCAGGGACAGAGGTTACCAGCACGTGACCCCTGTTGGAGAACAGCCTTTACCGCTGTCTCAATTAGACTTAAACGTATTAGCACAATCACATAGCAAACTAAAAGGCACTTAATGAGCGACGTCTTCTTGGTTGTTGCTTCTTCAGGGACAGAGGTTACCAGCACGTGACCCCTGTTGGAGAACAGCCTTTACCGCTGTCTCAATTAGACTTAAACGTATTAGCAAAATCACATAGCAAACTAAAAGGCACTTAATGAGCGACGTCTTCTTGGTTGTTGCTTCTTCAGGGACAGAGGTTACCAGCATGTGACCCCTGTTGGAGAACAGGCTTTACCGCTGTCTCAATTAGACTTAAAATTATTAGCACAATCACATAGCAAACTAAAAGGCACTTAATGAGCGACGTCTTCTTGGTTGTTGCTTCTTCAGGGACAGAGGTTACCAGCACGTGACCCCTGTTGGAGAACAGCCTTTACCGCTGTCTCAATTAGACTTAAACGTATTAGCACAATCACATAGCAAACTAAAAGGCACTTAATGAGCGACGTCTTCTTGGTTGTTGCTTCTTCAGGGACAGAGGTTACCAGCACGTGACCCCTGTTGGAGAACAGCCTTTACCGCTGTCTCGATTAGAGTTAAACTTTTTAGCACAATCACATAGCAAACTAAAAGGCACTTAATGAGCGACGTCTTCTTAGTTGTTGCTTCTTCAGGGACAGAAGTTACCAGCACGTGACCCCTGTTGGAGAACAGCCTTTACCGCTGTCTCAATTAGACTTAAACTTATTAGCACAATCACATAGCAAACTAAAAGGCACTTAATGAGCGACGTCTTCTTGGTTGTTGCTTCTTCAGGGACAGAGGTTACCAGCACGTGACCCCTGTTGGAGAACAGCCTTTACCGCTGTCTCAATTAGACCTAAACTTATTAGCACAATCACATAGCAAACTAAAAGGCACTTAATGAGCGACGTCTTCTTGGTTGTTGCTTCTTCAGGGACAGAGGTTACCAGCACGTGACCCCTGTTGGAGAACAGCCTTTACCGCTGTCTCAATTGGACTTAAACTTATTAACACAATCACATAGCAAACTAAAAGGCACTTAATGAGCGACGTCTTCTTGGTTGTTGCTTCTTCAGGGACAGAAGTTACCAGCACGTGACCCCTGTTGGAGAACAGCCTTTACCGCTGTCTCAATTAGACTTAAACTTATTAGCACAATCACATAGCAAACTAAAAGGCACTTAATGAGCGATGTCTTCTTGGTTGTTGCTTCTTCAGGGACAGAGGTTACCAGCACGTGACCCCTGTTGGAGAACAGCCTTTACCGCTGTCTCAATTAGACTTAAACTTATTAGCACAATCACATAGCAAACTAAAAGGCACTTAATGAGCGACGTCTTCTTGGTTGTTGCTTCTTCAGGGACAGAGGTTACCAGCACGTGACCCCTGTTGGAGAACAGCCTTTACCGCTGTCTCAATTAGACTTAAACGTATTAGCACAATCACATAGCAAACTAAAAGGCACTTAATGAGCGACGTCTTCTTGGTTGTTGCTTCTTCAGGGACAGAGGTTACCAGCACGTGACCCCTGTTGGAGAACAGCCTTTACCGCTGTCTCAATTAGACTTAAACGTATTAGCACAATCACATAGCAAACTAAAAGGCACTTAATGAGCAACGTCTTCTTGGTTGTTGCTTCTTCAGGGACAGAGGTTACCAGCACGTGACCCCTGTTGGAGAACAGCCTTTACCGCTGTCTCAATTAGACTTAAACGTATTAGCACAATCACATAGCAAACTAAAAGGCACTTAATGAGCGACGTCTTCTTGGTTGTTGCTTCTTCAGGGACAGAGGTTACCAGCACGTGACCCCTGTTGGAGAACAGCCTTTACCGCTGTCTCAATTAGACTTAAACGTATTAGCACAATCACATAGCAAACTAAAAGGCACTTAATGAGCAACGTCTTCTTGGTTGTTGCTTCTTCAGGGACAGAGGTTACCAGCACGTGACCCCTGTTGGAGAACAGCCTTTACCGCTGTCTCAATTAGACTTAAACGTATTAGCACAATCACATAGCAAACTAAAAGGCACTTAATGAGCGACGTCTTCTTGGTTGTTGCTTCTTCAGGGACAGAGGTTACCAGCACGTGACCCCTGTTGGAGAACAGCCTTTACCGCTGTCTCAATTAGACTTAAACGTATTAGCACAATCACATAGCAAACTAAAAGGCACTTAATGAGCAACGTCTTCTTGGTTGTTGCTTCTTCAGGGACAGAGGTTACCAGCACGTGACCCCTGTTGGAGAACAGCCTTTACCGCTGTCTCAATTAGACTTAAACGTATTAGCAAAATCACATAGCAAACTAAAAGGCACTTAATGAGCGACGTCTTCTTGGTTGTTGCTTCTTCAGGGACAGAGGTTACCAGCACGTGACCCCTGTTGGAGAACAGCCTTTACCGCTGTCTCAATTAGACTTAAACGTATTAGCACAATCACATAGCAAACTAAAAGGCACTTAATGAGCGACGTCTTCTTGGTTGTTGCTTCTTCAGGGACAGAGGTTACCAGCACGTGACCCCTGTTGGAGAACAGCCTTTACCGCTGTCTCGATTAGAGTTAAACTTTTTAGCACAATCACATAGCAAACTAAAAGGCACTTAATGAGCGACGTCTTCTTAGTTGTTGCTTCTTCAGGGACAGAGGTTACCAGCACGTGACCCCTGTTGGAGAACAGCCTTTACCGCTGTCTCAATTAGACTTAAACTTATTAGCACAATCACATAGCAAACTAAAAGGCACTTAATGAGCGACGTCTTCTTGGTTGTTGCTTCTTCAGGGACAAAGGTTACCAGCACGTGACCCCTGTTGGAGAACAGCCTTTACCGCTGTCTCAATTAGACCTAAACTTATTAGCACAATCACATAGCAAACTAAAAGGCACTTAATGAGCGACGTCTTCTTGGTTGTTGCTTCTTCAGGGACAGAGGTTACCAGCACGTGACCCCTGTTGGAGAACAGCCTTTACCGCTGTCTCAATTAGACTTAAACTTATTAACACAATCACATAGCAAACTAAAAGGCACTTAATGAGCGACGTCTTCTTGGTTGTTGCTTCTTCAGGGACAGAGGTTACCAGCACGTGACCCCTGTTGGAGAACAGCCTTTACCGCTGTCTCAATTAGACTTAAACTTATTAGCACAATCACATAGCAAACTAAAAGGCACTTAATGAGCGACGTCTTCTTGGTTGTTGCTTCTTCAGGGACAGAGGTTACCAGCATGTGACCCCTGTTGGAGAACAGCCTTTACCGCTGTCTCAATTAGACTTAAACTTATTAGCACAATCACATAGCAAACTAAAAGGCACTTAATGAGCAACGTCTTCTTGGTTGTTGCTTCTTCAGGGACAGAGGTTACCAGCATGTGACCCCTGTTGGAGAACAGCCTTTACCGCTGTCTCAATTAGACTTAAACGTATTAGCACAATCACATAGCAAACTAAAAGGCACTTAATGAGCGACGTCTTCTTGGTTGTTGCTTCTTCAGGGACAGAGGTTACCAGCACGTGACCCCTGTTGGAGAACAGCCTTTACCGCTGTCTCAATTAGACTTAAACGTATTAGCACAATCACATAGCAAACTAAAAGGCACTTAATGAGCGATGTCTTCTTGGTTGTTGCTTCTTCAGGGACAGAGGTTACCAGCACGTGACCCCTGTTGGAGAACAGCCTTTACCGCTGTCTCAATTCGACTTAAACGTATTAGCACAATCACATAGCAAACTAAAAGGCACTTAATGAGCGACGTCTTCTTGGTTGTTGCTTCTTCAGGGACAGAGGTTACCAGCACGTGACCCCTGTTGGAGAACAGCCTTTACCGCTGTCTCGATTAGAGTTAAACTTTTTAGCACAATCACATAGCAAACTAAAAGGCACTTAATGAGCGACGTCTTCTTAGTTGTTGCTTCTTCAGGGACAGAGGTTACCAGCACGTGACCCCTGTTGGAGAACAGCCTTTACCGCTGTCTCAATTAGACTTAAACGTATTAGCACAATCACATAGCAAACTAAAAGGCACTTAATGAGCGACGTCTTCTTGGTTTATGCTTCTTCAGGGACAGAGGTTACCAGCACGTGACCCCTGTTGGAGAACAGCCTTTACCGCTGTCTCAATTAGACTTAAACTTATTAGCACAATCACATAGCAAACTAAAAGGCACTTAATGAGCGACGTCTTCTTGGTTGTTGCTTCTTCAGGGACAGAGGTTACCAGCATGTGACCCCTGTTGGAGAACAGCCTTTACCGCTGTCTCAATTAGACTTAAACTTATTAGCACAATCACATAGCAAACTAAAAGGCACTTAATGAGCGACGTCTTCTTGGTTGTTGCTTCTTCAGGGACAGAGGTTACCAGCACGTGACCCCTGTTGGAGAACAGCCTTTACCGCTGTCTCAATTAGACTTAAACTTATTAGCACAATCACATAGCAAACTAAAAGGCACTTAATGAGCGACGTCTTCTTGGTTGTTGCTTCTTCAGGGACAGAGGTTACCAGCACGTGACCCCTGTTGGAGAACAGCCTTTACCGCTGTCTCAATTAGACTTAAACTTATTAGCACAATCACATAGCAAACTAAAAGGCACTTAATGAGCGACGTCTTCTTGGTTGTTGCTTCTTCAGGGACAGAGTTTACCAGCACGTGACCCCTGTTGGAGAACAGCCTTTACCGCTGTCTCAATTAGACTTAAACTTATTAACACAATCACATAGCAAACTAAAAGGCACTTAATGAGCGACGTCTTCTTGGTTGTTGCTTCTTCAGGGACAGAGGTTACCAGCACGTGACCCCTGTTGGAGAACAGCCTTTACCGCTGTCTCAATTAGACTTAAACTTATTAGCACAATCACATAGCAAACTAAAAGGCACTTAATGAGCGATGTCTTCTTGGTTGTTGCTGCTTCAGGGACAGAGGTTACCAGCACGTGACCCCTGTTGGAGAACAGCCTTTACCGCTGTCTCAATTAGACTTAAACGTATTAGCACAATCACATAGCAAACTAAAAGGCACTTAATGAGCGACGTCTTCTTAGTTGTTGCTTCTTCAGGGACAGAGGTTACCAGCACGACGTGACCCCTGTTGGAGAACAGCCTTTACCGCTGTCTCAATTAGACTTAAACTTATTAGCACAATCACATAGCAAACTAAAAGGCACTTAATGAGCGACGTCTTCTTGGTTTATGCTTCTTCAGGGACAGAGGTTACCAGCATGTGACCCCTGTTGGAGAACAGCCTTTACCGCTGTCTCAATTAGACTTAAACTTATTAGCACAATCACATAGCAAACTAAAAGGCACTTAATGAGCGACGTCTTCTTGGTTGTTGCTTCTTCAGGGACAGAGGTTACCAGCACGTGACCCCTGTTGGAGAACAGCCTTTACCGCTGTCTCAATTAGACTTAAACTTATTAGCACAATCACATAGCAAACTAAAAGGCACTTAATGAGCGACGTCTTCTTGGTTGTTGCTTCTTCAGGGACAGAGGTTACCAGCACGTGACCCCTGTTGGAGAACAGCCTTTACCGCTGTGTCAATTAGACCTAAACTTATTAGCACAATCACATAGCAAACTAAAAGGCACTTAATGAGCGATGTCTTCTTGGTTGTTGCTTCTTCAGGGACAGAGGTTACCAGCACGTGACCCCTGTTGGAGAACAGCCTTTACCGCTGTCTCAATTAGACTTAAACTTATTAGCACAATCACATAGCAAACTAAAAGGCACTAAATGAGCGACGTCTTCTTGGTTGTTGCTTCTTCAGGGACAGAGGTTACCAGCATGTGACCCCTGTTGGAGAACAGCCTTTACCGCTGTCTCAATTAGACTTAAACTTATTAGCACAATCACATAGCAAACTAAAAGGCACTTAATGAGCAACGTCTTCTTGGTTGTTGCTTCTTCAGGGACAGAGGTTACCAGCACGTGACCCCTGTTGGAGAACAGCCTTTACCGCTGTCTCAATTAGACTTAAACGTATTAGCACAATCACATAGCAAACTAAAAGGCACTTAATGAGCGACGTCTTCTTGGTTGTTGCTTCTTCAGGGACAGAGGTTACCAGCACGTGACCCCTGTTGGAGAACAGCCTTTACCGCTGTCTCAATTAGACTTAAACGTATTAGCACAATCACATAGCAAACTAAAAGGCACTTAATGAGCAACGTCTTCTTGGTTGTTGCTTCTTCAGGGACAGAGGTTACCAGCACGTGACCCCTGTTGGAGAACAGCCTTTACCGCTGTCTCAATTAGACTTAAACGTATTAGCACAATCACATAGCAAACTAAAAGGCACTTAATGAGCGACGTCTTCTTGGTTGTTGCTTCTTCAGGGACAGAGGTTACCAGCACGTGACCCCTGTTGGAGAACAGCCTTTACCGCTGTCTCGATTAGAGTTAAACTTTTTAGCACAATCACATAGCAAACTAAAAGGCACTTAATGAGCGACGTCTTCTTAGTTGTTGCTTCTTCAGGGACAGAGGTTACCAGCACGACGTGACCCCTGTTGGAGAACAGCCTTTACCGCTGTCTCAATTAGACTTAAACTTATTAGCACAATCACATAGCAAACTAAAAGGCACTTAATGAGCGACGTCTTCTTGGTTTATGCTTCTTCAGGGACAGAGGTTACCAGCATGTGACCCCTGTTGGAGAACAGCCTTTACCGCTGTCTCAATTAGACTTAAACTTATTAGCACAATCACATAGCAAACTAAAAGGCACTTAATGAGCGACGTCTTCTTGGTTGTTGCTTCTTCAGGGACAGAGGTTACCAGCACGTGACCCCTGTTGGAGAACAGCCTTTACCGCTGTCTCAATTAGACTTAAACTTATTAGCACAATCACATAGCAAACTAAAAGGCACTTAATGAGCGACATCTTCTTGGTTGTTGCTTCTTCAGGGACAGAGGTTACCAGCACGTGACCCCTGTTGGAGAACAACCTTTACCGCTGTCTCAATTAGACCTAAACTTATTAGCACAATCACATAGCAAACTAAAAGGCACTTAATGAGCGACGTCTTCTTGGTTGTTGCTTCTTCAGGGACAGAGGTTACCAGCACGTGACCCCTGTTGGAGAACAGCCTTTACCGCTGTCTCAATTACACTTAAACTTATTAACACAATCACATAGCAAACTAAAAGGCACTTAATGAGCGACGTCTTCTTGGTTGTTGCTTCTTCAGGGACAGAGGTTACCAGCACGTGACCCCTGTTGGAGAACAGCCTTTACCGCTGTCTCAATTAGACTTAAACTTATTAGCACAATCACATAGCAAACTAAAAGGCACTTAATGAGCGACGTCTTCTTGGTTGTTGCTTCTTCAGGGACAGAGGTTACCAGCACGTGACCCCTGTTGGAGAACAGCCTTTACCGCTGTCTCAATTAGACTTAAACTTAATAGTTCAATCACATAGCAAACTAAAAGACACTTAATGAGCGACGTCTTCTTGGTTGTTGCTTCTTCAGGGACAGAGGTTACCAGCACGTGACCCCTGTTGGAGAACAGCCTTTACCGCTGTCTCAATTAGACTTAAACTTATTAGCACAATCACATAGCAATCTAAAAGGCACTTAATGAGCGACGTCTTCTTGGTTGTTGCTTCTTCAGGGACAGAGGTTACCAGCATGTGACCCCTGTTGGAGAACAGCCTTTACCGCTTTCTCGATTAGACTTAAAATTATTAGCACAATCACATAGCAAACTAAAAGGCACTTAATGAGCGACGTCTTCTTAGTTGTTGCTTCTTCAGGGACAGAGGTTACCAGCACGTGACCCCTGATGGAGAACAGCCTTTACCGCTGTCTCAATTAGAGTTAAACCTTTTAGCACAATCACATAACAAGCTAAAGGGCACTTAAAGACCGACGTCTTCTTGGTTGTTGCTTCTTCAGGGACAGAGGTTACCAGCACGTGACCCCTATTGGAGAACAGCCTTTACCGCTGCCTCAATTAGACTTAAACTTATTAGCACAATCACATAGCAATATTTTTTTTGTTAATGTTAATTCACACCAAGACAAAACTTGAATATCTGCTGTGCACAATACTGTACAAATTAGCAGGACATTACATTGCTTTTTTGATAACAATCATTGCTTTTTCAAAGGAACATTTGGAACATTTGGTACAGAGGACTTACCAATGCGTAGTCTTTCTCCTACTGACTGACTCCCAGAATGTTCACATCCCAAGACTCTATCCCTATGTATCATTGTGACATCATATCACTGTGACATCACATCACACTGAACTTGAGCCTGTGAAGATGCAGTTTGGACATTTTCTCTCTAGTTACTGCAACTGTATTAATTGACAGACAGCTACATGGGACAGACAGACAGCTACATGGGACACTGACAGACAGCTACATGGGACACTGACAGACAGCTACATGGGACAGACAGACAGATACATGGGACACTGACAGACAGCTACATGGGACTCTGACAGACAGCTACATGGGACAGACAGACAGATACATGGGACAGACAGCTACATGGGACAGACAGACAGCTACATGGGACAGACAGACAGATACATGGGGCTCTGACAGACAGCTACATGGGACAGACAGACAGCTACATGGGACACAGACTGACAGCTACATGGGACACTGACAGACAGCTACATGGGACACTGACAGACAGCTATATGGGACACTGACAGACAGCTACATGGGACACTGACAGATAGACAGCTACATGGGACACTGACAGACAGACAGCTACATGGAACACTGACAGACAGACAGCTACATGGGACACTGACAGACAGACAGCTACATGGGACACTGACAGACAGACAGCTACATGGGACATTGACAGACAGCTACATGAGACACTGACAGACAGACAGCTACATGGGACGTTGACAGGCAGCTACATGGGACATTGACAGACAGACAGCTACATGGGACACTGACAGACAGCTACATGGGACAGACAGATCTCTTAGCAAATACACACATTTTAGTTTTTTACATTTTGAATTTTTTTAAAAATGCAACAAATCTGACCAGAGAAATACATGCTGCTTAGCAATAATTTTGTTGTTAATGTTAATTCACACCAAGACAAAACTTGAATATCTGCTGTGCACAATACTGTACAAATTAGCAGGACATTACATTGCTTTTTTGATAACAATCATTGCTTTTTCAAAGGAACATTTGGAACATTTGGTACAGAGGACTTACCAATGCGTAGTCTTTCTGCAACTGACTGACTCCCAGAATGTTCACATCCCAAGACTCTATCCCTATGTATGGCATCATTGTGACATCACATCACTGTGACATCACATCACACTGCACTTGAGCCTGTGAAGATGCAGTTTGGACATTTTCTCTCTAGTTACTGCAAATGTATTAATTGACAGACAGCTACATGGGACAGACAGAGAGCTACATGGGACACTGACAGACAGCTACATGGGACAGACAGACAGCTACATGGGACACTGTCAGACAGCTACATGGGACATTGACAGGCAGCTACATGGGACACTGACAGACAGCTACATGGGACAGACAGAGAGCTACATGGGACACTGACAGACAGCTACATGGGACAGACAGACAGCTACATGGGACACTGACAGACAGCTACATGGGACAGACAGGCAGCTACTAGGGACAATGACAGACAGCTACATGGGACATTGACAGGCAGCTACATGGGACAGACAGACAGCTACATGGGACAGACAGACAGCTACATGGGACAGACAGACAGCTACATGGGACAGACAGACAGCTACATGGGGCTCTGACAGACAGCTACATGGAACACTGACAGACAGCTACATGGGACATTGACAGACAGCTACATGGGACAGACAGGCAGCTACATGGGACAGACAGACAGATACATGGGACAGACAGACAGATACATGGGACACTGACAAACAGCTACATGGGACACTGACAGACAGCTACATGGGACAGACAGAGAGCTACATGGGACAGACAGACAGCTACATGGGACAGACAGACAGCTACATGGGACACTGACAGACAGCTACATGGGACAGACAGACAGATACATGGGACAGACAGACAGCTACATGGGACTCTGACAGACAGCTACATGGGACACTGACAGACAGCTACATGGGACAGACAGATAGCTACATGGGACACTGACAGACAGATACATGGGACATTGACAGACAGCTACATGGGACAGACAGACAGCTACATGGGACACTGACAGACAGCTACATGGGACATTGACAGACAGCTACATGGGACAGACAGACAACTACATGGGACATTGACAGGCAGCTACATGGGGCTCTGAGAGACAGCTACATGGGACAGACAGACAGCTACATGGGACAGACAGACAGATACATGGGACAGACAGACAGATACATGGGACACTGACAGACAGCTACATGGGACACTGACAGACAGCTACATGGGACACTGACAGACAGCTACATGGGACACTGACAGACAGCTACATGGGACGCTGACAGACAGACAGCTACATGGGACACTGACAGACAGCTACATGGAACACTGACAGATAGACAGCTACATGGGACACTGGCAGACAGACAGCTACATGGGACACTGACAGACAGACAGCTACATGGGACACTGACAGACAGCTACATGGGACACTGACAGACAGCTACATGGGACATTGACAGACAGCTACATGGGACAGATAGACAGCTACATGGGACAGACAGACAGATACATGGGACACTGACAGACAGCTACATGGGACACTGACAGACAGCTACATGGGACACTGACAGACAGCTACATGGGACACTGACAGACAGACAGCCACATGGGACACTGACAGACAGCTACATGGAACACTGACAGATAGACAGCTACATGGGACACTGGCAGACAGACAGCTACATGGAACACTGACAGACAGACAGCTACATGGGACACTGACAGACAGACAGCTACATGGGACACTGACAGACAGACAGCTACATGGGACATTGACAGACAGCTACATGGGACATTGACAGACAGCTACATGGGACACTGACAGACAGACAGCTACATGGGACATTGACAGACAGCTACATGAGACACTGACAGACAGACAGCTACATGGGATGTTGACAGGCAGCTACATGGGACATTGACAGACAGCTACATGGGACAGACAGACAGCTACATGGGACATTGACAGGCAGCTACATGGGGCTCTGACAGACAGCTACATGGGACAGACAGACAGCTACATGGGACAGACAGACAGATACATGGGACAGACAGACAGATACATGGGACACTGACAGACAGCTACATGGGACACTGACAGACAGCTACATGGAACACTGACAGACAGCTACATGGGACACTGACAGACAGCTACATGGGATACTGACAGACAGCTACATGGGACACTGACAGACAGACAGCTACATGGGACACTGACAGACAGCTACATGGAACACTGACAGATAGACAGCTACATGAGACACTGGCAGACAGACAGCTACATGGGACACTGGCAGACAGACAGCTACATGGGACACTGACAGACAGACAGCTACATGGGACAAACAGACAGCTACATGGGACACTGACAGACAGCTACATGGGACATTGACAGACAGCTACATGGGACAGATAGACAGCTACATGGGACAGACAGACAGATACATGGGACACTGACAGACAGCTACATGGGACACTGACAGACAGCTACATGGGACACTGACAGACAGACAGTTACATGGGACACTGACAGATAGCTACATGGAACACTGACAGATAGACAGCTACATGGGACACTGGCAGACAGACAGCTACATGGAACACTGACAGACAGACAGCTACATGGGAAACTGACATACAGACAGCTACATGGGACACTGACAGACAGACAGCTACATGGGACATTGACAGACAGCTACATGGGACATTGACAGACAGCTACATGGGACACTGACAGACAGACAGCTACATGGGACCTTGACAGACAGCTACATGAGACACTGACAGACAGACAGCTACATGGGACGTTGACAGGCAGCTACATGGGACATTGACAGACAGACAGCTACATGGGACACTGACAGACAGCTACATGGGACAGACAGAGAGCTACATGGGACACTGACAGACAGCTACATGGGACAGACAGACAGCTACATGGGACACTGTCAGACAGCTACATGGGACATTGACAGGCAGCTACATGGGACACTGACAGACAGCTACATGGGACAGACAGAGAGCTACATGGGACACTGACAGACAGCTACATGGGACAGACAGACAGCTACATGGGACACTGACAGACAGCTACATGGGACAGACAGGCAGCTACTAGGGACAATGACAGACAGCTACATGGGACATTGACAGGCAGCTACATGGGACAGACAGACAGCTACATGGGACAGACAGACAGCTACATGGGACAGACAGACAGCTACATGGGACAGACAGACAGCTACATGGGGCTCTGACAGACAGCTACATGGAACACTGACAGACAGCTACATGGGACATTGACAGACAGCTACATGGGACAGACAGGCAGCTACATGGGACAGACAGACAGATACATGGGACAGACAGACAGATACATGGGACACTGACAAACAGCTACATGGGACACTGACAGACAGCTACATGGGACAGACAGAGAGCTACATGGGACAGACAGACAGCTACATGGGACAGACAGACAGCTACATGGGACACTGACAGACAGCTACATGGGACAGACAGACAGATACATGGGACAGACAGACAGCTACATGGGACTCTGACAGACAGCTACATGGGACACTGACAGACAGCTACATGGGACAGACAGATAGCTACATGGGACACTGACAGACAGATACATGGGACATTGACAGACAGCTACATGGGACAGACAGACAGCTACATGGGACACTGACAGACAGCTACATGGGACATTGACAGACAGCTACATGGGACAGACAGACAACTACATGGGACATTGACAGGCAGCTACATGGGGCTCTGAGAGACAGCTACATGGGACAGACAGACAGCTACATGGGACAGACAGACAGATACATGGGACAGACAGACAGATACATGGGACACTGACAGACAGCTACATGGGACACTGACAGACAGCTACATGGGACACTGACAGACAGCTACATGGGACACTGACAGACAGCTACATGGGACGCTGACAGACAGACAGCTACATGGGACACTGACAGACAGCTACATGGAACACTGACAGATAGACAGCTACATGGGACACTGGCAGACAGACAGCTACATGGGACACTGGCAGACAGACAGCTACATGGGACACTGACAGACAGACAGCTACATGGGACACTGACAGACAGCTACATGGGACACTGACAGACAGCTACATGGGACATTGACAGACAGCTACATGGGACAGATAGACAGCTACATGGGACAGACAGACAGATACATGGGACACTGACAGACAGCTACATGGGACACTGACAGACAGCTACATGGGACACTGACAGACAGCTACATGGGACACTGACAGACAGACAGCCACATGGGACACTGACAGACAGCTACATGGAACACTGACAGATAGACAGCTACATGGGACACTGGCAGACAGACAGCTACATGGAACACTGACAGACAGACAGCTACATGGGACACTGACAGACAGACAGCTACATGGGACACTGACAGACAGACAGCTACATGGGACATTGACAGACAGCTACATGGGACATTGACAGACAGCTACATGGGACACTGACAGACAGACAGCTACATGGGACATTGACAGACAGCTACATGAGACACTGACAGACAGACAGCTACATGGGATGTTGACAGGCAGCTACATGGGACATTGACAGACAGCTACATGGGACAGACAGACAGCTACATGGGACATTGACAGGCAGCTACATGGGGCTCTGACAGACAGCTACATGGGACAGACAGACAGCTACATGGGACAGACAGACAGATACATGGGACAGACAGACAGATACATGGGACACTGACAGACAGCTACATGGGACACTGACAGACAGCTACATGGAACACTGACAGACAGCTACATGGGACACTGACAGACAGCTACATGGGATACTGACAGACAGCTACATGGGACACTGACAGACAGACAGCTACATGGGACACTGACAGACAGCTACATGGAACACTGACAGATAGACAGCTACATGAGACACTGGCAGACAGACAGCTACATGGGACACTGGCAGACAGACAGCTACATGGGACACTGACAGACAGACAGCTACATGGGACAAACAGACAGCTACATGGGACACTGACAGACAGCTACATGGGACATTGACAGACAGCTACATGGGACAGATAGACAGCTACATGGGACAGACAGACAGATACATGGGACACTGACAGACAGCTACATGGGACACTGACAGACAGCTACATGGGACACTGACAGACAGACAGTTACATGGGACACTGACAGATAGCTACATGGAACACTGACAGATAGACAGCTACATGGGACACTGGCAGACAGACAGCTACATGGAACACTGACAGACAGACAGCTACATGGGAAACTGACATACAGACAGCTACATGGGACACTGACAGACAGACAGCTACATGGGACATTGACAGACAGCTACATGGGACATTGACAGACAGCTACATGGGACACTGACAGACAGACAGCTACATGGGACCTTGACAGACAGCTACATGAGACACTGACAGACAGACAGCTACATGGGACGTTGACAGGCAGCTACATGGGACATTGACAGACAGACAGCTACATGGGACACTGACAGACAGCTACATGGGACAGACAGATCTCTTAGCAAATACACACTTTTTTTTTTTTTACATTTTGATTTTTTTTTTTTAATTCAACAAACCTGAACAGAGAAATACATGCTGCTTAGCAATATTTTTTTTGTTAATGTTAATTCACACCAAGACAAAACTTGAATATCTGCTGTGCACAATACTGTACAAATTAGCAGGACATTACATTGCTTTTTTGATAACAATCATTGCTTTTTCAAAGGAACATTTGGAACATTTGGTACAGAGGACTTACCAATGCGTAGTCTTTCTCCTACTGACTGACTCCCAGAATGTTCACATCCCAAGACTCTATCCCTATGTATGGCATCATTGTGACATCATATCACTGTGACATCACACTGAACTTGAGCTTGTGAAGATGCAGTTTGGACATTTTCTCTCTAGTTACTGCAACTGTATTAATTGACAGACAGCTACATGGGACAGACAGACAGCTACATGGGACACTGACAGACAGCTACATGGGACACTGACAGACAGCTACATGGGACAGACAGACAGATACATGGGACACTGACAGACAGCTACATGGGACTCTGACAGACAGCTACATGGGACAGACAGACAGATACATGGGACAGACAGACAGCTACATGGGACAGACAGACAGCTACATGGGACAGACAGACAGATACATGGGGCTCTGACAGACAGCTACATGGGGCTCTGACAGACAGCTACATGGGACAAACAGACAGCTACATGGGACACTGACAGACAGCTACATGGGACACTGACAGACAGCTACATGGGACACTGACAGACAGCTACATGGGACACTGACAGATAGACAGCTACATGGGACACTGACAGACAGACAGCTACATGGAACACTGACAGACAGACAGCTACATGTGACACTGACAGACAGACAGCTACATGGGACACTGACAGACAGACAGCTACATGGGACATTGACAGACAGCTACATGAGACACTGACAGACAGACAGCTACATGGGACATTGACAGGCAGCTACATGGGACATTGACAGACAGACAGCTACATGGGACACTGACAGACAGCTACATGGGACAGACAGATCTCTTAGCAAATACACACATTTTAGTTTTTTACATTTTGATTTTTTTTAAAAATGCAACAAATCTGACCAGAGAAATACATGCTGCTTAGCAATAATTTTGTTGTTAATGTTAATTCACACCAAGACAAAACTTGAATATCTGCTGTGCACAATACTGTACAAATTAGCAGGACATTACATTGCTTTTTTGATAACAATCATTGCTTTTTCAAAGGAACATTTGGAACATTTGGTACAGAGGACTTACCAATGCGTAGTCTTTCTGCAACTGACTGACTCCCAGAATGTTCACATCCCAAGACTCTATCCCTATGTATGGCATCATTGTGACATCATATCACTGTGACATCACATCACACTGAACTTGAGCCTGTGAAGATGCAGTTTGGACATTTTCTCTCTAGTTACTGCAACTGTATTAATTGACAGACAGCTACATGGGACAGACAGACAGCTACATGGGACACTGACAGACAGCTACATGGGACACTGACAGACAGCTACATGGGACAGACAGACAGATACATGGGACACTGACAGACAGCTACATGGGACTCTGACAGACAGCTACATGGGACAGACAGACAGATACATGGGACAGACAGACAGCTACATGGGACAGACAGACAGCTACATGGGACAGACAGACAGATACATGGGGCTCTGACAGACAGCTACATGGGGCTCTGACAGACAGCTACATGGGACAAACAGACAGCTACATGGGACACTGACAGACAGCTACATGGGACACTGACAGACAGCTACATGGGACACTGACAGACAGCTACATGGGACACTGACAGATAGACAGCTACATGGGACACTGACAGACAGACAGCTACATGGAACACTGACAGACAGACAGCTACATGTGACACTGACAGACAGACAGCTACATGGGACACTGACAGACAGACAGCTACATGGGACATTGACAGACAGCTACATGAGACACTGACAGACAGACAGCTACATGGGACATTGACAGGCAGCTACATGGGACATTGACAGACAGACAGCTACATGGGACACTGACAGACAGCTACATGGGACAGACAGATCTCTTAGCAAAGACACACATTTTAGTTTTTTACATTTTGAATTTTTTTAAAAATGCAACAAATCTGACCAGAGAAATACATGCTGCTTAGCAATAATTTTGTTGTTAATGTTAATTCACACCAAGACAAAACTTGAATATCTGCTGTGCACAATACTGTACAAATTAGCAGGACATTACATTGCTTTTTTGATAACAATCATTGCTTTTTCAAAGGAACATTTGGAACATTTGGTACAGAGGACTTACCAATGCGTAGTCTTTCTGCAACTGACTGACTCCCAGAATGTTCACATCCCAAGACTCTATCCCTATGTATGGCATCATTGTGACATCACATCACTGTGACATCACATCACACTGGACTTGAGCCTGTGAAGATGCAGTTTGGACATTTTCTCTCTAGTTACTGCAAATGTATTAATTGACAGACAGCTACATGGGACAGACAGAGAGCTACATGGGACACTGACAGACAGCTACATGGGACACTGACAGACTGCTACATGGGACACTGACAGACAGCTACATGGGGCTCTGACAGACAGCTACATGGAACACTGACAGACAGACAGCTATATGGAACACTGACAGACAGATAGCTACATGGGACACTGACAGACAGACAGCTACATGGGACACTGACAGACAGACAGCTACATGGGACATTGATAGACAGCTACATGGGACACTGACAGACAGACAGCTACATGGGACACTGACAGACAGACAGCTACATGGGACATTGATAGACAGCTACATGGAACACTAACAGATAGACAGCTATATGGAACACTGACAGACAGACAGCTATATGGGACACTGATAGACAGCTACATGAGACACTGACAGACAGACAGCTACATGGGACATTGAGAGACAGACAGCTACATGGGACACTGACAGACAGCTACATGGGACACTGACAGATAGACAGCTACATGGGACACTGGCAGACAGACAGCTACATGGGACACTGGCAGACAGACAGCTACATGGGACACTGGCAGACAGACAGCTACATGGGACACTGACAGACAGACAGCTACATGGGACACTGACAGACAGCTACATGGGACACTGACAGACAGACAGCTACATGGGACACTGACAGACAGCTACATGGGACATTGACAGACAGCTACATGGGACAGATAGACAGCTACATGGGACACTGACAGACAGCTCCATGGGACACTGACAGACAGCTACATGGGACACTGACAGCTACATGGGACACTGACAGCTACATGGAACACTGACAGATAGACAGCTACATGGGACACTGACAGACAGACAGCTATATGGAACACTGACAGACAGATAGCTACATGGGACACTGACAGACAGACAGCTACATGGGACACTGACAGACAGACAGCTACATGGGACATTGATAGACAGCTACATGAGACATTGACAGACAGACAGCTACATGGGACAGACAGATCTCTTAGCAAATACACACATTTAATTTTTTTACTTTTTTTTTTTTTTTTTAAATGCAACAAATCTGACCAGAGAAATACATGCTGCTTAGCAATAATTTGTTTGTTAATTCACACCAAGACAAAACTTGAATATCTGCTGTGCACAATACTGTACAAATTAGCAGGACATTACATTGCTTTTTTGATAACAATCATTGCTTTTTCAAAGGAACATTTGGAACATTTGGTACAGAGGACTTACCAATGCGTGGTCTTTCTCCTACTGACTGACTCCCAGAATGTTCACATCCCAAGACTCTGTCCCTATGTATGGCATCATTGTGACATCACATCACTGTGACATCACATCACACTGCACTTGAGCCTGTGAAGATGCAGTCTGGACATTTTCTCTCTAGTTACTGCAACTGTATTAATTGACAGACAGCTACATGGGACAGACAGACAGCGACATGGGACACTGACAGACAGCTACATGGGACATTGACAGGCAGCTACATGGGGCTCTGACAGACAGCTACATGGGACAGACAGACAGCTACATGAGACAGACAGACAGATACATGGGACAGACTGACAGATACATGGGACACTGACAGACAGATACATGGGACACTGACAGACAGCTACATGGGACAGACAGACAGCTACATGTTACACTGGCAGACAGCTTACATGGGACACTGACAGACAGACAGCTACATGGGACACTGACAGACAGCTACATGGGACACTGACAAACAGACAGCTACATGGGACATTGACAGAGAGCTACATGGGACACTGACAGACAGCTACATGGGACAGACAGACAGATACATGGGACAGACAGACAGCTACATGGGACACTGACAGACAGCTACATGGAACACTGACAGACAGCTACATGGGACACTGACATACAGACAGCTACATGGAACACTGACAGACAGCTACATGGGACACTGACAGACAGACAGCTACATGGGACACTGACAGACAGACAGCTACATGGGTCTATCTATCTACCGGTATCTATCTATCTATCTATCTATCTATCTATCTATCTATCTATCTATCTATCTATCTATCTATCTATCTATCTATCTATCTATCTATCTATCTATCTATCTATCTATCTATCTATCTATCTATCTATCTATCTATCTATCTATCTATCTATCTATCTATCTATCTATCTATCTATCTATCTATCTATCTATCTATCTATCTATCTATCTATCTATCTATCTATCTATCTATCTATCTATCTATCTATCTATCTATCTATCTATCTATCTATCTATCTATCTATCTATCTATCTATCTATCTATCTATCTATCTATCTATCTATCTATCTATCTATCTATCTATCTATCTATCTATCTATCTATCTATCTATCTATCTATCTATCTATCTATCTATCTATCTATCTATCTATCTATCTATCTATCTATCTATCTATCTATCTATCTATCTATCTATCTATCTATCTATCTATCTATCTATCTATCTATCTATCTATCTATCTATCTATCTATCTATCTATCTATCTATCTATCTATCTATCTATCTATCTATCTATCTATCTATCTATCTATCTATCTATCTATCTATCTATCTATCTATCTATCTATCTATCTATCTATCTATCTATCTATCTATCTATCTATCTATCTATCTATCTATCTATCTATCTATCTATCTATCTATCTATCTATCTATCTATCTATCTATCTATCTATCTATCTATCTATCTATCTATCTATCTATCTATCTATCTATCTATCTATCTATCTATCTATCTATCTATCTATCTATCTATCTATCTATCTATCTATCTATCTATCTATCTATCTATCTATCTATCCAGTCCTTTCCTTTGTCCAGCCCCATTCAGATGGCTCTGGCATCTCTGGATCCAGGACCAGTACCTGGTTCCAACAGTTAGCCTGGTAGCAAGTGCGCTTGATGTGCTCTTTGAGGGCTGCCTGGGTTGGAAGAATGTTCTCTAAAGTTCTGGACTTCTGTGTTTCCTGGCATCATTCACCTCCGTGCTCTCACTGGTTCGGTCATACATCAGCACCACAAATGGTTCTAGCAGTAACTTTGATTCTTCACTGACCTCACTTGGCATGCACAGGAGTTCATGGAAAGCATCATTGACCTCTGGGAAAGACTTCCAAGTCTCCCAGGCAGTCTTCTTTCCTCGGCCAGCGAATGCAGAGACAGTGTCACACCCAGTGAAAGCGTAAAAGACTGTTAGAGTCTGGCACTGTGTGGGATTCATTGTGGCAACCATTTGGTGAACAGCTATGTACCGTAAGCTTGACCCGACACCAAAGGCAACCCACAGCTCATCAGGAGTTATTTTGCTGAATGAAGCCACAGCCAGTACCACCACATCAGTATCAACGGTACGTATGGTCACCTTCTTACAACCCTTCTGCACAGCATCTGCCACATGCAGAAGTAGACGAGTGTCGCCCTCGTCTTGCGAACATGGGGCAAGGCAGGCCAAGGAGAAGACTCCAGTTCCATCTGTTGCATACAGTTCCTTGCCCTGTGCTAGAGGTAGATGAACAGCTTTGCGTGACAGGAAAGAAAACAACTCGGTTTTGTTCTCATCGCATCGAAGGAAGTACTTCCAGTTCTTAGGCATCACAGTAGGAGGAGCCACCCTTTTCCTGCTGCCCTTTCCCCTCTTCTGTCTGGTCGAGGCTTTCAGGCTGGCAGGTAGGTATACATCCCAGACAAGGTTGACTACATCCCAGACAAGGTTGACTGTTTTTCTGAAGTTGAGCAGAGATGTATGGTGCAAACACTGTTTCTCCATACTCTTGAAATGTTCTTGATGTGCTAGGATTTAGCATTTGAACCACAGCTGCACCATTGAGAATTACTGCATCAGCCACAGGCACACTCTTGTCTTCGAGCAGATCTGACTTCAGGCAGCGAAGTAGATCTGCTTTAAAACCCCAATCTGAAGTTTTCGTCCAGTTGACAGAGCTGGTGGGGCTGCCTGGTTTTCATGAGAGAAGAAATGTTGGATGTCTCCATCTCGCGTTTGACAGGAGATGTGCAGCCTTGAAAAGAGACCACAGTCACTTCAGTACTGCAAATTGTGCCTTGTCTTTTGACCTTATCTTGACTGGTGGCCTACTGAACAGTGGCAACTTGTTCTTTGGAAGTGTTTGCGTGACAGGTGTTGTACAATCAAAAATGTATTTACTACAACATTTCGGTACTATGACTCTTATTCTGAAACTTGCTTTGAAACCAGTAATAAAAAGACTAACAGACAGACCTACAGTAGTTTAGCTAGCAGAAATATTTTGATCAGCGCTGCCATAGCTAGCTAGCAAACTCATTCCCGGCTATAATCAAATTCAATGTCTTTGCATGTTACAGTTAGGAACTAAGGCTTTACTAAGGTGTACTAATATTGTCTGTTCATAGTAAGTCAGTTTATCTGTTGGGATATTTCTGTCAGACGTGCTCTCCGCCTCGTGCATAGTGCACTCATCATGTAGCCTACTGACTTCTACTCTACTGGTGTTAGCTACTGGTGCCCTAGAGGGCCATCTGCTGATAACGCTGTGCTTAGCAGGAATAGGAGGTACATTTTTACCTTGACCTTGACCTAATTGCATTTCTTGAATTCTGGCAATCTCAAAAGTATCACCAAATGAATGGGCATCACTAACTTAGTTGGAAATGACACCGTAAGTGTTTTTCTACTCTGTTTGGTTCCAAAATTAAGCGTGTTTGAACATTAGACACGGTGGACTGGCGGTCATCTTAAATTTGACCTCTCCCGGGCCTCTGGGGTCAAATCTGACTTCCCTCCACATCTGAAAACAAACCTTATGGTATGTACTAACTATGGTAGAAATGTCATGCTTTCTTCAAAAAGTGCACAATTTCTCATAATATGAGAGCTTAGCCGCTGTACTAGTAAGGCTTCGTTCACACAGCAGGTCTTGATGCTAAATTCCGAATTTTTACACAGATCCGATTTGTTGGTTTGGCAGTTCACATTACTTTGAAAATGTGACCTGAGATGTGTAGGTAGATCCAAAGAGAACTAGCATCCTCTGGAGCATGCCTCCTCATGTGTGGAAAGTTCTCCTCTTTGAGAGAAGAGTAAAAGTCCAGCAGTGATACTGACTTAAAGTGCTCTGCCAGTAGTATATCAGACTGCAGGTCCATGAGTCGAGCTGAACGTCGCTGGGTGTATTATCCACACTGCAGGTTAAGGGAGAACAAATCATGTTCATTTAATTCTCAACTGTTTTGAAGTCTTGAATCGCCTTGAAAACTCACCATGCAGAGCTCCTAACATGGATGAGTACCTGCAGAGGTGATCAGCTGAGGGTATGACTTGCTTTAGTGTTGGCAAGTGGGTGAGAATGTTGTTCTCAATTTGGCTGGAGAGAAACTGCAACTTTCTCATGAAAGCCATCACCAAGCTGTACATTTCATGTACAAAAAGGCCCTTGCATTGAAGTTTGGTATTTAGGTCATTCATTGGCGAAAAGTCCGATTTTTTTTTTTTTCAGAATAAAAGTCCGAAAAATGTTATTTCAGAATAAAAGTCCGAACATTTTTATTTCAGAATAAAAGTCCGAAAAATGTTATTTCAGAATAAAAGTCTGAAAAAAAAATCTGAATAAAAGTCTGAAAATGTTTAATTCAGAATAAAAGTCAGAAAATGTTGATTTCAGAATAAAAGTCAGAAAAAAAAGATTTCAGAATAAAAGTCAGATTTTTTTTTTTCAAATCTGGATAAAAGTTTAAAAAAAATCTGAATAAAAGTCTGATTTTTTTTTTTTTAATATCCCCCCAAAGTGTCCCCCCCAATGTGTGACTGACTATTTCGCCCTTGGTTCAAACCCAGGCAGCGAGACCAGCAAGAAAACACAACTAGATCTTCTATAATTCTAACTGGATAGTACTTCATTTCCAATCATAGTTAACTAGATTACTTATTTAGCTAGCTTACCTTTACTTATCAAATTTCAACATTTTGTGATATAAACGCAGTGCACACACACCGACATAATAGCGATTTTTTGTTATGCTTGTAAATAAAAGTTCTATGATGCATTGAAATGACATTAAACTAAGATAATAAGATGGTTATCATAATTTTTCAAATCTTTATTAATAAGTTATTACATAAACAGTAAGTGACATTTTCCGAGAGCGAAATCTGTTAAAAATGGCGGTTAAGGGTGAACTCTGAACATGGGATGACAATGTTGTGATGATTTCCATTGACCAATCAACGGTCTGCAGCGTGTGAACAAAGCCTGAGTCACCTTGGCTACGTTCACACTGCAGGTCTTGATGCTCAATTCCGATTTTTTACACAGATCTGATTTTTTGGTTTGGCAGTTCACATTACTTTTAAAATGTGACCTATATTTTACCTAGGCCTACATTGACTCCCGTGTGAACATTCCACGGCCCTGAACAGACCCGCATGTGCAGAAGGACAGCGCACTGTTTACAATAATAATAATAATAATAATAATAATAATAATAATAATACATTAGACTTATATAGCGCTTTTCTAGACACTCAAAGACGCTTTACAAACTGAAAAGATTGAGTAGTAAAATAAAAAGAAACAAAAAAATAAATAAAAGAAAGTATCCGCTTGTTAAGTCGTGACGTGTTTCCGGGTCCAACGTTGGCTATCTTCGAAATGCGCTGTCTTCGAAATGCCGAAATAATAATAATAATAAATTATATTTATATAGCGCTTTTCCGAGGCTCAAATACCCTGACAATATGGAGAAAACGGGAAAGTGCTGTGTCCCTTGTTGTATGAATAGATCCCAGTCTAAAAAACGATTAAACTGTCATTCTACCGCTGTAGTTCACAGGTACTCTGGTGCGGGGAATTTCTGGTTTGGACTCGGAAATGGCTAAACGTCCCTTTTGACGTCAGACTTAACAAGCGGGGTCTAATTAATTTGTAGATTACTAAATCTAAATCTAAGTGTCTTTGTAGGATACAGGTCTACTCTGTATACTGCAAGTATATCTAGATTTATGATATATAATGTATATGATAACATGATAACATAACATGATAACGTAACATGATAACGTTGCAACCGGTTTCATTTTCAAGTTGTTGTGCAGTGGAAGCCGGCAAAGATATGAGCAAGTGCGTAGAAAGTGCAGGGTTGACAGATGGGGCGGGTTACCGCTGAATGGGCTACTGGATTTAGCGGTTTAGACTGGTTAGTGTCATGTACTTATACTACCACCTTGGGGGGCATCCGGGTACTGCCTAGTATATATGTATGACGTGTTATGTGTTTGGTTGTTGACTAATAAAGTTACCACCACTACAGTAACACGGTCTCCATCTCCTGCTTGCTCTACTGTATAGAAAGTATATTTAGTTATATCAACATACCTAGTTAGGATATAACAAGTGGCGACGAGGATCGGCGAGACTTACGTGTGTTTTCGTCGGTTTTGTAGTAGAGTTAGGAGACGTTACGACGGAGCCAGGCTACCAAGGTATGCTAACAACATTAGCATTGCTAGCACCGGCAGTGAAAGTGACGCATGTCTGACGGCGAACAGCGGCAGCCAGCTGAACCAGCCCAGCCTATCCCAGCTGTTATTATGGCGGGGATATTGGGAAGCATCGGCCCCTTTGAGGAAGGTACGGAGCAGTGGAACTCCTACACTGAACGTTTTGAGTACTTTGCAGCAGCAAATGGTATTGAAGGGGTGAAGTTGGTGCCGACGTTTTTGAGTGTCATGGGACCTAAAGCATATAATTTGCTCCTTGCACTAGTCCAGCCGGACAAACCTGGGACTAAAAACTATGCTGCTATTGTGAAAACCCTGTCAGAGCACTTTTCACCAAAGCCCCTGGTGATTGCGGAGCGGTTTCGCTTCCATAAAAGGAACCAAGAGGAGGGGGAGTCAGTAGTGACATTTGTGGCTGCCCTTAGAAGGCTGACAGAGCATTGTGAATTTGGCAATGTACTGAACGACACCATACGGGACAGGCTCGTGTGCGGCCTCAGGAGTGAGGCTGCCCAGAAACGCCTCTTAACTGAAAGTGCACTTACCCTGGAAAGAGCTATTGAAGTGAGTGTGTCCATGGAATTAGCGACCAAGGACGCTCATCAGCTCAGTGAGAGCGGTAAGCTGCACAGAGTCTCCGCAGAGGACAGAGGTACCCAGAGCAAATGTTACAGATGCGACAAGAGTGGACATTTGGCTGCTGAGTGTTGGAGTAAGGATGTGGACTGCAGGAAGTGTGGAAAAAAAGGTCACATTGAACGGGCATGCAAAAGTAAGGGACTGATTAAAAATCCTAGTCTGGACAACAATAAGTCAAAATACAGATTCCAAAAGAGACAGCCTGTGCATAGTGTACAACCTAGCCAAGCTACGGCTAATCTCAGCAGCTCATCAGACGAGGAACCTGTGTATGTCCTGTCAGTAGTGGGAGGTGCAGGGGGTTATTTCGAAACTCCACTGCTGGAGGGGAAACCAGTGCGTATGGAAATAGACACTGGGGCAGCAGTCTCTCTTATATCGTATGCTGTCTACAAAGAAACCCTGCCGCATCTGCCACTACAACCAACGAAACTCAAACTGAGAACCTACGCCGGCGAGTCAGTGCCAACCAAGGGGGTCATCCATGTCACAGTCCAGGTGAATGGGCAAACCGCACACCTACCACTGTACGTCGTGGGGGGCGGCTTGTCATCTCTGCTAGGCCGTTCGTGGCTGGCGGAACTCCGACTGGACTGGCCCAAGGTTCACATGCTGAACAAAGGGGAATCCCCTCTGACTGCTATCCTGAACAAACATGCGGAGGTGTTCAAAGAGGAACTTGGAAAAATGAAGGACATCATAGTCAGTCTGAACATCAAGCCAGACAGCAGACCCAAGTTCCTGAAAGCGAGACAAGTCCCATACGCCATAAAGCCAAAAGTGGAAGCTGAGCTGGAATCATTGGTCAAGAGTGGGGTGCTGGAGCCCATCAGTCGAAGTGAGTGGGCCACTCCCATCGTACCAGTCATTAAAAAAGATACTTCGGTGAGAATCTGCGGAGATTTTAAAGTCACCCTGAACCCTGTGCTAGAGGCTGAACACTATCCACTCCCTCGCATAGAGGACCTGTTCACAGGCTTGGCTGGAGGACAAAGATTCAGCAAAATCGACCTCAACCAAGCCTACTTACAGATGCAGGTCGACGAGAAATCTAGAGACCTGCTCACCATAGTCACTCACAAGGGCCTGTACCGATACTGCAGACTACCTTTCGGGATTACGTCTGCACCGGCTCTCTTCCAGCGTGCGATGGAGCAGATACTGAGCGGCTTAGACGGGGTCCAATGTTATTTGGATGACATACTCATCACTGGAAGGACAGAACAGGAACATCTGGGGAACCTGGAGGCCACTCTGCAGCGACTGGAAGAATATGGATTAAAAGTTCGCAAGTCAAAGTGTGAGTTTTTCCAGTCTTCCGTCGAGTATCTGGGTCACGTGATTGACGCGGAGGGCTTGCACAAGGCTCCATCCAAAACCAAGGCCATCGTGGAAGCACCAGCACCTCAAAATGTGAGTCAACTCCGCTCTTATCTGGGGCTCCTCAATTACTACGGGAAGTTTATCCAGAACCTGTCTTCTCTACTGCGACCCCTACATCAGCTGCTGTGCCACGGGCAAGCCTGGGTATGGACTCAACAATGTGAGGCTGCGTTTGAGATAACGAAACGGGCGCTGCTGGAATCTGACGCCCTGACACATTTTGACCCCGCACTGCCCCTACAACTGGCGTGTGATGCCTCCCCATATGGGGTGGGAGCAGTTGTTTCACACATCATGCCCAGCGGGGAGGAACGGCCAATTGCATTCGCCTCCCGTACACTCAGCAAGGCTGAGAGCGGCTATGCACAAATAGAACGTGAAGCACTGGGGATTGTGTTTGGAGTAAAAAAAAATCATCACTATCTCTTTGGGAGAAAGTTTGTTCTCCTGACAGACCATCAGCCCCTCACAACAATCTTCGGGCCCCACACCGGCATTCCATCCCTGGCGGCGGGAAGGATGCAAAGATGGGCCTTGTTGTTGTCTGCTAATGACTACGACATCAAATACCGCAAGTCGGAGCTGCACGCCAATGCGGATGGCCTCTCGAGACTACCCCTGCCTGTGGACCGGCATTTTCTACTTCAGTCAAGTTGAGGAAGCGCCCATCACAGCAGCTCAAGTGAAGAGACACACCCGGAATGACCCTGTATTGTTGATGGATGTACTGATCACCGGTAGGAGGGGAGACCTTCCCGAGCTCAAGCTCTACCTCACAAGAAGGAGTGAACTGTCTGTGCAGGCAGGATGTCTCCTCTGGGGACGCCGGGTGATTATTCCGCCTGTGTTACGGAAAAGGCTACTACTGCAGCTACATGAAGGACATAGTGGGATCGTCCGCATGAAGGAGCTTGCGAGAAGCTACTTTTGGTGGCCTGGACTGGATGGTCAGATCGAGGAGACTGTGAAAACATGTACGTCATGCCAGCAGGTGCGCTGCATGCCGCAGCCAGCTCCCCTCCATCCGTGGGATTGGCCGGAGGCACCATGGCAGCGAGTTCATGTGGACTTCGCTGGCCCGATGGAGGAGAGGATGTTCCTGGTGGTGGTTGATGCCCACAGTAAGTGGCCGGAAGTGGCGATAATGAGATCGACCACAGCAGAGAAAACCATCGAGAAACTAGGAGAGATGTTCAGTCGATTCGGGTTTCCAGAACAGCTGGTGAGCGATAACGGGCCCCAATTCGTCTCACAAGAGTTTGAGAGATTCCTGGAGGCAAATGGAGTACAACACATCCGCTCTGCCCCCTATCACCCATCCACAAATGGATTAGCAGAGAGATTTGTTCAGAGCATGAAAAACGGCCTGAAGGCCTCACAGGGACAAGGATCTCTCCACCAGCGGCTCAATAGGTTTCTGCTGTCATACAGAAATATACCGCACTCAACCACTCAAGTCGCGCCGGCAGCACTTCTCATGAAGAGACAACTCCGCACCAATCTTGACCTTCTGAAACCCCCAAAGACCAAAGAGACTGTGCACCTGAAACAACAGGCTCAGGTCAAGAGACGTGAGCAGAGAGCAAAAGAAAGGACCTTCCGCCCCGGTGACCGTGTACTGGCACGTAACTATAACAACCGAGCTAAGTGGACGCCTGCTACAGTCCTGGAACAGACCGGGCCGGTGTCTTATACAGTGCGGACCAAGGATGACCTAGTCTGGAGGAGACACACCGACCAGCTTCTCGCGGGGTCTGCAACACCTGGGGAAAACACACCAGTGGTTGCTGCTGAGCCAAGCAACCGGGGCAGCCCAATCCAGAGCACACTCATCCAGGATACACCAGGTACAGTGGAGCCTGTTGACTCTGGATCCACTTTCACCGCTGTATCAGAGACAGAACTGTCGCCGTGTTCCACACCGAAACCTGTTCCGGATACAGACAGTGTAGTTCTGCCGGATGGCCGTACTACTCATCGCCAGTCACAGAGAGAGCGGCTACCGCCGAAACGCCTGGATCTGTAGTAGGGATGTGACAGACCCTCAAGAATGGGGCATAATAATCCCCTGGGTCATGTCAGGGTTTGAGTAGTCCGTAACTCATTCCCTTAGAATAAGATGAATGGTTTATAACAAGTTAACAAAGTGATCTTGTTGTTGTGATTGGAGTTCTGAGCGATTGTTAATTTCAAGGGCTATACCTATTTTCATCCGTGACAACTACATGTTGAATTGTCTGTTGCCAGGGGTGTAGGGGTTCAGGGTTTGTTAGTGAGCCTACTTGTTCATTAAGTGGGGAGGAGTTGTCATGTACTTATACTACCACCTTGGGGGGCATCCGGGTACTGCCTAGTATATATGTATGACGTGTTATGTGTTCCGGTTGTTGACTAATAAAGTTACCACCACTACAGTAACACGGTCTCCATCTCCTGCTTGCTCTACTGTATAGAAAGTATATTTAGTTATATCAACATACCTAGTTAGGATATAACAGTTAGGCTGTAAATTGTCAATCCCATCTGGCAACCCTGCTAGAGTGACGTAAAAGTCGCATTAAAAGCGACTTGACAATTCAGACGGCGGGCGCGTTGCTAAATATCAGATGTGTATCCGATGTAATACCACCTCTGAACGCGACCCAGGTTGGATTTTAAAAAGTCAGATTTCATGTGACTTGTTCCCACGGTCATGCATAAATCAGACCTGAGTCGCATGTCGGCAAAGAAATCGGATTTGGGTCACATTTCACTGCAGTGTGAACGTAGCCCTTGAGAACCCCTGGACTTGACCCTGGTCAATCCAACCCTTAATGCTGAGTGCCCAGCAGGGAGGCATCGGGTACCATTTTTTGAATAGTCGTTGGTACGACTTGGCCGGGAATCGAACTCACGATGGGATGTTAAGCAGGGCTGAATCTTAACAAGCAGACACATGGGAGGCCGACACTTTTTCTCCTTCTCTACAAAACTCAAGAAAAAAATCAATCATTGAAAATTCACAATTCGATTATGTGCTTCCTCTCCAGTGTCTTTTTAATTGTTAGCAGCCCTGTGCCGCCCTGCCAAATTGGAGCACCTCATCAACCCTTGATTACGGAAACATCCTCAGCCGTGGCTCTGGGAAGGGAGGATTCTGGGGGATGTAGTGTGAGGGGGCAGGTATCCTGGCAGCAATTTTGGACAGCTGCCCGATGAAATGTCACACTTTCCTTGTTGGACTAGTTTGCTTCTGAAGATGCATGAAAGGGTTAACTGAAGGTAATGTACAGGTAGAAGGTAGTGTACAGAGCACGTATTACAGATTTAAGATATAAACCAAACTCACCACCATTAACTGTAAACTGGAGAAAAAACTCTGGAAGAGCTGTACAACACACGCTGCCTCAGGAAGGCCTCCAAGATCTCCAGAGACCCATCCCACCCTGGGTACGAACACTTTGCTCGGCTGCCCTCGGACAGGCGGTTCAGGACCATGTTCGCAAGGACAAACAGACTGAAGCTCAGCTTCTACCCCAGGGCCATTCAGGCCCTGAACACTGCAAAGACCTAGGTTCTAGGCCCTGGACAATCTAGACAATTTGATGGCAGCTACTAGATTGAAATCAAGTGCAACACTGAAACACAACTGTGAACATTTCAAACCTGCAAACTGCGACACTTTAAATGAATGTGCAATAACACTATGTGCAATATGACAACCCTCGGGTACATAAGGTTCAGAGATAGGAAATGTTAGAATAGGTATAGCATAGCATAGAGTACAGCACAGTGTTTTATTTGTATAGTATAGTATAGTGGATAGTGTACATAGCCTTTATTTATGTAAACCTTTTCCCTTCTTGTTTTTAGTTTTTTTTTCCTAGCACCAGGGGAGCCCCCACTCCCAAATGTCGTTGTTTGGTACCTGTACTATATCAATGACAATAAAGACCATTCATTCATTCATTCATCATTCATTCATTCATAAAAGTTGTTGTGTATGTCAACAACAGACTCAGCCCTTCTTTGGCCAATGGGCGAATGACCACCGATGCCAAACTATGACATCAATGCATCCCCTGGCTGTACAAAAGCACAGCATGTAGCCAGTCCCGAGAGTGTTGTTGTTTTCATGGCTGGTTGGATCAAAGATGTCCTGGGAGAGTGGCAGAGATGGGCGACATTAGTTATGTAATTTAATGATGCAACTGGTACTCTTGTTACAAAGCCCAACAAGGGCAGCCACTCATTGGCTCAGATAGAGGACATACATTTTAATACATTTATTGTATTGTATTTAGTGCTTTGTCATTCTGGGGTGTAGTATGTGGATTGATTCTTTTAATTTAATCCATTTTAAATTGAGTCTATAACACAACAAAATGTGGAAAAAGTGAAGGGGTCTGAATACTTTTCGAAGGCACTTTATCAGACATCTTATGCTCTGAATGTCCCTATGAGGTCATGTACATTAGATACAGTGTTGTCAAGTCAAAGTTTATTTGACATATGCACAGGATACAGGTTGTAAATTGTACAATGAAACGCTCACTTCGCAAGTTATCTTCAACAGTATAAATATCAGGACATAATAATACAAATAGAATAATAACACAATAGGCAATAAGTGTAATAGGCATACGTGTAAATAAGGCAATACGTGTAAGATAAAGCGAACAATACAATGCAGTAAGAAATTGCAGCAGTGATGGTAATGAGTGTAAGTCAAACAGCATAATCTGACCTAAATAAATCAATAGTGCACATCAAAGGCTAGCAAGCACCGACTTACCCGGACGAATTCGGACCAGCTGGATAACGGCCAGATCACGTCATATCACAACTAGTTAGTATCTGGCCCAGAATATCACCCTATTTCAACTAACATACATTTGACAGAAAAAAAGTTTGCCACTGAAATAACTAAATGGTTAATCGAGGTCAAAACAACAATGTTTCTGACAAAAGTTTGCATTTCAAGTTCTGACAATATGTTTTTTTCAGTCACAGAAGCGGTGAATCGGTGGACGCAGCGATGCCACCTTCATAGTCGGGGAATATCTAAACATTAACTGTGTGTGTTAACTGTTAAAGTTTTTGAAGTGTTAAAGTTTTGTAAATAAAAAGTTATATTGACACAAGGTATAACTGTGTAATTGTACGCACGAACGTTTTTGTTCATAATTAGATAATTGTTCCAGTTTTTGTAATTGAAAGTTATTGTTCATAATTAAAACATTGTTGTACTGTTTTTGGCAAGGTTAATTAGTAAAAGGGAGCAGCAAGCCAAATAGTCGTGATGACGTCTTTCAGAGACATCCAGATCACATTAGTTCGGATGCCCAGTAGTTCAAAACTTTTAATCCCTATCTGATCGGATCAGATTTGGATTTTGGGTAGTTCAAAACCAGAAAACAGGATTAGGATCACTTTGATATCCGATCAGATCAGGAAATCAAATCCAAGCTCTAGTATCAAATCTTCAAAACGGGTAGTTCAAACCGACAACACGGGATTGGGATCAATTTGATCCCAAAAAACTGGATTATCTTGATCCCACCAGAGGGGTGGATTTCCAGTGGATTACCAGAGCAAAATGTACTATACAATTTATTTAAAAATATGTTTCAATATAAATAAGATGGCAAAATGTGTTAACTGAAATAATACACAATGTTTAGCCTTCATGGCAAATCTATTTTATTTTTCATTTTTTGGTCACATTTGTGGTGGCCCATTTTGTTTTCAACCAGTGATGACATGAATGTTTATGTATCACAACAAAGATTGTCAATCACAAATGTAATTTAGATTAAAGAAAAAATATCTTCAACCCCCCCCAAAAATCTGTCATCACCTTTCAAAAGTAATTGCGGACAATAGCATCTGGCATTGCACCACCACCCAGTCTCTCATTTAGAGGGAATTCCATAGGTGGGCCTAGATCATCAGCAGGTGCAAGGGGCTCTGGGGGATCACGGATGTCAGAGAGGGGGACTCTGCGATTGACAGCGATATTGTGTAGCACTCTCAGATAGTTGACGCATGCAAAATGCCTCTTCAGTACTCCATTATGATTTTATGTCCTTTATGTATTTTGGAGATCGGAGCACTGATATTCAGGATCTAGTAATCTTGAAAAGTCTGAATCTGGATCAGGGTGATTCTATCCTGAATTGCTTTGAAATACTGGGACAAAATCTGGCCGAATCGTCTGATCCTGGATCACAAAAAATGGGATTTCAAAATCTGATTGGATCTGATTGAGATTAAAAGTTTTGAACTACTGGGCCATGGGGACAATTTTAGCATCCCGACAGCGTCAGTGACTTGGTAAAAATGTCATTACATGCAGTGGTGTAGTCTAGTTTTTTCTAGTGGGTATACTGTGATTTTGCCCTCCCAGTCAGAGCGACACCTGTCCCGTAGCGACACCCCATAAGCACCACCACACTCACTTATGCATACAGTATGCATCTACACCAGTGTTTGCTGCCTTGGCGGGGGGCGGGGGGGGGGGGGTGGCATGGACTGTACTTGTACATCAAGCTGCCTCACGCTACAGAAACAGGAGATAGGCTCCTTCCCTATGGGCCGTTAGGCTCCAGAACCATTGGTTCTCAAGGCTACTTACTTATGTGGTCTTGACTACCTGTCCACTTTCTCACCTGGTTCTTGCTCTCTCTCTGGTGTGCCGACACCATCCTGCTCTCTCCTTCTCTCCCTCCCTATCCTCCTCTTTCCCTCTTTTGCTGTCAACCAAAAGGCAAACATAACAACCAGAGTATTTATAATTTAATAAGAGGTATACATTGAATTCATATCAAATCCTAACATAATTCTAATTGAATATTGGGTTGCTGTGGGCAATGCAGTCAGACACTGTCTTTACTTACTCTCTCACCTGTAAGAAAATTGTATGTCCAACTACAAAAAACAGACATTTCCAATGAGTGAGGGTTTGTTCCAATGCTTCAATCCACTGTCCATGTACTGTAAATATGCCATTATGGTATTACCATAAAGCCCAACTCTAGCAGAATAAGAAAGATTGTATATCTACTTTAAGTAAAATAACAAAGTGCATCCAGTTAGCTCTTTAGCTGGCATGTGTGCAGCAGACTAGCTCATCTAATCACCTCTGAGCTAGCTAGCTTGCTAGTTCTTTGACACTATTATTCACACCATGAAACTATAATCAGACACTTTCTAATCACAATAATAACGACTAATTTGAACCAACTTTCTCTGTCAGAACACAGTAATTATATTTGCTAACGTTTCAACTTGCTTACTTTCTTCTGCAGAGCTTTCACCCTGCAAAAACTCTCTCGCGTCGCACGCGCACACAAAACAAACCAAAAGCATTCTCCAGCGGCACGAAGCTGTGTGTGGAGGTCTGGCCCGCCCGCGAATTTGCGAAACCTAGGATGGTAAGGGGAGGCAGGGCAATACCGCTACCTGATTGGTTGGCGAAGCACTCCCTCATTGCCTGCCTCCCCCTACCATCCTAGGTTTCGCAAATTCGCGGCCCGCCCACCCCAAGGCTCTGTAGGGGAAATACTGAGACTAGCATTCTGAACGACTGGTTATGCGATAACAAACATGTCAGAAAGTTCGAAGTACCGGTAAGTGCTTCGTAACACAGACGGGGTGAATTTTATGAATGAAAGTGAAAGTTCTGTCACAAAACGCCGTTACGTATCCTCGCGCATTTTCTAGTGGGTATACGCAAATCCTTGTCCTTTCCTAGTGGGTATACGGCGTAGTCCTGCGTATCACGTAGACTACACCACTGAACATGTGTATGTGCCCCCTCGCCCACAGTATTTTACTCAATATGAGCAAAACGAAATGTTAAAATAGTAATACCACGTTCATTGATAAAATGACATAAGGGATGGAAAGGGGGATGGCAGTTTTAGAAGGGGGATGATTTTTTCCTTGGGGCAAAGCTAGAAAAAAGCCCTTCATCAATGAGAAGCAAAGACCATAATGATTGAATGATAGAGGACTGGAGTAAGGTCATTTTCTCTGATGAGTCCAAATGTCAGCTTCGCCCAACACCTGGTAGCCTAGTCTAACGGTTAGACGGAGACCTGGAGAGGCCTACACGCCACAGTGTCTCTCACCCACTGTAACATTTGGTGGAGGATCGGTGATAATCGGGGGTGCTTCTGCGAGGCTGGAATCCGGCAGATTTGTCTTTGTGAAGGACGCATGAATCATGCCACTTATATAATTGCCTCCTTCTGCTCTGACAATGTTCCCCAACTCTGAGGATGGTCACAAGCCATCAAACCACACCGAAATGCTTGAACTTTTCAGTGTTATTTCACCAAATATTGATTTCTGAACTCTTCCTAAGTTAAAACATTAGTACTGTGTTGTTTAAAAATCAATTTGAACTTGTTTTCTTTGCATATTTGAGGTCTGAAAACACTGCATCTTTTTAAATATTTTGACCAGTTTTCTGCAAATAAATACTCTAAATGACTATATTTTTTATTTGGAATTTGGTAGAAATGTTGTCAGTAGTTAATAGAATAAAACAAAAATGTACATTTTACTCAAAACACATAGTAAAACCAGAACAGTGATCTCAATTTTTCCCAGAGCTGTATTATCACATTGTCAAATGATTGAAATGAAAACATTAGAACTAAACTACGCATTAAAAAAACATTGGTGGTTTCATTAAGTTTCATACCAAATTAGGTTCAGCTGCCAAAATCGTGTCCAATAGCATCTGATTAAGCCCTACTTATTTTAGTCAGGGATTCAAAAATACTAAATAATGAAGCGATCAGAGGTTAAGCAATGTATGAGAAGTATGTTTTACTCTGGATTAATTTAGAAGTAGGTCCTGATTTAAACCAAACTCTATCCAGGAAACCGCTATTTATGTAGGTGTGAGAGGGTTCCATATCAACAAGCATGCAGTGGCCCCCTTTCAAAAACGGATTTCAGCCTCTTGCGCCATCTAGCGACTGGCACAATACACTGCTACTACCGGTACATACAAAAGAAGAGAGAACAATGACCAGTGTTGTTGAGTAGAAACATAAGGTAGACTTTATTTGATGGTGTTCAAAACCTATATAAGGTCTGTCATTACAAAACAGGTTCCCCACACAGTTGTATGTCACAGAGATTGGAATGGTACACTCTGACAGAAAGGCATCAGAAAGACTGGACCTACAATAGAGAAGAAATACACTCACATTTAAGCAGACGCCCCCACCCCCATACACACTGCATCCAGCCATGTCACCCCCCCATACACACTGCATCCAGCCATGTCACCCCCCCATACACACTGCATCCAGCCATGTCACCCCCCCATACACACTGCATCCAGCCATGTCACCCCCCCATACACACTGCATCCAGCCATGTCACCCCCCCCATACACACTGCATCCAGCCATGTCACCCCCCCATACACACTGCATCCAGCCATGTCACCCCCCCATACACACTGCATCCAGCCATGTCACCCCCCCCATACACACTGCATCCAGCCATGTCACCCCCATACACACACTGCATCCAGCCAGGTCTTATATGCAAAGCCAGACGGTCTGTCGCCATCTGGTTTCAAAATCAACATCTTTACCTTAACAATACTCTGGAAAAAAATATATGGCTCATTTCATTATTTTTTTTCCTTCTACATCTGTTTTTCATTAATCAATTCTCTATTTAGACTGGAAAAATATGTTATACGTACTTAAATCTGTGCCCATTTCATCATTCGTTTCGCTAAACTCTAAAGCTCATTTCAATACTCACTGTAAATAGTTTTATGGCTGCAGGTCTTGGATGTGTTATAACAGCTATAACATTAAGCTTCATGTATTCAGATAAAAATATCAAACACCCGAAACACAAGACCTCATGATAGTGACATTCACTCAGGTCTCCTATAGAAACTATGAGTCCACCCCTCCATAGTCCACCCTGACGCCACCTACTCTCCCCAGAAGCCCCCCCACCCCCCCTATCCCCTAAAGTTTGCACCCTTGTGTTGGCAGCAGTGAGGAAAGCACATACAAAATAGACAAAATCTTAAAATAGCCATTTAGCTTCTCTAAGTGCAGCACAATCAGAAACGTTATTTTCAAGTCATTATTTTTCTCCCCCCCTCCAATTTCTTTCATACAATGAATATCACAAAAAACAAAAAAAAATCATTTCTCAGTTAAGAAACTAAATGTGAAAGGATAAATCTTTGATCAGACAAAAAAAAAGTTTACCAATATACTGTGGCCACACTGTAACATCCAAAAATAGTTTTAAGTTGAAATATACGTTTTTCTGCCAAAGGAGAGCTGCTGGCATCTGAAGTAGTTTTTTTTAATAGATTCAACATACTGATGAGGTTTTTTTTCCCCATTTCCCCCCCCATTTTTATCTATTTTCTTAGCCCCCCCCCCCCCCCCCCCCTCACCCTCCAGCCCCTCCCTGACAGTTCTCAGACGGCCTCCAACCGTTGCGGAGTAGAAAACAGAGTCCTGTGTCATTTGGCACATGAGGCGCTCTCCGTGGTAGCCGTGGTGACGTCAGGGTCCGCAGCCGTGGCGACAGTGGTGCTCTTGTCCTGGTTGTCGTGGTGATTGTTGTTGTTGCTGTTGTTGTTGTTCTGGGCGTTCTGGAGCCCGTGGCTGTTGTTCTGCACCGCGGCTCTCTCACTCAGCTTCAGATCATCCAGCTTCTTCCACAGCTCCTCCCTCTCCTGCTCCTTCTTCTTCTCCCTGTGGAGACACACACACGCACGCAAATAAGGATACACACAGGAATGCATGCATGCACACATTGTTCAACATTAGTGTTGAGAGGATCCCACTCACCTGTGTGTTCAAGACACTGAACCCCAAATTGCTCCCAATGAGCGGGCCGGCGCCTTGTGTGTGTGAATGGGTGAATGAGAGGCCGTTGTAAAGAGCTTTGGATAAAGGCGCTATATAACTGCAGTCCATTTACTCACCTCTGCCTGTCTGATTTGTATGAAGCTGTCAGCTCATCGAAGAGCGTGCTGTTCATCTCCATCAGGGTCTTCAGAACATTGTAGACCAGTGCTACAATCGTCCTGGAACAATAGGAGCAACGCAGTCATTAGAAACACACAAATACTAAGTCATATTAACAGCTCTTATACTAGGTCATATTAACAGCTCTTATACTAGGTCATATTAACAGCTCTTACACTAAGTCATATTAACAGCTCTTACTGGGTCTTTTATTCCAATCTTATTTTATAGATGTATTTTTAACTTGAAAGTGACATGGACCCTTATTATCCTATCATGTAATTAGTGAGGTACACTATTGACTACAGTGTTTCCCCTAGGTTTGCTGCCTTGGGGGGGTGGCATGGACGTGGCATGGACCCTCCCCCCCCCCAGGGGGTAAGACCCTGCGACATACCAGCGTCATGTCCAGGGGGTGTACTAACTTGTACATTAAGCCGCCTCACGCTACGGAAACAGGACATAGGCTCCTGCCCTATGGGCCATTAAGCTCAAGAACCATCGGTTCCAGAACCAAATACCAGAGTATTTATAATCTAATAAGAGGTATAAATTGATCCATATCAACTCATAACATAATTATAATTGAATATTGGATTGCTGTGGGCAATGCAGTCAGATAATGTCATTTTGACTTAACTCTCTCACCTGAAAAAAAAGTGTATGTCCAACTATAAAAACAGACATTTCCAATGCTTCAATCCACTGTCCATGTACTGTAAATATGCCATTATGGTATTACCATAAAGCCCAATTCTAGCAGAATAAAAAAGATAGTATATCTACTTTAAGTAAAATAATAAAGTGCATCCAGTTAGCTCTTTAGCTGGCATGTGTGCAGCAGACTAGCTCATCTAATCACCTCTGAGCTAGCTAGTTAGCTTGCTAGTTCTTTGACACTACTTTACACTTTCTAGTCACAATAATAACGACCAATTTGAACCAACTTGCTCTGTTAGAACACTCAGCAATTATATTTGCTAACGTTTCAACTTGCTTACTTTCCATCTGCAGACATCTCACCCTGCAAAAACTCTCTCGCGTCGCGCGCGCACACTCGCGCACAATCTTGTACACGAGTGTGTCCAGCGCGAAGCGAAGTGTGGAGATAGGTTTGGCTATGCGAGACTACTGGCGGACTAACGTTACCAACGAGCCCATGGCCTAAATTTCGTTGTTTGGTACCTGTACTGTAGCAATGACAAATAAAGTCCATTCCATTCCATTCCATGGGCTTGCCACTCGCCAGATTCAGGTTGGGTTTTAAAAAAAGCTGATATTTTAGCCTGCTTGTCAGATGTTTGGTGTCTACGTCCGTAATAATTCCTCTTTCTTGGGGAGGCGGGGGGTTCTGTTGGGGGGCGGCAATGGTAGGGGAAACACTGGACTACATTTTCACCTCCATGCCTGAAATCTATGGTAATTATGACTGCTTTAGCCAGAGGGTTAGAGAGTTGAGAGTGAGGTACGTACGGGTTCCAGTGTTCTTTGGAGATTCTGTAGAGACTACCGAACATGATGGGCAGAACCTTGTCAATGTTCTCTTCGATCAGGCTGAGGATGTACTCGTTGTTCCAGAAGTACAGCGCTCGCTCTGCTACCTGCAGGGACACACACAGGAAATGAGATGGGCTGCAGTCTTAACAAAGGATATGGGGTATAAATAGTCATTTGAAAAAATTAGGGTTCTGTGTGTGTGTGTATGTACCTGAAAGTGTGGGTTGGCCACACACTTGGAGATCTGCTTGAACAGGGGTTCCTCAATCTTCTTGAACTGTGTGGGCTCAATAACATCCAGAATCTCCTCAATTTCACCGAGGTACATCACCTTGACAGATGGAAACACACAAGACACAACCAGACACATGTTGGGATTGAGATATTTGAAGCAGCTGTTGTAGAAGTCAGCAGCAGCAGTAGACAGACTGGTGTTATCATTACAAAGAGACGTACTTCCTTCTGGCTACAGGTTTTGGGCCAAAACTTCAAGAGCCCTCGAATCACCTGGGGAGGCAACAGAGAACCATTTAGTGAAAGAAACATAACAGTAACGTCTCATATGCAGATCCTGTATGAACTACTAGTGTTGCAGTACTACATATGTGACACAGTCTGATCATTTGGTCCTCATATCGTCAACCAATCAAAATGTTCAGACTTTTATTTTGAAACACGGAATTACGTTTCAACGTTGTTGAGAATCGCAACACAAACTCGCTAGTCAAGCCAAAACACTGCAACGCAATGGATTGGGTGAGTAATCCCCACTAGGGCTGGGACGACGCGTCGACGTAGTCAACGACTACGTCAATACGTCGACTTGCGTAATGTGCGTCGCAAATAAACAACATGGCTGCGACCAGTTACGAGCGACGTGTCATTGATTTTCAATAACGCTTAACTCTCGCTTTTATTTTGAGCACGCGAAAACGAAACCGGAAGTCTATAATATCAGAATGTGCCTCTTGTTGTTGTTCAGAGTCAGAGAACAGATACCAAACTGCCGGCATGTTTGCTATAATTATATTACTTGGCAGTAGGCAGTCATCACTCAATGCTCGTCTCATTTACAGAACAGCATGGGTTGCTTGCACTGTTTGATCGCGTCATAAAAAATGTACGTCTCACATTCACATTCGAACATTCACACGGAACACGGAATGGCCGAACTCCGACTGTGCTGTAAAGTGGGTGGAGTATGGACTCCGCACATGCGATAGTATGTATACTAGTATACTAGATAGTAGTATAATCATGCGAGCTTTTATCGACCGGAAATCTCCGACACAGTCGTACATCAATGGCGCGCTTAAGGCTTATCCCTCTGAACCTGGCCGATCATTCAGTGCATCCCTACTCTCAAGTATTGTGATTTTCTGTCGTTTTTCTTTTCCCTGTCAGTGTCCCTGTTAGACATGCCATCATTATGAACAGCTAAGATACTGTAACTTGTTGACCTCCTAACTGTCTCTCGCGACGCGCCCGCCCCACACTTTGAGAAACACTGACCTATAATAATAATAACCAGGAGGCAGGCGGGGGGAGAGAGGAGCGTGGGAGGGGGAGAGCAGAGAGAGGGGGAGAATGTTATATTGTTACTGAGATCGTTATTGTTACTGAGAGGTATAGTTACGGTATTCCGGTTAGAATTTCACTCGAATTGCACTAATTAGAGGATTTTATGTTGGTATTTATTTTGGTATTCCTCCTGAAAATGACTTGAACTGGCCTACTGCATTACTTGCACTTTTCCTTTTATTTGAAGTTAACTTTTATATTTTATAATATTATATTTTATGTTGGACTGTAAGAAAGAGAGGATATTTTTTGTTGTGGAATATTGCCCTGCAGTGCAGAAGCCTAATTTATATATTTGTACAAGAATAATTGAATAAAATACTGAAATGTTAATAAGAGAAGTTTTTGACATTTATTTTGGGAAAATTAAGTGATACATTAATCGAACAGCAAAAATATTAATCGGCAAAAATAATCGCTAGATTAATCGTTAGAAAAATAGTCGTTTGGGACAGCCCTAATCCCCACTGCTACCTAGTTAACTATAACACTACTTTACATTGTTAGCAGGCTCGCAAAACAAGCTGTGTTAGTTGACTAGTGTGTGTCATTGATTTTCAACAACGCGGAAATGGACTTAAATCTTTCTAAAGAAAAGTCTGATCATTACATCAGATCCCGACATGAGGACCAAAGCGTTAGAATGTATCACATATGATAGAACTGTATTTAGATGCGATCAGCTGCGTATGAGCCATTTATGGTTTTCAATGACGTCAGGACTGTGTTTGAGAAAGCTAGTGGCCTTTCCTCCACTGTAGAAGACGTGCTGTGTATAACATGACAGCATTCCTACAGCCAGCGTATATCCTCATAGAACGTGGAGAATGTATATTAGCTTACCGGCTCAGTGAGGGTGGGGTCCTTCTCCAAGAATTGGACGACACAGTAAGCCAGCTGCAGGACACACAACAGACAAGTATATATGTCATGATAAAAAAAACAAGTCTACAGTATGTGGTGTAAAACACTGAGATGTCAAGTTCATACTATAGCCACTAGATGGTGCTGTCATCCAAGGCTTCCTTCAAGAACCGTGCTCATTTCTGCTCAAACAGTGCTGATGAGTTTGTTTTTTATCAGGGCTCAACACCTGCTTTCCATAAAGACAGACTAATATCTATGTGAAGCATACAGTAATATATTCTTACATTGTATTGGATGAGAATGTCTGTCTTTCCAAGAGCTTCAGAATCTTTCAAATTCAAATGCGAAAATGGAGCACGTTGGTCAACAAAGAAGTTTAAGCATCTTCTTAAACAGACAACCTATCAGCTTTCTGTCAGACTAACATCATGCTCTTCAGAGAGAAGATGTATTACACAGTACCTGGAGGTCCTACCAAGTGTGTGTTACAGTACCTGGAGGTCCTACCAAGTGTGTGTTACAGTATCTGGAGGTCCTACAAGGTGTTACAGTACCTGGAGGTCCTACCAGGTGTTACAGTACCTGGAGGTCCTACCAGGTGTTACAGTACCTGGAGGTCCTACCAGGTGTTATAGTACCTGGAGGTCCTACAAGGTGTTTGTTACAGTACCTGTGCGTGGAACAGGGCCAGGCCTTTAGCGGTGTGCATGGGGATGAGCACCTTCATCAGGAACTGCTTGTGTTCCGCCTTCAAAGGCAGCGCAAACCCATTGATAATGCTGCAGAAAGACAAAGGAACACTCCTGAGCAAATGGAAGAAGGTAGACCACACAGAAGACGACACTCCAGCCTTCCCCTGGTCCTCCGTACACAACTATGGCATGAAACAGAGGTCTGGGGTGAAGCACATCAAACGCCTGAGTGTTTGCAATAAACAAATTACACAAGAACTGCAAGTAGTTCAATGAAACTCATATTACAAGGGTTTTTATCCAAATTCAACACAAAATGCTACGTTTAACGACTACGGCAGTAGTCAAAATTATTCAACCCCTTCATGACAAGCATCTCCAGTACTTAGTAGAGCACCCTTCTGCAGTTATGACCTGCTGCAAACGGGATGCAGAGCCAGACACCAGCTTCTGACAGGGATCCTGAGGAATCTTAGCCCATTGCTCATGGGCAATGGCCTCCAGTTCAGTCATATTCTTGCATTTTGCAACTTCAAAACCCACTAGAGATTTTCGATGGGGTTCAAGACAGGCGACTGTGATGGCCACTCTAGAATCTTCCATTTCTTCTTCTGAAACCAAGCCTTGGTGGACTTTGAGGTATGCTTGGGATCATTGTCCTGGAAGGTCCAATGACGCCCAAGCTTCAGCTTCCTCACAGACGGCATGACGTTTTTTTCCTAAGATTTCCTGAGACTGATTCCATCATGCCCTCCACACACTGCAGGCAGGGTGTTCTTTTCATCATATGCTTCATTCTTCTTCCTCCAGACATACCGCTAATCCATAGGCCTGAAAATTGTTGTTTCATCGCTCCACAGAACAGAGTTCCAGAACTTCTGTGGCTTATTTATATGGTTTTGAGCATATTGGAGCCGACTTTTCTTGTGCTTTTGGGTCAGTAGTGGCGTACGTCTTGGAGTCCGGGCATGGAGCCCTTCAGTGCGTAGTATGCGCCTTACTGTGCAAACTGAAACCTCAGTGCCTGCTTGCCTCAAGTCTTGCTGCAGGTGTTTTGTCACTCTAGGGTTTTTGACCACTTGCCTCCTCAGGAATCTGGAGGCAGCCGCTGATAGCTTCCTCTTTCTGCCACGGCCAGGTAGTGTAGCCACTGTTCCTTTAACTTTGAACTTGCAAACTATGCTTCCAACTGTATCTCTAGGAACATTCAGTGCTTTTGCTATCTTTTTGTATCCTTTTCCTTGTTTGTGATCTCTTCTCTGAACTTTTTTTCGACAATTGTTTTGACTGGAAACCATATTTCTAACATGCAATCAAACGTCACTCTCAACAAACCCCTAGCCAGTCCAGGTATTTATGTTTTCTATCTCAAGCACACCTGAACTAATGAAGCCCTTGATTAGTTGCACCAGGTGTGCTTGAGACAGGGGGTTGAATAATTTTGAGACTGCAGTAGTGATTAAAAGTAGCATTTTGTGTTGAATTTGGATAAAATTAATTGGTAATATTAGTTTTAGTTTATTGAACTATTTAACCTGTTCTTGTCTACTTTGTTTATTGCATAACAGTAGAACATTTAGATTTAGGGTTAAAATTTTAATTTTGACAATAAGCCTAATATGCAATGGGGGCTGAATAATTTTTATTGCAATTGTAGAGCAGCCTGCAGAGACACTGAAGGCAGATCGTAGTGCAGCGATGGAGGTACGGCTGTAGCTCAGACATGCCTGAACGCTGCTCTCCCTTGCCGTGACACAGCATTTCTGTGCAGCATGCAGTGAAGAGCTAACGGGCCTCGACACCCTGACATCTTTCTGTCCGACTGAACGTTGTCGTGTCGCTGCAAGCTTGAATTCCTTCTGACAAAAATGTCACCACACTCACCTCCCCAGGATCTCCAGGAGCTCCGCCACTCCGTTGAAGTGGTCGGTCTCGTAGATGAACCTGCGAGACACGGACGACACAAACCAAAACAAAACACATGCGGTCAGCTCAACACATACGGACACAGTCAAACAGGCAGAGCGTGAGGCTCTGGACACAGCGGAGCACCAAGGGCATGAGCAGAAACAGCCCTCCTCTGCTCCACGGACGCTCGCTGACTTGAATAATAAAATTAAAAAACCTGAGAGATGTGTTCAGCCACTCCAGCACTTGCACCCAAACAAACCTTTATTTTGGTGGGGTGGGAGGTGGGGGGTGTTCTATTTTTGACTCACTTGAGATGCTCAGACTCTTAACCCCAGGCAGCAGATGGTCAATGTCGGCACATCCATTGTCGCAAACGCTACGCTGACTGTCGTTGACGATGTTGAGTGCCCCCCACCCCCCCTCCTCCCTCCCTAAGTTGCCATAGCCTGTGCTCATTGTGGTACTGTGTTCAGTAGGACTGACATAGGGTGGGGTTCTGTCATGTAGTGGTCGTGGTCGTGATGACAGATGCAAAGCTTGGTGATCTCAAGGACACAAACAATCACCGGGACGTATTGACAGCTGAACAATTGAACAATGGCGGTGGATGAGATAAACTACTCACAGACAGTGTGTTTATGATCGAGTGTAGAGGATTACATAACTGCATACAATGCTGTGTTCTTAGAGATATTGTGCAGGCTACCACAGTCAGGTTAGCACAGGGAGGCTAGCACAGGGAGGCTAGCACAGGGAGGCTAGCACAGTCAGGCTAGCACAGTTAGGCTAACACAGTCAGGCTAGCAGGGGTAGAATAGCAGGGGTAGGCTAGCACGGTTAGGCTAGCACAGTTCCTTGTAGCTTTACACTGACAGGAAAAAGAGGGGATGCAGACAGGTGTGGAGTCTCCGGGGCACAAGTGGAGTCTGACTGGGGCACAAGGGTGATCAAGAGAGGGGGGGTGGGGGGGTTAAGTTAAGGCTGGGGGTGGGGGGGTAGAGGTTAGGGCTGACATTGTAGCAAATGAAGCAAATGGGGAAAAACACATGTGATTTGGTATCACTGGACTACCAGGGGGTCAAAGGCAGTGTGTGTTTGTGTTATTTGAAGGAGACGCCGCTGTTTGTTCCCTCAGTGTGCTGCGCTCCTCCGCTCACCGTAAGAAGATGTTGTTGATCTGCTTCCTGATGAAAGCCCGCAGCCCCAGGAACTTCCCATAGATCCGATGCAGGACCGTCTTCAGGAAGTCCCTCTCTCTCGGGTCCTCGCTGTCAAACAGCTCCAAGAGCTACAGGACAAAGACAGACAAATAGTCACTCCAGGATCATTTAGACAGAATTTCTGGAACTTAATACCCAGCTCTATCAAACAAACTAACCCTGACCGGCTTCAAATCAAAACTGAAATCATGGCTGATAGATAACCAATCATGTGACCATTGACCACACAGAGCCACAATTTTATTTATTTTATTTTTTATGATGTCATATTTGATGTAATGTTTTCTTGAGTGTAAAGTGTGATGTTTTTTTTATTTCCTGTAGTTCTGTTTTTAACTCAATGTTTATAACATCTGAGGCCGTAATTCCCCTGTGGATTTACCTGCCCAGGGACTGCTGATGCAATTTAGCTACCCTTCTAATTCAGGGGAAGTCAATGACTGTCAATTGTCCCTTTTAAATAAGCGAAAAAAATAAGTCACTCCATGATCACTTAGACAGAACTGAACAAACCAATACTTTTGTGTCTGAATAAGCCTCGTCTTACCTCGACAAACAGGTCGACATCTGGACAAACAGTGGACATAATCAAATCATATTTTACTCCAGCTACCAGCATCTTATATAACATACACATGTCACCCCTGAAGGCTCTGTATTGTATATAGATATAAAGCTTTAAAAGCTATTTTCAGCAGTGTGTGATGAGTCATTAGTTCTGTCCTTTTTTGAAGCAGTGGAACGTTTTAGGAACAGGCCGCTGAGCTCACATCACGGGCAGTTTCTAAAACGTGGACCTCATCTCCCGCTGGGTTGCCAGCACCACAATGACAGGGTTGCCCTTCCAGCTGGCCCCTATAGTCCCCCCCCCCCCCCCCCCATCTCCTCCTCCAGCCCTATAGTCCCCACCCTCCTCCAACCCTATACCACCCCAGACATCCCTACCACTGCAGACACACAGATGCTACATTCCAACACCCTCCACGGACTCCTTCTCAACATACTATTACTACAATGGCCTATTTGAAGATTCTACTACCTCAGCTTTAACAGGATGCATTTGGCCCGATTTCCACCTGGTGTTCACATTGATGTGATGTCTGCTGACGTGCCACAGGAAAACCAAAGAGTTCCTTGTTGTTTATCCCAGTGGGAATATGATTTGTGAACCCTGTGTCCTCACTGAGATGACAGGACTGCTGGCTGGCGTAGAAGCATGCTTCTGCTTTACTCCTGCCTTGCTGCTGTCATCCTTTAGGGCCTTTCACCATCAGTGAGAAAAAGGAACTTAGGGCTGAGAGAAAGAGTGAGAGAGAGAGAGACAGAGAGAGAGGAAAAGGAACTTGGGGCCTAATGAAGGAGGCCACTTGACAGTTTTGGGACGTATCATTCAGCCCTGCAGGGGGGCCGCGGGCCTGGAGCCTGGGTCGATACACCATCACCATAGTGATCAAGAACCAACCAGTGGTGTTTGAGCCAATGCCATTGTCCTAAAATGTACCTGTCCTGTTGTATTACAGAACAGACATCAACACACAACCGTTCAGGACTCATTGATAAAAACGCCCAGGGGAATGTCATTATGAACAATCAGTCAATCAATATCATTTCACTGTATGAAAACATCCTGAGAGTAGAGGACTGTTGCACCATGGGTGGTAGAACACTAATTAAACACAGTCTAACAAACAGGTGCTAACCTTCCCTGCCAATGAGAGCCAACATATTCAGTACGAGGCTACTCTGCACCGATATCTAACATGCTACCTTCCATGTCCTCTGCTGTTTATAATTTACAAACTACAAGTGGTACAGATGCTGTTTAAACGTGTGTTTGATAACAGTACAGCAGCTTTCAAATTAGTTAATCAATGCAATTTCAATCAAGGGGAAGGTCATGCCATTTGCAATTTATTAAACAGGGTTTAACATTAATGCTAGACTAAGATGCACTTTTAAACTGGACTAACACATTTCTCAGACATGGTTAAAGACTTTCCCTAGTCTCGTTTTAAAGTCTGATTACTTAAATTGGTGGCAAAAATATTTTGCTTTTTGAATAGATGGATCGCTAGATAGCCCCACTCGATAAACCCCCCACACACCCCCAGCCTGAACCCATCATAATAAACAAAGATCAGTGAACTGAAAAAGCTAATATGTTATTATCTCTCAGGTTGTTTTACCTGCAGCTCCAGATAAACATGAAAGCTAGTAATGTTCTGCTAAACACAGCTCCGTTTGAAGACTCTTATTTGATGGATTCTGAAGCCAAACAACAGCTCTCTATTCTGAAAGCCCTGTCTCACACTGAGACTGTGCAAAATTAGTGCATACACGAAGGGGCTAATCTTCTCTGTTTATGTGCAGCACTGTACCCACTTTGACTGAATTTTAAGAAACATGTCAATGCATTTCAGGTGGCAGATGATTTTAACACGGTAACAAAAATGCTTAGAAATCTGCTGCGGGTGCCTGTGTGTGTGTGTGCATGTGTGCGCGCGTGTGCATGTTAATGAATGAGAGAGAGTGTGCGACTGTTATAGGGCTGTGCAATAAAATCAATAAAGAGTTTAGGCGATTAAGTTATTATCAACATACATACTGTACAGACCACTCAGGTGGTTCACACAACAATGGAGCTCACATTTTCCGTTACATTTGGCATTTTCAGTAAATATGTGACACGTTCTAATGCTTTGGTCCTCATATCGGCAACCAATCAAAACGTCCAGACTTCCCTTTTGAAACACGGAATTACGTTTCAACGTTGATGAGAATCACAACACAAACTCGCTAGTCAAGCCAAAAGACTGCAATGCAATGGATTGAGTGAGTAATCCCCACTGCTACCTAGTTAACTATAACACTACTTTACATTGTTAGCAGGCTCACAAAACAAGCTGTGTTAGTTGACTAGCGATGTGTCGTTGATTTTCAACAATGTGGAAATGTATTCAGATTTTTGGAAGGAAAAGTCAGATCATTACATCGGATGCCGACATGAGGACCAAAGCATTAGAATGTGTCACAACATGAGTATCATAATGTATTGTCATATGGAAGGTATCACAACGTATGGTGACTCATGTATTGGTGAGGTCCTTCCCAACACACAGCCCTGGTGCTGTTATGTATAGCTGTGGCCCGGGGCAGGAAGTCTGTCTAGTGCCATGACATCAACAAGTGGAGTGACCTCCACGGGGAGGTCGTGACCCCTGGCACTTCCTCACCACCGACAGTGTCTCTGTCCTCCAAGGTGCAAACAGCCACTGTCGCTTTTTTCCTTTCACAGCGAGCCAAATGACGTGATGGCGCCGTTTAATAATAACCCCCGCCCCCCCCCGCATGGGAACATTTCAATCAGCGAGAGAGAGACAGAGAGAGAGAGACAACAGAGAGACAGAGAGTGAGAGAGACAGAGAGAGAGACAGAGAGAGAGACAGAGAGACAGACAGACAGAGAGAGACAGAGAGAGAGAGACAGAGAGAGAGACAGACATAGAGAGATCAGTCCCTGTGTACAGAGCTCTGCGTTTTTTAGATACAAATGACCTCTAACAGCAACAAGGGAAAAAGGAAAACGGAAAACATTCTACCTCTGCATGACATGGTAGAGCAGGTCACATGGTACAGCAGATCACATTGTACAGCAGGTCACCATGCTTCCATGCAGGTACAACAACAGCGAGTTGTTGCTCGGCAACAAAGGGCCTGTTCAGTTGAAGGATGCAGGTGAGGTTGGTGATAAATCATCCCTGCCACCAGCCAGCCAGCCAACCAGCCAGCCAGCCAGCCAGTCATCCAACCAGCCAGCCAGTCATCCAACCAGCCAGCCACACACAATGCAGACCAGAATGTGCAGTGTGATTCCCCCTGTCATGCCAGTGTCCCAGCAAGCCACATCCTCGCCCCCCTGACAGGCAGAGAGCACAGGGGTTCAGCTCATACCACAGCAGCAGCAGCCATTAGCATAGCCACACACAACCAGCAGCTCTACACGACGACAATCAATCAATGAACAGGGATGTCATCACAACACCGCCCTGACTGAAACCAGAACCCCCCCCCCCCCCCCCCCCGAGGACAACTGAAGACCGCAGTGTCACACGCTGAGATCAAGTCACTCGTTCTCTAAGCAGTTACAACAAGAAACTCGTGAATAATTAAGTAAGGAATAATAAATCCGTCCCCTCAGGGCAATTAGTAACTGGAAGCCTAACCAACCTTGCTTAAATTATATAACAATTCCAGCAATTTTTTTCAAGGAAATATGACATTATGACAAGCTTTCAAGCTGATGCAGTTTGATGATTCTTTTCGTCTAGCGTCAGCGTAGCGAGAGGAAACCGTTCTGTGGTCACACCACCTCCATAATACTGGTGATGATAACGGGCCTAGCTTCCTTCCCCTCTGCATGCAGAACAGACACACACAGGCCTACACACACATAACATACAGGCCTACACACACATAACATACAGGCCTACACAGACACAAACATCCTCTCTAGAAGACGCCCGACCGACATTTCACCAGACGTTCACAAAGGATACTTTTCCCCTACTAAGGACGCCTAAAATACACCCTGACTGCTCGCCACGGTGGAGTGAGACTTCTGTGAGCCCCTCATACAGGTCTTCTTCCATCTCTTCTTCCTCTACAAAGCTAAAAGTGAAGAGCTCTGACACTATAAACTATGGCTATCCCAGTCCGGCCCTCCCTATCCCCCCCCCCCCCCCCCCTCTTCCCCTAGCTCTGACCACAGTCCCTCTTTCCCTTCCTGAAAAGTAAACAACAGGGAGCTATTTAAAGCTTCCCCACGACACTCCGTTCACATCATGGAAACTCAGAGCACCTCGGATGGATGAGACTCCACCGCCGACATTCCAGGCCAGGCCGTCCCCAGTCCCTAAACCTCGCTGTGGGGAGAACTGCTGCTCACAGACAGACATGCCCAGTGATTGAAGCAGGGACAGACAGACAGACAGGCCCAGTGGTTGAAGCAGGGACAGACAGACAGACAGACAGGCCCAGTGGTTGAAGCAGGGACAGACAGACACACAGGCCCAGTAGGGACGGACAGACGGACACAGACAGACAGACAGACAGACAGACACACAGGCCCAGTAGGGACAGACAGACAGGCCCAGTGGTTGAAGCAGGGACAGACAGACAGACAGGCCCAGTAGGGACAGACAGACAGGCCCAGTGGTTGAAGCAGGGACAGACAGACAGACAGACAGACAGGCCCAGTAGGGACAGACAGACAGGCCCAGTAGGGACAGACAGACAGGCCCAGTGGTTGAAGCAGAGACAGACAGACAGACAGGCCTAGTAGGGACAGACAGACAGGCCCAGTGGTTGAAGCAGGGACAGACAGACAGACAGGCCCAGTAGGGACAGACAGACAGGCCCAGTGGTTGAAGTAGAGACAGACAGACAGACAGGCCCAGTGGTTGAAGCAGGGACAGACAGACAGACCCAGTGGTTGTCGTGGGGACAGGACAGCTGAACTGAAGCTCCTCTGCCAGGGTGAGACTCACTCTTTCCCCAGGGTGGGACGCCGTAAAACACCAAGCTCAGAGACTCTGAACTAGACCAGTCAGGCCCCTGAGAGCCTAGGCTACCCTAACCCTAGCTTATAGAGCCTAGGCTAGCTCACACAGGGCTGACACCAACACTGACACTACTGCTTATAGGAAAGTACCACCTGTTGAAATGGACCGTGTGCTCTGTCTGGCCTCATGTGAAGCTTGGAGGACGTGTAGTTAAAAGGAACGGTGAGGAGAGATCAACCAAACGTGTTCATTGTGTATCTGGTCAGAGTCTATTGACACAGAGGCTTTCAAGCGACGAAAAAAAGAATGTGAGCGGCTCGGTTCAAAGCAGAATCAAATAGCTGCTTATTCAAACATGGTTTACGTTTGATGTATTGTACTAACGGCTTCTAATGAAGGGATGTTTTGTCATCACACTGAGCCTTGTTAAAGGCTGCCAATGCATCTAGTTTCAATTCGTTTGCACTCTTAATTTTCCAAAAAGCAAAGTGAACATCAGTTTATAACAGTAAAATTAACTGTTTTATGAATCAATGAATAAAAAACACTATGAGGAAAATCTTTTTTGACACAATGGGTTCATAACAACAGCTCTGAACTATGCAGTCAAACATGTTGAATGTGCCACTTTGTGGCCATGTGAGCGACAGGGGGAAGGAACACTTACCTGCAGCACAAACTTCTGATCGATGTAGCGCTTGGCGATGCTGGGCTGGAAGTCTGGGTTCTCCAAAAATCGCAGGAGAAATTCGTAGACAAGCTGGAAAAAGTCCATTAAAAGGCTCATGAGACACGGATATACGACTAGATACAACACAAAGACAAGAGCCAAAGAATAAATGAGAAGCAAACGTCATGTAACATGTATGTACCTGTATGTGTGGCCAGGAGGCCTCTAGAGTGGGTTCATCCTCCTCTGGGTCAAAGTCGGGGTTGTCACTTGGCGGAAGAGTCCGGAAGATATTGGTGCAGATCTGTGGACCAAAAAAAAAAGAGTTAATAACTTTTACACAACCTTTTCAAGCGATGGACATTTCGGATAAGAGGAAGACTGCAAGAGAATTGAAACACCGTTCAATGCTGTGTTTGTAGCTTTAGTGACAGAGGTGACGTTCATTCTAAGAATGAGTTGGCTTACGTTGTTTGCATCATTGATCGGCGACCAGAAAGCATTATCGGATTTCCCTGATTTGATATTTTTACGGAATATCGTCCGATTCCGACTGCTCTCCGATCGATCAGGGCATCCCTAGTTTCTAGTAATTTGACCGAGACGGAAGATTAAAACATATCCTAATTTTCAGACAATGAGATTAAGATGTAGGCCTGAGCAGCTTTCTTAACACATTGTAGCCAATTTAAGGTTGTGAGAAAGTTCTATTTTAATGGGTGCCACATAGTAATTATATTTGAATCAAGCGCTTGTGACCCAGAAACAGTCAGTGCTTTGAAATCTCTGAGATTCCCAGAACATCTGAAGGGGAATGCCCTGATGCTGGCTGACAAGACGACATCCCCAATGAGGGAGGTCTCTAAAGGAGTCTGTTGGAAATCTAAACCTCTGGCAAAATTAAGTTCGAAGTTTCAAACAACACCATCCTCCCTAATAATATTAATAAAAAATGGTAAATGGACTGACTTATATAGCGCCTTATTCCAAAGCGTTTTACAACGGCCTCTCATTCACACATTCACACACACCAATGGCGGCAAGCTACAATGCAAGGTGCCGGCCCGCTCATTGGGAGCAATTTGGGGTTCAGCGTCTTGCCCAAGGACACCTCGACATGTGGCCGGCCGGTCACATGTCTGTCTGTACTATGTCTGTCTGTCTGTCTCTCAGGACTAGAGGACAGGACATGTCTGTCTGTCTGTCCTTCTGTCAGGACTAGAGGACATGACATGTCTGTCTGTCTCTCATGACTAGAGGACAGGAAATGTCTGTCTGTCCGTCCGTCTCTCAGGACATGTCTGTCTGTCTGTCTCTCAGGACTAGAGGACATGACATGTCTGTCTGTCTGTCCTTCTGTCAGGACTAGAGGACATGACATGTCTGTCTGTCTCTCATGACTAGAGGACAGGAAATGTCTGTCTGTCCGTCCGTCTCTCAGGACATGTCTGTCTGTCTGTCTCTCAGGACTAGAGGACATGACATGTCTGTCTGTCTCTCAGGACTAGAGGACATGACATGTCTGTCTGTCTGTCTGTCAGGACTAGAGGACATGACATGTCTGTCAGTCTGTCTCTCAGGACTAGAGGACGGGACATGTCTGTCTGTCTGTCTCTCAGGACTAGAGGACATGACATGTCTGTCTGTCTGTCTCTCAGGACTAGAGGACATGACATGTTTGTCTGTCTGTCTGTCTCTCAGGACTAGAGGACAGGACATGTCTGTCTGTCTCTCAGGACTAGAGGACAGGACATGTTTGTCTGTCTGTCTCTCAGGACAGGACGTCTCTCTCTCTCTCTCTCTCTCTCTCCCTCTCTCTCTCTCTCTCCCTCTCTCTCTCTCTCCCTCTCCCTCTCCCTCTCTCTCTCTCTCTCTCTCTCCCTCTCTCTCTCTCTCTCTCCCTCTCTCTCTCTCTCTCTCTCTCCCTCTCTCCCTCTCTCCCTCTCTCCCTCTCTCCCTCTCTCCCTCTCTCCCTCTCTCTCTCCCTCTCCCTCTCCCTCTCCCTCTCCCTCTCCCTCTCCCTCTCCCTCCCGCCCAGCACTCACGTTGGTGAGCGGTGCCTCTTCTCACTGCTGTCTGCCTGATTTCAGCTCATCTATTTTTAGCAGCTGAATCCTGTCAGGAGGCAGCAGTCAGTGGGGCTCTGAGGCTGAGCTGCCTGCTCTCACCACAGGTCACCTCAGACCACAGATTACCCTCTCTCTCAACCCAACATGTACCATCTATATGTACCTTCTATATGTACCACACCAGGTGTCCTCAAAACATGGGATTGTAGGAATAGAGAGTTTCTCTCTGACAAGCTTTGTATTATAAAGTTATAGTTGACAAATCTCTGACCGAAACTAAAATAAATACTGTATTGATTGTTAGCTAATTAATACCGATGAAAATGTCATGATGACCTAAAGAACATCCTATATTGGCACAATGCCTGTAGTGGCAGCGTTCTGTGTAATCTGGAGGAAACTGTGTGTGTTACATGTGTGTGTGTGTGTGTTACATGTGTGTGGGCTGTAGGCTATTTATATAGAAACGTGTAAGTTACTGGGTAGAAAACCCATTGTTCATCCTGACAGGGCACCTGTTAGTTATGCACAGCACATCTCGCCGAGAGCAAATCATATTTGCAATCACAATCGGCAGTAATTTAGCTGAGGGGGACGGTAACATTTTCCTTTTCACTTGATTATGGCCGAGTGATGTTTTAATAAAGCTAAAATGGATTGAGAATAAACAAACCAAAACCACTGAGGGGGGGGGCGAAATGAAGCCATTACCAGATTCTGCACAGGCCACATTCGCCTTATTAAAATTCCATGCTGGAGATGAGACTTGTCGGCAGGTCGACACCGCGACAATCACAGCCTGTTATTTCTAACTGGGGGAAATTAGAGAGAGTGACACACACGACTAAAAGCTAGAGAAACAGCTCCTGGCTCTGTGTACTGTATGCGAGTGTGTGGATGAGTGTGAGAGAGACAACGTCCTATTAGCCCATTGTCTGTCGGAAGCTCCAAACGACACTAATTGGCAAGGAAAGTGGCGAGGAAGATTCTGCAGCTGATAGTTACCTAACGTTTGAGGTGACACAGGAGGCTGTGTCTCAGGAGGTAGAGCTGACGTCTAATGATCGCACGGTTGGCAGATAGGCGGTTCGACCCTAGCCTGGCCACGTGTCGAGGTGTCCTTGGGCAAGTGTCACGATCCAACTGTTCCTAGTTGTCATGGTAAGCTCAGGGGGTGTTGATTGGCTACCCAGGGTACATGGGGGAGTGGCTTGCCTGTTGGCGGGTCTCTCGAAAGGTATATGACAGGTGCTCATTTGCTACCTGAGAGTCGAGAGAGTGGAGTTAACTGAGAAGAGAAATACTGATTGAGACGCCTTACCTAGAAGAGAACCCCTTTGACAATTATTATCAAGACTATTACCGTGTGGAATAGTGGATTACCCCCGAGGTCGTGTTGTGTCGTGTCCGGTTTTGTTTGTTTTGTTATATGTCAATACTGAACGGGAAGGAATACCCCACTGAACGAACATGCGGGCTGTTCAGTATCCCCGCGGACCACGCCACGATACATCGGAGCCAGGTAAGCCATTTCCCCTTAACATCTACCTGGGTGCTGTCAGCTAACCCTGAGCTAATCTACCTGTGTCCGGCCTCGGCCCTGTGTGGGAACGAGCCCATTGACTATCAATGTACGCACATTGCTGTTGGGTCGTGACTAGGGGTGTAACGGATCGCCCTCCACGGTTCGGAACGCGTGTGTACCGCGGATCAAATTTTATTTTTTTTTTACCTTTATTTTACCAGGAAGTCACATTGAGATTAAAACCTCTTTTACAAGAGAGACCTGGCCAAGACAGGGTCAAAATAGTAGCTTAAAAAACAGTTCAGATAACAAGACAGGACATAAGACAGTGGCAACAATACAATAATAGACAAACAATGGTAGGGGTATTTACAAGGTGATTAAAACATTGAGAAGTCTAACCAAAGCAGGTACAGCGAGCGGTGACCACATCCTTTAATCTACGCTTGAAGATACTTATGGAAATAAGGGCCTCTAATTTAAAAGTAGTCTGTAGGTCATTCCAAGACCAAGGGCCATAATAAGACAAGCTTGCCCATTGTTCATGATAAGTGGCACCTTGTATTGTAGCCATCTACGAGACCTGAGACCCGAGCCACTCGGTATAGGGATGAACTTCAGGCCCAGATAATTCGGTAAGAAGCCAGAGATGATTTTAAACACAAGAGTGTACCAGTGTTGGAGCCTTCTGACAGAGAGAGATGGCCATCCAACCAGACTATACAGTGTACAGTGATGGGTCCTGAAGGCACTATTGGTGATGTATCTTAGAACCGAATGATACAGGGGGTCTAGCTTGGATAAAGTGGACAGAGAAGCAAACCTATATACTGTATCACTGTTAACAAGTAATAATATTACTTAATATCTTACTTAATATCTCTTGTAAATCACAATGTAGAGTTGCCATGAAAAGATAGACGCGACAGTTGCGGGCTTTGTTTTACTCTAAAGCGCAATGATAGGTTGATAATGCGAAAGAAAAATAATCCGTTGTTTGCTCACTACACGTGAAGCTGGGAATCCACAACAACAAGGCTGCGTTCGTAAATCCGCTCTGGAATCTGATCAGCGTTCAAGGAACGCCTCTTGTCCAATCAAATGACTTGGTCCCTTTATGACGTCGGACCCAGTGTGCGCTCCGGCGCTCTCAAAGCGAATTTACGAACGCGGCCCAAGTGTATCATGTTACGTTGTTCGGCGGAGAAGAACTCGAAAGGCCTCCCTCGTCATTTAAATCCCATGTATGGGAGCACTTTGGCTTCTCTGTCAACTATGACGGGAGGCACGAAAAAGGTAGCTCGACAACTTCTGATAATGTAGGCATTTTTTTCATACCATGTTCAAAATAAGGGTTCACTTTATTATTTAGTTAAAAGTGGCATAAAACATGTTTATTCATCTGCTTTAAAGAGCCCAGTGATTCACTGCTGCAACCAGGCGCCTCCTCCCTCTCTCCTATCATTTAAATTGAGTGTATTTCAGTATAATTATGTAATGTTTGAGTGTAGAATATGTTATATATATGTATGTATGTATGTATATATATATATATATATATATATATATATATATATATATATATATATATATATATTACCAGTTTTGACATCTTGAATGTTGTTGGTTTTTGTCACATAGTAATAGTGTTTTTACAGAATTCAAGGAAAAAGCAGTTTTTATAAAAACAAAAATGTTTTGTGTTGATCCGAAAAATGATCCGATCCGTGACTCAAAAACCGTGACACGATCCGATCCGTGAGTTAGGTGATCCGTTACACCCCTAGTCGTGACACAAGACACTGATGAGCTTGCCGCCATTGGTGTGTGAATGGGTGAATGAGAGGCCGTTGTAAAGCGCTTCGGAATAAGGTGCTATACATAAGTGCAGTCCATGAAAAGCTATACAAGTGCAACTTTGCAAGACTAGCCAATCTAATTCCCTCGGGTTTACAAAGCCAGCCGTTTGGCTGACGTGATTCGATTGGTGTAGCCTCCACACACACTAACACTGAATGAAATAACCTTATTTGGGGGGAAGCGTTTGCCAATGGAAAAAAAAGTTTTACTAAACACATAAGCTGCAATGTAGTACTACTTCACTACAGGCAGAGACCACATGCACATGTCTGGGACCAGCTCAGGTATTCAGAAGCAACGGGTACGGGGGGGGGGTGCTGGACACATTGTGTGCTGCATTGCTGCCTGCGTGGAGCAGGTGGGTGGATGTATGTGAGTGAGGAGATGGAAGGAGAGGACATATGGGATATATATGGATATATATATATATGGATATACACACTAGAGACACATCCCAGTTCCTCTCTGCTGTGGTAGGAAGCCTGCCACACACATCTCTCCCACTCGCACCACACGGGTAAGAGATGAGCAACAGCATGGCGGAGAGCACTGGAGTGAGGCACTGTTTTTTTTTTTTTTAACCAACACTCAAGTCAGACCTCTCACAAACCACTTGGGTCAAAAACAAGCTCTGGAAGTGTGGCGCGTGTACAGAAAAGACTTCAAACCAATTTTTTACGGCTGAGAGTTGAGTTTGAAAGGACGTCAAATGTTTAATAATAACAACATCACAATACTGGCTACGTTAGTTCACGGTTCAAAAACATAAAAATGGCCCCCGTTGATGCGGCAGTACGTGGGTTAGGTTCGCTTGACCGAATTCGAGGTTATTTCTAGCTCACACAGCTGCAGTGCCTCCGAGGGACACGTCTTTGTAAGACAGAGCGGACTCTCCTAGCTAGCTCCTCTCTCTCCCATTAACCTTCTCGGCCCTGAAGGCACTGCTCACCTCTCAGGGACCCTGGGATATCTGTAGGTGCAGCATGGAGCCTCGCCCAACCAGTTTCTCTCTCTCCCTCTCTCTCTGCTCTGGCACAATACTCTGGCACAATGCACTCTTCTCAGACATTCAAGGATAGGACAGGAGAGACAGGAGTAAGCTGACATCCTCCATTAGGACGACCAAATATGAAACTGGCCATAAAAATATATATATAATATGATTATATATATATATACTGTATATATATTTCAACACAAGCCTTCTTATTAAACTCTTTTCTTGACTTGGGTTGATGAATGAATGAATGAATGAATGGTCTTTATTATCATTAATACAGTACAGGTACCATACAACGAAATTTAGGAGGGGGGGCTCCCCTGATGCTTGGAAAAAAGACTAAAAACAAGAAGGGAAAAGAGCTGGTTTACATAAATAAAGGCTATGTACACTATCCACTATACTACTATACTAACTATACAATAAAACACTGTGCTGTACTCTATGCTATGCTATAAATATTAGGGATGCACCGAAATGAAAATTCTTGGCCGAGGCCGAAGCCGAATTTAAGGAAACACTTGGCCGAATACCGAATGTGTATCGGCAGTTTTTAATTTTATCATTGCATAAACTAAATACATTTTGCTTTTTATTCATGCTTCTCAAAGAAAGAAATTGAGATTGAAAAAAAAATAACTTTTATTGAACATTCCAGCAGACATCAGTCTATACCAACAAAGCACAATAAATAAAATAAATCAGTCAAATTAAATGTTTTTGTTTTCCCTGAATATCTGCTGAAAGAAAATCTTTCATCAATGTAGGCCGAAGCTTTATTCATGACTTGTGTTAACAAGAATGATGTGCCATGATAATATTATTACAAAATACTTTGGAAGATTGCAAGTTAACTAATTAGGTGAACTCTCTTTAAAGAGATGCTACAGGATTTTGATAATTCTGTATGTTGTGGCTTAAGTATTGATGTCCGTATGGTTCAATGACATAGTGTTACGGCTGGGCCTTCACACACCCTCCCCCGCCCCCACAGCTCGAGCACAGCGTGCTCTCCGCCGCAGCTGAGGCTTGTCCCCGCTAATTAGATCTTCAGCCAAACCTGCACACCTGTCTCCACTCCCAATCAACCCTCTGTCTCCACTCCCAATCAACCCTGTCTACATCTACCCTGGACTTCCCTTCACTCATCGTCAGTTCTTCCCTAAGAATGACCTGGCAAGTATCATCAAAACACGCCCACTATTCGGTGGTAAACATTCGGTGTTTTCACACATTCGTCCGAATACCGAATGTGCTTTATTTTGCGATATTCGGCCGAATACATTCGGTGGCCGAATGTTCGGTGCATCCCTAATAAATATCCTAACATTTCCTATATCTGAACCTTATGTACACAAGGGTTGTTATATTGCACATAGTATTGTTGCACATTCATTTAAAGTGTCGCAGTTTGCAGGTTTGAAATGTTCACAGTTGTATTTCAATATTGCACTTGTGTTTACAATCTAGTAGCTGCCATCAAATTGATAGTGATGTCACCTAGGAGACGAGAGGTCAACATCACTCCTGACATGGTTGACACAGTGATAATATCACCTTGGAGACGAGAGGTTAACATCACTTCTGACATGGTTGACACAGTGATAATATCACCTAGGAGACAAGAGGTTAACATCACTCCCTATCGTTGCTTCTTCTCATCTCCCTGTGCCTCTCATGCAGAGCTAACGCAGAACAAACTGTTAGGGGGCTAACAGTGAATAAAAAGAGTGCTGTTCCAGAGCTCTCACTCACTCCTCTCCAGAGCGTATTGCTGCCCCCCCCCCCCCCCCCCCGATACGAGACAGCTTATTGGCCACCGTGGGAGTCAAGTGACCTCAAATCCAGGGAGGCTTGCCAGACGGCAATCAAGCATCAGTGCGATGCCCGTTCTGCCCCTGGAGTGCCCCTACTCCAAATGCCTCGCGCACCATACAACTGCCCTGGGCTGATAACAGCCACGGGACATACATTACTGCAGTGTTGGACTACTGAAGGCTGTGAAAGGCTGTGTAACTGCAATACATTCACTCAGGACTTAGAACTTAGCTTTTGCACCACTGCTGTTGTGCACACTGTACATATATAATCTAACTGTACATCATCTACCCTAACAGTGCATATATAACTGTACATCTACCCTAACTGTATAACTGTACATCCACCCTAACTGTACATATATAACTGTACATCTACCCTAACTGTACATATAACTGTATATCTACCCTAACTGTACATATATAACTGTACATCTACCCTAACTGTACATATATAACTGTACATTTACCCTAACTGTACATATATAACTGTACACATATACCCTAACTGTACATATTATATTGATATCCATTGCCCTTGTTCTGTACATATCATACTGCATATACAATTAGGTCCGTAAATATTTGGACAGTGACACAATTTCCATAATTTTGGCTCTGTACGCCACCACAATGGATTTTAAATAAAACAATCGAGATGTAATTGAAGTGCAGACTTTCAGCTTTAATTCAAGGTGTTGAACAAAAATATTGTATGAAACGTTTAGGAATTGCAACCATTTTTATACACAGTCCCCTATTTTCAGGAGCTCAAAAGTAATTGGACAAATGAACATACGTAATCATAAATAAAATGTTCATTTTGAATACTTTGTTGAGAATCCTTTGCAGGCAATGACTGCCTGAAGTCTGGAACCCATGGACATCACCAAATGCTGGCTTTCCTCCTTTGTGATACTTTGCCAGGCCTTTACTGCAGCTGTATTCAGTTGTTGTTTGTTTGTGGGTCTTTCTGCCTTTAGTTTTGTCTTCAGCAAGTGAAATGCATGCTCAATCCGGTTGAGATCAGGTGATTGACTCGGCCATTGCAGAATATTCCACTTCTTTGCCTTAAAAAACTCCTGGGTTGCTTATGCAGTATGTTTTGGGTCATTGTCCATTTGTATTGTGAAGTGCCATCCAATGAACTTTGCTGAATTTGTCTGAATCTGAGCAGACAGAATATCCCTAAATTCTTCAGAATTCATCCGTCTGCTTCTGTCTTCTGTCACATCATCAATAAACACTAGTGACCCAGTGCCATTGGAAGCCATGCATGCCCATGTAATCACACTGCCTCCACCGTGTTTTACAGATGATGTGGTATGCGTCGGATCATGAGCCGTTCCAAGCCTTCTCCATACAATTTTCTTCCCATCATTCTGGTACAGGTTGATCTTAGTTTCATCTGTCCAAAGAATGCTCTTCCACAACAGGGCTGGCTATTTTTTTGGCAAAGTCTAATCTGGCCTTTCTATTCTTGAGGCTTATGAATGCCTTGCACCTTGTGGTGAACCCTCTGTATTTGTTCATGTGAAGTCTTCCCTTTATGGTACACTTGAATGATGATATGCCTACCTCCTGGAGACTGTACTTCACTTGGCTGGATGTTGTGAAGGGTTTTTTCTTTACCATGTAAAGGATCCTGTGATCATCCACCACTCTTGTCTTGCATGGACGTCCAGACCTTTTTGTGGTGCCGAGCTCACCAGTGCGTTCTTTTTTTCTCAGAATGTACCAAACAGTTAATTTAGCCTCTACTAATGTTCCCGCTATCTCTCTGATGGATTTTGGGGTTGTTTTTGCAGCCTAAGGATGGCCTGTTTCACTTGCATTGAGGGCTCTGTTGACTGCATGTTGTGCGTATACAGCACCAGCTTCCAAATGCAAATGCCACACTTGGAATCAACTCAGACCTTTTACCTGCCTAATTGATAAAGAAATAATGAAGGAATAGCCCACACTGGCGCATGAAACAGCTTTTGAGTCAATTGTCCAATTACTTTTGGTCCCTTGATAAAGAGGGAGCTACATATTAAAGAGCTGTAATTCCAAAACCCTTCCTTCAATTTGGATGTGAAAACCCTTACCCTAAAGCTGAGAGTCGGCACTTTAAGCCCATATTCATTATATAACTGTAACTTGAAGATGTTTTGGTAAACAGCTCAAATAACCAAAATTCTGTCTATGTCCAAATATATATGGACCTAACTGTATCTTAACTGTACATATATTCGGCCTTGTCTGTAAATATCACACTGTACATATATCTGTCCATACTTTTATGGCTTTTGCACAACATCTGGTCAGAAGCCAAACTGTGTTTCGTTGCACTCTGTCAATGACAATTAAAGGTGAATGACAATTAAACTGAATCTGAATCTACACGAGTTACAGTGGGCCGTACCTTTGAAGAGCAGTCATACATTCTCTAGCTAGCATAACAGAATGTTTGTTGTCATTTTCAGAGCACAGTAAATATTGGTCTTTCTCGGTCAGTGCTGACCTGCGACAATAACTGAGTGTACAGTACTGTGTGTGTGATACGCTCCACCTGCCTAACACACTAGGGAACTAATTCACTGGACACACACCCAGACAATTACCCAACAGTCAACACTGCACGATGGGAGAGAGGGAGGATGGTGAAAGATAAAGAGAAAGGAAGAGACAGAGAGGGAGGATGGTGAAAGATAAAGAGAAAGGGGGGGGGAGAGAGAGAGAGAGTGAGTGTGTGTGTGTGTGTGTAAGGAGAGAAAGGGAACACCATAAATTGCAGTATTGAAAGAAAGGGAAAGAGAGAAGCAGACCGTAAAGGAGGTGTATCTATACTGGCTTGAGTGGATATACTGTAAGTGGAATGAATATGTAGGTGAAAACAGCTCTGTGGGGGGTCATGGTGTACCGGTGAAATAGCCAAGTCTGACTCAGTGGTATCTGTGTGGGCTTAGGTTATGATTCACCTGCTGTGTGTGTGTGTGTGTGTGTGTGTGTGTGTGTGTGTGTGTGTGTGTGCATGCGCGTGTGTGTGAGCGTGCGTATGCTTCCGAGCCAGATACAGCGAGAAAGAGAGTGGAAAAAAAAGCAGTCGAGAATAAGAATAACAACCGTGTGTATGTGTGTGAGTGAAGAGAGAGAGACTGAAATAGACAGACAGAGGTCAGAGACAGAAAATGTCAATGTATTATGTCATGTCGATACGATCCAAAATATGTTTTTAGAGAATTGTATTTAACCGAGTGAAAGGGAAAGGAGAGCTAGATGCAAATACGAGGGGTGGATCAACCCACTGGTACAAAGGTTCAGGGAATAGAATGGCTAATCTGAGCTCAAGTACGCTCATCCGTGTCAACATAACAAGCACCCCGGGCATCTAACTCCTCATCCCTGCGAACGAAGAACATTTTCTTCCACCAAAAAATTCTTCAGCTGGAAAAACAAAAACAAAACACATACACTATCCTAGACAGGTGTGATGCTTGTCTTGCATACGACGAGGCTAATGAGACAATAAAGAGTGGGCCAGAGAGGCTGAATTAAAACCCTATTTCAGGGAGAGAGCCATGGTTACATTGATGAATAACCTGTTTGTACTCTCTCCACCCGGCTCGATGATCAAAGCTGTCCTTGTTGATCCGGCATAATGGGACTGCCCTTCCACACGCGCGCCACTTCATTACCATGGGCTGCAGTGTGTAGAGAATCCAGAGGACGACCGTTATTACCAATCTGTCCGTCCGTCCGTCCATCCATCCATCCCTCCCTCCCTCCCTCCCTCCATCGCCTACTTCAAGCCCCATTCACAGGCTCTGAGCCCAGCAGCCCTGGCTGAGTGCACCTGCCTCCCCCCCTCTCTGGAACAGGCCCTGTCCTGCCAACCACCTCTTTGGTCAGCACACAGGGCAGACAAGACAACCACACTACCTCAACCAGAATTAGAATTTAGAATTTGCTATTTAGCAGACGCTTTTAATCCAAAGCATTTTTACAATTACGAATTACAGGGACATTCCCCCCTGGAGTAAGTGAGGGCTAAGTGCCTTACTCAAGGGCACACTAGTGGTTTCAGGCGGGATTTAAATTCACAACCTTCCGATCACCAGTCCAACTCACTATCCACTAGACCACCACTACCCACAACCAGAAATCCCCATCTGCACGCCTGAGGTTGTATACGCCAGTATAGATGATTTCCAAACTGCCACGTAAAATCTAGAAGGTCCCAAAGAACCACTAAGGACGCTAAGAGGACTACCTATCCCCCCGATAAGTAACCCGCAGGTCCCCCCTTGGCTCGGCTAAGAACGTGCGGATGATTACCTATCCCTGTGTGTAATCGGCGGTTCCCTGTCCCCTGGCAGTGCCTGGCAGTGATTCACGGCAACAGTAACCGTGGCGTAAAGTGTTGTGTTGGCCGGTGAGTCACCGGTGGCTGTAGGAGAGACAGGGAGCGGTCGGGCTCCTCTCTGCCTTCCTGTGGCGGCAGGCTCTCTGCTTTAAATTACAACGAGGCCAAATTACCCGGGAAATAGGTGGGTTCAGCCCACTTTACAGCAACACAACGACCGACGCGCTGGTTCGCTCAGACACATGTCCCGGCAGGCCGAGGTTTCCATGCACTCGCTTCGTCAGGTCTACTCATAATGAACTGAAGGAGAAGACAGTTCCGAGGGGGGGGGGGGGGGGGGGAGAGAGCAAGACAGAGAGAGGGAGAGAGCAAGACAGAGAGAGAGAGAGAGAGAGAGAGAGAGAGAGAGAGCGAGGGGGAGAAAGAGAGAGAGAGAGAGAGGCCATCTTGAAAATTGTAGGTAAACACCAAAGTAAGGGGGAGAACAATGAGAGGATACGAAAAAATCAAGGCATACTTGGCATGCAGGTTAGAGCAACACAAATCCCTCTAATTCATATGCTGATGAGTCTAACTGGCAGTGGAGAGGTGTCTCACCTTCAAACAAAAAGATAGTTCTAGTGCCGGGTCGAAACACGCATTTATTAAGTTATTTTTTCGGAGTGGGGCAGTCCCACTCATATTTGTCATTTTATTGGATAGAGAGAATGAAGACAGACAGGAACGTAACGAGAAGAGGGCCTGTCAGCAGGGCATGGGCCGGATACGAGCCCATGCCGACATGGGCATAATGTGGCCCCCCCAGGTCACTCGTTGGGTTAATTTCTAATCATTTTTCAAGCATTATAACCATTTTATTGCCCTTTCCATAGTGAGTGCAGTTTCTTCTCTGTAACCTGAGACAGTTCTGTTATGTATGCATGGCCGCCTGCAGCTACAGTGCAGTTGGTTACTGTCAAGGAACGCAGAGCTAATCTTTATAGACAGCAATCTCAGACAAAAACAATCCATAATAACCACCCAACACCTGGTGCTTACATCAAACAATTACACCTCTCATCAGTGATGCATCAAGATTGATGGACAAACTCAAACTAATTAGTACAGAAGCAGTGTTCTGAAGAAGGTTGCTGAGGACCAGCGGCAGCCTTGTGTCTTCCTGGTTGTAAACAAATGTCTGTGAAAGAAGTGGTGACTGGTCAGTCCTTCTCTGTCTGTGAAAGAGGTGGTGACTGGTCAGTCCTTCTCTGTCTGTGAAAGAAGTGGTGACTGGTCAGTCCTTCTCTGTCTGTGAAAGAGGTGGTGACTGGTCAGTCCTTCTCTGTGAAAGAGGCTAGTGACTGGGTCAGTCCTTCTCTGTCTGTGAAAGAGTGCTGGTGACTGGGTCAGTCGTTCTGTCTGTGAAAGAGCGCTGGTGACTGGTTTAGCGGTGAGGGTTCTGACAAGTGATTAAGACACCTGGGTACGACCTTACCTGACCGTACCTGGGTAAGCTTTGTGATTAAGACACCTGGGTAAGACCGTATCTGGGTAAGCTTTGAGTGACTGCAGCTGAAGATGTGTGAGTCGTTGGGGCACTGCTTTCTTTCCCTGATGAGGCCCCTTCTAATTTTTACAATAAAAGCTGTTTTCAATTAAGACTCCAGAAACTGAAATAATTATACAAATGATTATCCTCAAACCAGGGTTGTTTGTTATGTCATGAGATAAACCGACTCACCATGTTGGAGATCTCTGGGTAGGCCGACTCCACCAGCACCCCCCTGTTGGTGGAGACGTAGTCCACCAGCTCGTTGAGCACGGCCCGCTTGATCTCCTTGCTCTTCAGGTCGGTGACAGAGTCCATGAAGTCAAACAGCATGCAGCACTGCTGGAGCTTCTGGCTGAACAGCTCCTGCTGCTCTGTGGACGGCGCATCTGGAACCAGAGAGGACATGGAGTCAACTTCACATTTAGTGATATAGATAGATAGATAGATAGATAGATAGATAGATAGAAAGAAAGAATGGACACCAAGGGCCGGCTGCATAAAGATAGACCGAGTCTTAAGGCCAATGCACACAGCGTGCGATTTTGTCGCACGACAACATTCGATTCTCAATTCACACCACCGAAGTAGTGTGTGGGTGTGAATTGAGAATCGAATGTTGTCGTGCGACAATATCGCATCGCACGCCGTGTGCATTGTCTCATTCAAAACAATGGAATCGAATTTACGCTCTCAAGTCAAGCTTAGCCAGGGGGGAAAGTGGCTAACTTTCTAAACTCAAAATAAGTCAGTCTTAATTTTTATGCAGGCAGTCTTAATTAGACTGGTCTAACCTGAGAATATAAGAATAGTCTAAGGTGTAGACCAGTCTTAATGTATGTTTATGCAACTGGCCGCAAGTCTATGTTTACCGGGAAAACACAAAACATAGCTCTACATCCCCACAAACGCTCAACTATACCCAAAGACGACTATGTGAAGGCTACATGAGAAACGTTCCATGATTATAACATAAAGTGAGGCTGAAACTCAAGCTTATTGTAATCCTGTCAATGCTGCTGTCAATGTTGCTGTCAATGGAGGTCTAACTTAACCTAGCATTGTCAGACAAACAGGAATTTGGAACATGGTCTTCTGTGGCTCAGGTGGTAGAGCATGGCGCTAAGAATGCTTATGTTGTGGGTAGGGATGGGACGATTATCGTTTTTATCGTTAATCGCGATAAAAACACCCGCGATAACTTAATAGTGGAGAATTTTAATTATTTGAATAATCGTCATAATCGTATGTTATGAATAAACTGTGTTTAACAAATGTCTGGCGCTATTTTTCAGCCTAGTCTACATTACTTTTGCAGTCAAGTTAGCGACTGTTACTGTAATATAATTGCAATTCCTCACATGAGCCGTGCGCGAATATCCTCACAGAACTTGTCTCGCGCTATTGTTCAGCCTGCATGGGTAACGTTACTGTCAAGTCAGCTTTGTCAGTCAGTCACTAGGTAACATATGCTAGCCTTCTCACCATGGATGGTGAAAAGCTTTAGACGGGATACTGTCATTGGCCTTCCTTGTTATTACCAGGCAGTGACAGTCTATGGCTGCAAAAGGCACGGTCGCCCCTAAGCTTTAGCAAATATATTGTGGTATGTGGTTTAGTTAACACTGTTCAGCACTTGAGGTTACATGCAATGCATGACTTGTGCTATAGGCTAAATACAATTATTAAAGCGGCAAGTAGCAAGTGTGCGCATCAAAGGCATTAGGCACGTAACATCCATGCTGTAACAACTTTGCCCGAACCCCCTGCGAGGACCCGGGGAACAACGGTACGCCCCCCGCGGCTGCTATCAGACTGGCCGCGGGAGTGAGTGTTGAGGGAGAGAGGAGACGGCAACCGTTGCTCGCCATAGACTGTATCCCTACTCGTCTCTCCTGAGCTCGGTTGTAACGTGAACCGTGGAATACAGGATATGTTAGATGCTTTACAGTAATTCCCCAAATGACCAGAAAAGGAAGTTAGATTTGTCGCTGGTCGCTTTTGACTAATTAAGTCGCCAAGGGGCTCTGGAAGTTGGCAACACTGGGAGTGCGTTCTTTAAACTTCCTTGGGTACGTTAATGAAAGGTGCTGATTGGCCGAAAAGGAATTGCTCTTTCTTAAGGACCCGGATTATGGCCAGAGATATGTGCCACTAGAATCTGAATTACTGACTTAATGTCCTAAAAATACAACAAAATCTAAGTGAAAGTGATTACAGTGTGTTTTATTGGCATTAAAAAATATATATTATAATAATATCGCGATAATATCGTGGATCGCGATTATTTTGCCCGCGATAATCGTGACATGACATTTTCTAATCGTCCCACCCCTAGTTGTGGGTTCGATTCCCGCTGGAACCATATACATATACTGAAAAATGTATGCACTCACTGCAATGTAAGTCGCTTTGGTTAAAAGCGTCAGCTAAATGGTATATATAATAATATAAAATAATTTCTGAATGAGAAAATGTTCAGACATTTAAGGTCTTTCTCAAGTTCACACTGTACACTGGCCTGTATTGAAGGTTTGGAATGATAGCATATAGCCCAAATTACAACAATAGCTAATAATTATAACAACAGCTACTAGTTCAGCCGGTGGAGCGCAAAAGCTTGATAAGACCTTTTAGTGAGCGTGAGTAAACAGTCTAAACACTGCCGTCCGATGTTGACTGATAACCACGTTTACGCAGCCAAATAACGCCTTGAAGGTGAGGGGGAGTAGATTAGGCTACTCGTGGCGCTTAGGTGGCGTAACGGGTTAAGCGTCGGCCATGTAACCACAGGGTTCCCGGTTCGATTCCGGCCGTGGACACATCCTGCATGTCATCCCTCTTCTCTCTCTCACCCATCCTTCCTGTCAAAATCTCTACTGTCTATATAAAGAAAAATATGAGTGGGACTGCCCCGAAAAAATAACTTACAAATAAAATACATTTAAAAAGATAGATAAGATTAGGCTACTCAGAATAAACAAAAAGGGCAAAAGACCCCAATGAGTTAAGGTGAGTTAACCATCTAAAAGCATAATTATACAATTTAATCCATGGAGGTCATAGTTGTTCCAATAGACATGGATTACCAGAGATGTACTTTGGCTGTGCAACACAAAGGAAGTCCAAGTCACTCTAGGCTTTTATAATGAAGCCATTTATGGATTAGACAGCGAGAGTGTGCGCGAGGGTTATTAGAGCTGTCAAACTTGACCCCGGCCAGGCTATAAACAGAATTTGGCAGTCACCCAAAAGCGTCATGACACAGTGTACAGCACGGCATAGTATAGCTAGCGCATGGCTAGCCGAGCACCAAGGCTAGCCACCTATAAGGGATAGCCACCTAGCAGGGTTAGCCACCTAGCAGGGTTAGCCACCTAGCAGGGTTAGCCTAGGGGCTAGCCCGCTGATACAAGGAGGATGCGGCCTTTAACAACAAAAAAACAGCCGGTCTGATTTACGACCACTGGAAAACCAAACACCTCCAGGTTCTGCACATGCAGTCACTCTCCATGCAAATCCCATGTTGGCTCAGTTAAATGTATTAGCTTCAGGAAGGAAGTGCCCCACCACCACCTGACAGACTGTGCACCCACCACCATACCCTTCTAGTGTGGTCTGTCAAAACAATCTAATCAGGGCTCTATCGTGGACATGTTTTGACCCTCACAGAAGTGTGTGTGTGTGTGTGTGTGTGTGTGTGTGTGTGGGGGTGGGGGTATTCTATTTTGAACTCAAGTCAATACTATTCTGTGGTCCAAGGCAACGCTGCAGTACAGCAATGAACAGTGACAGAGCCGAGATGAGTGTTGGACTCATTCAGAAGAGGCCGGGGGAGTCTAGCTGAGCCACACAGCGCGCCGTACTGTCAGAGCACCCTGTCTTAGTTATGAATGACAGGGCTGGATGGGAACACAATGAGCAGAGTGAGAGAGGGAGGGAGGGAGGGAGAGAGAGCGAAAGAAAGAATAGAGAGCGCCTGTACACACTGCTAAACAGGATACGCCTGTCATAAAGAAATATGCTGCTTCATCTGGAAGCTTCTTTCCTTTCCCCTCCCAGCAGGCAAGTCATCACTTCTTTCTGTCAGACAGCCATCTACATATCACCATGTAATACCTTCATTTTAAATCTAATTAAACTTAACTTAAAAATACTGAACCGTTGAACCGTTACCGTATCAAAAGTGAAGCGAGGACAACATTTTTATAATTAGATATAATTTCAGGAAATGTATATTGTAAACCGAATACAGTAAACTGACGACCCATCTCTTCAGGTTACATCTTAACTGCTCCTCCCGAGACATCTACTACCCCCCAGCACTGTGTCTTGGACTGTTTCTCCAGTGTCTATAAAACAACGACTGCCAATGGCCCCTGGCCTGAGCTAGATTACTCTTCCTGCTACGACTGGTGGATTGATGATTCACTTGCAATATATCGATTGTAAGTCGCTTTGGAATAAGGCATCTGCTAAATGCCAAAAATATAAATGTAAATGTAAATGTAAACAGTCACTAGATAATGCATGGCCATGGCAGGTAACTCCCCATCACACCAGTAAACCAAGTACGCTCAAGAACGAACACAACATAACAGGGATTAGCTCAACCGAAAGTGAAAAACGTGGGTGTCTGTTGTTCTGTATTTATTTCATTTAGACATTGTAAATGTTTCTCAGTGCAAGACCTGAAAACTAAGAGGTACATAAACACAGGCCTGTGAAACCCATGCCAACCACACTTTACAAACGCCTCATCAAACATTAACTATGCTGGCAGCAGTGATGCACAATGTTCACCAACAGAGCCCGTTTCTCTTTCACTGATGCTGTAAATACACAGCTCACATAGGACAGATCCATAATGCCACAGGGGTGATTATTGATCCTGATGCTTTCTATCACATAGCAAAATGATTAAGGAACATTAAGTAGCCTACTAATAAAATAAAAAATTAAATAAATAAAACAAGCTAAAATGGAGAGAACTGCACTATTTTTCTTCCAAACTCTAAACAAGCATGAAAACATCAACCACATCATTCTCCATAATCCCATCATGTACATTTTTGGTCTTCATGTTCTGGTCCTCTAATACAGAGGTTCCCAAAGTGGGTGCCGCCAAATCTGCTCGTAAAAAAAAAAAAAAGTATAATATTAAATAATAATAATAATACATTAATAACCGTTTGTTTATTACATGTGCAATGGAGTTCATAAGCAAATAAAATATATATTTCTCAGATTTGAAAGATATTAATTTACTAACTAGGCCTACTAGTTACTAACTAACTACTCCTCACTGAAGTCTTGGACCAAGCGGTGAAAATTGTTAATTATGTCAAATCACGCCCGCTGAAGTCACGGCTGTTCAGCACATTGTGCAATGAGATGGGGTCCGAGCATGAGGGGCTCTTATTACACACAGAGGTCCGCTGGCTGTCGCGGGGCAAGGTGTTATCCCGTGTCTATGAGCTCCGAGATGAACTGATAACTTTTGTCAGTGAGCACGACTTGCCATACAAAGAACAATTGGAAGATGAATCGTGGTGGATTAAGCTTGCTTATCTGGCAGATATTTTTAGCCACCTTAATGACCTCAACATAAAAATGCAAGGGAAGGCTGAGAATATCCTGACAGCGACAGACAAACTGAACGGATTCCGATCCAAATTGAGACGGTGGCAAGACGGGGTGGCCAAGAAAAACATTGAAATGTTTACGTTGACGGCCAATGACGCAGCACACAAGTCAGCGTCTTTCTTGAATCTGATCGCTGCGCACCTCCGTATGCTGGAGGAGAGATTTGAGTCCTATTTCCCTCCAATGAACGAAGACTTCGACTGGCTCCGGGATCCGTTCAACCCCCTCTCATCAGCATCAGCCGCTAGTTTGAGCAGCAAAGCTCCAGATGAACTGGCAGAGCTCATTATGGGCCGCACACTGAAGCTCAAACATGGTGAGCTAGGTTTGGATAGGTTTTGGCTGCTTGTGGGACATGAATATCCATCTCTCTCAGAGAGCGCCATCAATGTGCTTTTACCCTTCCCAACCTCCTACTTGTGCGAGCTGGCTTTTTCTTCTCGTCAAGAACAAGACACGCACGCGTCTGTCAGTGGAACAGGACCTGCGTGTCGCGCTGTCCACCATCTCTCCCCGCATAGAGACTCTGCTCCCAAAAGCAGGCGCATGTGTCCCACTAATGCGCACAACATATTTCTTTGCTTTATTTCTCTAAATTTTTACAATTCTGTCATGATTATTATTGTTAAATTATTATAGTTGTGAGTTACCCGTTTGGTTCAGATGTGAAATAATAATCTCAGAATGAGCATTGAAATGAGAATTACATTTTAAGGCATTATTTTAAGCCCCCCAAAAAAGCATTGTTCCATTGATTGATTATACAGGCCTTTGATATTTTATTTGTGTGAAGAATTCCCTCTGAGTCTCCTCCCATATTGTACAATCCTTGAGGGCCACAATTTTATTTAATTTAGCGATAGTTTGACTGACCTATGCATTCTTGCCCGTCCATTACAGTTAATTTATGACTTTTATTATCTTGTTAAAATTCATTGGGGCAATACCGTACTTATGTATTATATATAAACACACATTTTCAAACCAATTCATCGTGTATTGTTTTTAGTTTAAGCTCCGAGGCATTTTTAAAATCTTCGTAGAGTTGGGGTGCCTTGGAGAAGGGGGAAGCTTCAGGGGTGCCTTGGTTAAAAAAAGTTTGGGAACCTCTGCTCTAATAGCACGTCTTTACTGTAACGGTTTTCAATAGACTGGGCCTGTTGCATCACAAAGGACAAGCTGTTCTCTCTCTCTTACGACCACAGATCTCACTGATCTCTGTTCACTGCGGCTGTTTCCTCTCCCGCTAGCCTACACTCTACACACAGCAAACGTGGCAAAAACACTTCATAGTTTCTCAAACACAAAGCATGAGACTGAAACATTAACACATACATCTCCAAAACAAACACACATTCTTGCTGCAGGGTCAGCCAGAGACGGGCGGGATGGGATGGGGACAGGTTAAACCATGATGACAGACAAAAGGGGGAGTTGGGAGTTGTTTTAACCGCTGAGTTTCTCTCGTTGAGAGGTGACACATTTCTAAAATGACATAACCAAACAGACGTAGACCTTTACAACAGAGCAGGGTGGAGAGAATGAAGAGAATTCACAGGCGCAGCGCCAAGTGTTCCACAGGAGTCGACCTCCGAGTTCCACACCAAATGAAAACATGCCGGCGGCATTGGAGGTGTGACGCAACAAAACCCCTGAATACAGAATATTGGTTGCTGCTGTGCAGACACACCTTAGGAAAGACACACCTACTGCATACCTGCCCTGAGGAGCGGTGTGTGTGTGTGTGTGTATGCCTTGCAGGGCTGCCCCCTGGGAATCCAACATAGCACACATGAGCTGCACTCCACCACAACAGGAGTTGTGCCTTAATGCCTACATTCCAAGCACAGAGCAGCACCCGTTGTGTCGGGGGTTCGCATCCGTTTACAGACATTTCTTTTTACCCCTCCCTTTTCCTGAGTAGCAGGCATCCTTATCCTGTACTGCGCACACGCGCGTACACACACTCCTCTGTGAGGAAAGAAGAAATCGACAGGTCGAATCGGCCTTTGTCTGGGGCTGGGGGGTTTCATCGGGGGCAGGAGCGCTGGATTCCAATCTTAATGAGGGTGCAGTAACTGTCTGTTTCATTCTTTACCTCGTTAAACAGCCTCTGATTTAGCCCTGGGCAAGGTAACTGCACTCCCTGGCCACTTCTTCACCATCAGACAGGAGCCCCAGAGCTCCTCTAGCACAGAGCATTTTCAGGTGATGTGCTGACTGCCCTTAAGAGGATGGGGGAAAAAAGGTCCCCATCGCTTCATAATCTTTAGGCATGTTCTATTCTTCTCTCGTTTTATACCTGACCTTGACAGAGCGCATGCATGCAAATGTTCCCAGACAGACAGACAACGTTTGTTGTAGCCTATAACTGTGTCTGACGCAGTAAAAACAGGAATAGGCCCGGTCCCAGATCTGTGCTTCTTTTAGCCAACTAATACCCACTTTTGGAAACTAGTCACACTACTAAACACTCTTAAACTGTGTTCAGCCAGCGCAATACAGGCACACAGTGCAATGTTCTCTGTAAGCTGTCTGAAGAGGACCCGGATTGCCTCTAAATAGACATCCGCCTGTTCACAGGGAATCTTCCAGAACCTTCTGGGAGCAGCCGTGACTGGGCCTGCGAAACACAGCCTGACGTGAGATTCTTCTCCCCATCCGTAGCTATTTTTGCCCTCTGGAAAAGAAAAAAAAGAAGAAAAAACCCACTGCTTTGTTGCACACATTCCTAATCCTAGGAGGGCTTTTGGGGGGAAAGAAATATTTTCACCAGCCCCCATCACCAACAAGGTCTGGGATGAGCACAGCGAGGACAAGACAGAGTTTGGGAGATTTAGATAACGCGCTGTTATCAGACTCACACAGTGGACCACATGGAGTTTTCCCTCAGAGGAAAGGGAAACGTTCAACTTTCTTATTCTGAAGCGACAACGTTAATCACTAGCAAGGCAAGTGAACCCCCCCCCAATCCCCAGGAGGTGGAATGGTACTCTCATCTTGGTATCAGATTAGCGATGACTGAGCGGTCGCAATCTAATAACATTTACCATCATCCGTTATATGACAATTAGCGTGGGGTAGGCTATATTCAGGAGGGAAATTCTCTTTTTGCTAATTATATTGACAACAACATCGGCACTGCAGATCAACAGGCTTACTCTAATTACCCTAGTTCCCTTGCTGCTTAATTGATTGGTGAACATGCAGAAAGCTTTTGTTTCATAACAGACCTTTGCATCGTTGATGGCTTGGGAGAGATTCATTGACAAATCAATCTCACTCAAAGTGTTAACATGCGAGTGTCGTCTCATAACCACACACTGTCATCTGAGACCGTGTGAGAGATTTTTTATTTTTTAAAGGAGAGAGAGGAGAGGGAGAGAGAGATAGGGAACAAAACAGATCGTGTAGTGGAGAGAAATGCCATGAAGAGATGGGAGCCGATAAGCCGTCATGAGTTCAGGACCTTGTGTGAGTGTGTGTTTGTCTGCCGTTTGTTAAACAGTGTTTTCAGCGCAGAGAGACACCTGCACCTGAGCTGGAGGAGGCGGGAGTGACTGACAGGCTTTAAGCTCGTTAGCATCTCAGTAGCAGCAACATGACCTGAGGTAACTGAGCAGCCCTTCCACCCCCCCACCACCTCCCACCTCCCCACCCCACTGCAAAGAAAAACAAAAAAAACAAACAGCTCTTAACTGTTGGATTTCAGTAGCAGAACGATTGTTTGAGCAGAACGTATTGAAATTGCAGAGTGATGTGTTTTTGCTAACAGACCTATTGAAAAAGCTTGATACTAGTCGGGTTGGACGGTTTTACAATTAAACCGAAAACTGGGGTCTCTAAATATAGCAACGTTTTTTTATCAAAACCGTCATTCTTTTTTATTTAGTTTTTTATTATTATTTTAAAAATTGTATCACAACGTCATAAATTGCTATACCGTACATAATAAACGCTTTAAGAGTGTGTGGTTGAAGATGCTATGAAAGTGATTTTTGTAAACAATGTAATTTGTCAATAAATGAACTGTCTAAAAAGACGTGTCACATGACAGCTTCTCCTCAGAACGGAGAATTAGGGAACAGTGTTGCCTGATTTGTCGGATTCCCTCCCAATTGGGTTACTTATGATCACACTGGGCGTTTTTTTGACTGTGGTTGGGCTAGAAATCAATCCCATCTAGCAACACAGTTTGTTGGTCCCTGAAATACAGCAACTTCTGCAATATGGACGCATTTCGTTTTATAACCGAATGACAAAGTGAGCCAGCAAATGTTGACGAGGCTGTGTAGGATTTGCATGAGAGCAACTCATTGCAGCAAACCTGCTCTGCATTCAGAAACACAGGCCTCGGCTCAGATTGTAGATTGTTGTCACTTAGCAACCAAATATCACATTGGCCTTGACGGGTACGGAGTGCTACTTTAAGTTTGTGTCACTCACTAAATATATCGTACATGGTTATTCAAGGAGCCGCTGAAAGGTTTATGAGGCATTTTTACGGCACTATCTGCTTTCGTTTAAAGAGCAGCTCAGTTATTAGGAAAGAATTGCTGGCCTTCCCTGGGTGGAGCAAAGACCGAGAGGACCCAGAGCAGACACAGAGGACCCAGAGCAGACACAGAGGACCCAGAGCAGACACAGAGGACCCAGAGCAGACACAGAGGACCCAGAGCAGACACAGAGGACCCAGAGCAGACACAGAGAACCCAGAGCAGACACAGAGGACCCAGAGCAGACACAAGAGGATCCAGTGCAGTATCAGGCTCAGCATCTATACACAGGGAACGGGATATGTCAGTGTTGATGGGGGGGGGCAGGGATGGTTGTGCTGAAGTCAGCAGTCTTGTGAGGGGATGGCTGCGATTATGCAACTACTTTCCATTTCAGTGGCTTGTGAGTTGTGTGGGTTGTGTGCGGCCAGTGGCTGATGTGTGGCGAGTTGGACAGTCTGCTTTCGGCTGATTTCTGCCTCAGCAGCATGCAGCAGCCATGCGAGATGAAGCTGGCCTGCAGAAATGCAATGTTTAGCTAAGAAAGAAAACAAAAACAAAAGTAAATATGGTTTTTCCCCCCCCCCATTGAGGATAATCGTCACTGGGTCTTGTAAAGTGGAACTGTGAAATTATAATGTGCCCAAAACTTGTCGTCCCCCCCCACCTCATCACATCTCCTGTGTAAATCTGAGATGTTATTCTTTCCATTTGATTTCCTCCAGAAGAACTGGTTAAGTGCAGAGACGGACTAATCACAGGTCTAACTAAAATGGTAAATGGACTGACTTATACAGACTGACTTATATAGGACTGACTTATATAGACTGACTTATATAGCGCCTTATTCCTAAAGTCTTTACAACGGCCTCTCATTCACCCATTCACACACACATTCACACACCAATGGCGGCAAGCTACCAGGCAAGGCGCAGACCCGCTCATTGGGAGCAATTTTTTGGGTTCAGTGTCTTGCCCAAGGACACCTCAACATGTGGCCAGCCGGGGTTCGAACCGCCGATAGACGCTAGCTCTACCTCCTGCGCCGCAGCCACCCATTTAGGTCTAACTTCTCTGCGCTGTGATCCCCCTCTGTCTCCTTTTCTCATTCCTACTGTGTCGATAGATGTAAAAACAAACACAAAAAGGGAGTGGAATTCAGCCAAAAATGTGGCATTCTTTTTGGAGATTGTAGTGTTTATAATTAGCTTAGTTAAAAGGGATAGTTTTTCAATGGTATTTTTCAATGTGTTGCTCTAGTCCTCTATGCACTAGGGATGGACGGTTTTTCGGTTAAACCGAAAACCGGGGTTTATAAAAATAGAAACGGTTTTTTATCAAAACCGTCTGAAACCGGATTCTTTTTTTTTTTTTTTTCCTATGTTGTTCAAAGAATAAAACTGGAACATGTCACATGTTTGTCGTGTGTGAAAATAACAATGATACAGTCTGAATCTGCCGCGCAATGAGTGAGAGGTTTGGTCAGTTGTGAAGAATAACTGAGGATTAATATCTAATTGGGATTATATTTAAGGGTAACGAATCACTCTATGGGAAAGATAGTTGCCTTCAGTTATTGGTAGATAGGAAAGGTTTTTTACAATTACTCGCTTACATTTATTTAATAAGATCATTTTCGCTGCTCTCTGTAAAGCGCATTGGGTCACTTTTGTGAGAAATGCGCTATAGAAAGAAAATGTGATTTGATTTGATATCAATCAATCAATCAAACTTTATTTATGTTCTATAGCACAAATCATGCATTGAATGTAACTCCAAGTGCAGTATTTACTAAACCACAATATAATAAAACAAGAGCTATACGGATCAAGAGTGTTTGTGCACAGCACCACTGTGTGTGAAGGCGCTACTGAAAGTGATGACAGAACGCATGTCTCAGAAGATACGCGGTCACTTAGTGACGCAAAGGTAGTTCTGTATTTATCTCTAGTACATTTATTTTGAAAGCTCTATTTTGACAGCTCTACCATGGGCACTTTTATTTTGATGGGGCATTCTTTGTTGATTGACTTACGACAGTTCAGGACGAGTCAGTCTCGCGGCATGTGGTTTTTATGAAAAGCTTTAAGTATGTTCACTGCATAATTCTAAGTCTAATATTTCAGTGATTATTGAGCAGTATTCAAATATTTAAATACATTGAGCAGCAGCTGAAACTTTGTCTAAGAACCAAGATATTGAGAAAGCAGTTCATTCAATGAAGACGCTGTTCCAAGAGATGATCTTCCGTGCAGGCGAGCACCCTGGATCAGCGGAGCTGGTGTGTTAAGAGTTCATGTGTTTTCATGTATGGTGTAGCTTACAAAAGTCTGCCTTTCCACTTATATTTGTGAAACTAAGTAGCCTAAATGTGTTGCGACTGTGCTTACGGTGTTTTAATGGTGTTCGACATGAGTGTATTGTAGCAGTAGGGCTCAATTATTAGAATTTATTTTTATTTATTTTTCGTTTTTTTTTTTTTTTTTTTCCTTTCGTTTTTCGGTTAACCGGAAAACCGCGGTTTTAGTCTTTGACGGTTTTTCGGTTTCAATAATTGGAAACCGTCCATCCCTACTATGCACTAAATCTATTAGGCCTACTCTGTGCCTGGATAAAGGCCTATTCTAAGACAGGATTAGAGTAAGATACCTTCATTTGATGATCACACTTTTAATTAAGGGGTTCTGTAAGTGTTACCGGAATTCCACTCACCTTACCTAACCCTTAGGGAACAAAAGAACTGGTTAAAGCAGTTATCCTAGTCACAGCTTCTAATGCACATTCATAACGAGCAGGAATGAAAAGGATCATCATCGTGTACGTCATTGAATAACAATTTAATTCCACCAGAATGGAATTCTATGAGCCCCATGATACCATGGTATTCTTTTATACTCTGCACATTAGATACTGTATACTAGCTCAATGTATATAGCTCATAACTGTATATTGCCCATAACTGTATATAGGCTACCTCTAAACTATACTGATGTTTACAATACTACCTCTGTACATACTGTATATTACAGAGATGCCCATCACTGCTATTCTTGTTCTATTTATATTAGGGATGCACGATATTATCGGCCCGACAATGGGAAATTAATGTTTATCGGTATTTATCGGTTTTAAAAATTTTAGCCGATATTTAACCGATAATATGAAGCCGGAAATATTTCTGCTTCCGGTTTCCGCGCTCATGCTGCTGCGCCTGCGTACAGGCACGCAGTGTATAGACGAGACGAGAGCGAAACATGCCTTCCCCGGTGTGTCTGACATTCTTCAGTTTCTGAGGCAGATAGTGCAGGTTCAGCGTTTGCAATTTGCAACACATGTTCGACAAAAGTTCGGAGAGGAGGGCAAAGGTCTACGAGTTACAACACAACGAATCTCATAAGTCACCTTAAGATTCACCATTGCAAGCACGCTGTATGGAAGGAATATCAAGCACTAGGTAGCCTAGCCGCGGTGGTAGCCTAGCCTTCAGAAGGTAGCCTAGCCGCGGTGGTAGCCTAGCCTTCAGAAGCAGTAGCCTAGCCGCGGTGGTAGCCTAGCCTTCAGAAGCAGTAGCCTAGCCGCGGTGCCTATTGAACACGCATTTGAAAACTGCAGGAAGACAGCAGACAGCTCAAAGGCCAGGGCTCGACAGTGCGACTGTTTCGGTCGCATTTGCGAGTGAATATATTTCTGTGCGACTTGGAAATACATTCAATCGCACCAGTGCGAAAAAAAAAAAAGAAAAAAAAGAAAAAAAAAACGGAACTACTGTCATGCGCAGTCAATCTTATGTTCGTTAATAAGATCACAGCGCATCTAAACCAATGCAATCCTTTGAAAACAGACACGTGACAGACACGTGACCCGCAAGTACAACAAGCGCGCATTTACATTTGAAAATCCTGTCAGAAAAAGACCGCTGTTAAAATGAATCCGATTACGGCATACTTTAGCAAGAAGGCTAATGTTAGCAGCGTTCCAGACAGAGAGGAGGTAGAGGGGGGTAGTGGAGTCAACATTACAGCTGGAGACGAGAGGGACGAAGAAGACAGAGACGGGGAAAGCGAGGATGAGAGCTGCCATTGACATCAGCATGGATGCTATCAAAGCGAGGTATGGGCAACAAACACTAAAGGAGCTCTGTGCTCTCTTTTGTTTTTAAAAGCATCACACCAAGGTAAATCACAAATCGATTGTGTTGACATCGCAATAAATCTTCTTTTTTAGGTTTGGTAGTTTGGTGTCAGATGAGGGCGTCAAGTCTACGCTGGACTCTTTCAAAGTCTTCAACCCTGATGCCTGGCCAAAAGACCAAGCCAGCCTACTCACTTATGGAAATGAGAGCGTTGCAGATCTGGCAAGGCATTTCCATGAGCCTCTGACAGGGTAAGAATGCATTTTAAGACATTGCATTGACAGACGTGAGACACTAGTTGCATATGTGCTAACCCAATTGCTCTCTTCTATCCTTCAGAGTGGGGTGTGATATTCCTGCCCTGCAACAGGAATGGGAAGGGCTGAAAGTACTCGTAAGCGAGAACTTCAGCGACAAAAGCTATGCTGAGCTGTGGGAGGTTCTCCTCACAAAGGACCCCTATAAGAAAGACTACCAAGTAGGGCTGCACGATTTGGGGAAAAAATCGAATTGCGATTATTTGGACAGATATCGCGATTGCGATTAATTTGCGATTATTTTTTTTTTAAATAGCAAAAAAAAAAAAAAAAAAAAAAAAGGGGAGTTTTTGTAAAGTGTGGCCATATCTCCGGCTAGGAAGGTCGTATCAACGTGCAGTTTGTTTGTACGTCTTCAGGGGACTTAGAGGCTCCCTCCTCTAGCACCCCCACAGCCCGAGCTACGAGTGAAAGAACTAAACTTACATTGGGTTGCTTTAAAGTTGGGTTGCTTTAAAATCAAGCTTCAGATTAAAACATGTGATGGAGCATTACTAACCTGACTCAGGTGGTTTGTTTCACACAACCATCTAGGAAAGCTTAATTGGAAGCTGTTTGGAAAAGGGCAGGTACTTTCAAAAAATACTTGGCAGGTGATTGGATGAATCTATCTATCACCTATTTTCAGAGAGCATTACCACATGATACCATCAAACTATTAACTGCTCTAATTCTAATGCAAGGATGAGAACTTAAAAGATATGAATTGGGACAACATATTTATTTATGTTTTTTTTAAACAGCAACACCATTTTGTTTCTCTCAACAAGTGTCTTTTTTTTTTACGTTCATTGACGTTGACGTTCATTGACGTTGAATCCGACGCGCTGTATGACGTATCCCATACGGGTAGTGGTGTTTCTCAACCCTCTCCTCGGGGCGCCCCAGCCGCTCCACATATTTGATCTGTTCCACCACCAGCACACCTGATTCAACTAATCAAGTCCAAAGCAATTATGATTTGGACTTGATTAGTTGAATCAGGTGTGCTGGTGGTGGAACAGATCAAATATGTGGAGCGGCTGGGGCGCCCCGAGGAGAGGGTTGAGAAACACATAGTGAGTTGGACTTGTGATCGGAAGGTTGTGAGTTCAAATCCCGCCTGAAACCACACCACTACTAGTGTGCCCTTGAGTAAGGCACTTAGCCCTCAGTTACTCCAGGGGGAATGTCCCTGTAATTCGTAATTGTAAATCGCTTTGGATTAAAAAAGCGTCTGCTAAATGGCAAAAAAAAAAAAAAAAAAAAATTTGTAAAAAAAAAAAAAAAAAAAAAATCGCAGGCAAATCGCAGGCTTTGCGATTAGCTAATCGCGTCATTTCAAATCGCGATTTCGATTTAAAATCGATTAATCGTGCAGCCCTACTACCAAGTAAGGCAAAGTAGATCCAGATAGCCCTACACTTAAACACATTCATGTTTATTGTATGTATGTTGTTTTTGAATAGTGAGAGGTGAGGGTTAAACATTTATTAAAAATGAAAATTGTTCTCCCCTTAGAACATACTGGAACTGGTCCAAATTATGTTGGTGCTCCCAATCTCGGCTGCCCAATGTGAGAGGGGGTTTTCAGCCCAGAACCGCATTAAAAGTGCAACCAGAAGTAGCCTGGCCGTTTCTACCACAGAAGACCTAATGCGAATCAGTTTGGAGGGGCCTCCGCTTGAGCAGTTTGATCCAAGTCCAGCGGTTGAAAGATGGCTTGATAGCTCTAAGCGGGCCAGGCGACCAGATTATCAAGACTGCTGGACCACAGACATTCTTAGCATTTAATTGCTCAGAATTTATGAATTTTATATGAAAGCCTGGGCTTAATTATTTATTTATTCATGAATCATTTATTAATAAATGAATATTCTTACTTCCCCTTTACATTGTGTGAGTCTCAATTTTTATTACGGCCAAGAGCCGGTTATGATAATTCTGATATGTTATGATTATGATCATTTGTTGTCGTCATACGAAAACTGCGCAATTTTCATTGTGCTACTGAAATTGTTGGTGTGCTACTAAATTTTTTGACATGGTAGCACAGTGCTACCTGGGGAAAAGGTAAGCGTCAAGCCCTGTCAAAGGCTCAAGCAATCAATGAAAAAATAATGGAGTCGACGACCAGCCTTTCTCTGTAGTAGAAGATAAAGGATTTCGCCAGCTAATTTCACATTTAGAGCCCCGGTATACACTCCCAAGTCGCCGCTATTTTGCAGACGTGTGCCTGCCTGCTCTGTATGATACAGTCGCCACACACATCCATAGTCTGATCGATACTAGCGTAAGCCAGATAAGTTTTACCACGGACATATGGGGCCGGTTTCACAGACAAGGCTTAAGCCTAATCCTAGACTAAAAAACATCTTCAATGGAGATTTTACATTGAAAGTGTGATTTAGTCCAGGACTAGGCTTAAGCCTTGTCTCTGAAACCAGCCCATGGACTTCTGACGTTAGTCCAGGCAGTATGCTTAGTTTGACGGCCCAGTGGCTGGATGAGGACTTCAATATGAAGACACTGCTGCATGCGCAGGAGTTCTCCGGTTCGCATACTGCGACAGCCATCCGCGGGGCTTTTGAAACCATGTTTGGAGAAGGCTTAGGTGAGCCTTTTTTGTTTCATAAAAGGAGGCCAGATCTTGGCTAAAAAAAGCATTGTGCACTGTCTATAACAGATTCTGTTTGTTAGAGGAAATAATAAATGAACATTTGAAGTCAGAAGTGTTCTCTTTGTTGTGTTAACAATAGTGATGTAAGTTAGATTTGGTGAGATCACTATGGAATATTAAATCATCAATCTTTGCTCACTACATAGCCTTTCTTACCTTCAGGTGTGCATGAACTACAGGTTATCAACTGTGAAATAATATCTGTTCTCATATCGGTTATCATATCATGTCCATGTTTGAATGAATGAATGAATGGTCTTTATTGTCATTGATATAGTACAGGTACCAAACAACGAAATTTGGGAGGGGGGGCTCCCCTGGTGCTAGGAATTTTTTAAATATATATATATATATCGGTTATCATATCGATTATCGGCCACAAGAAGCGGGTAAACATCGGCAGTGTTTCCTCTACATGCATTTCATCGTGGCGGACCGCCACGATGGAATTTCCTCCGCCACCATTCAGATTTCTCAACCCCAAAAAAAAGAGAAAGATTTAGGCCGCTTTTCAGACCTTCACAGCGCTAGACACACCCACAAGCGCTGAAACTGGACCAGTCCGTGTGTGTCGCGAGTATTGAACTTGAGGCTGCGTTCGTAAATTCGCTCTGAGAGCCCCGGAGCGCACACTGGGTTCAACGTCATAAAGGGACCAAGTCATTTGATTGGACAAGAGGCATTCCGTGAGTGCTGATCAGATTTCCAGAGCGTATTTACGAACGCGCCCTGGCTGTCACCCGAACACCGCGAGCTAGCGTAGTGTAGTGTAGTATAGGATGCGTAGTGTAGTGTAGTGTAGGATGGAGAGAGAGAGGAGAAGCCTCTCTATGTGTTACCTATGTCCAGTGTACTAGAACCACTCTAACAGGAGTGTTTGTCCGTGAATAACACCGGCTATGCCCGGGGTAGAAACACAAGACTATAGCTGAATAAGGTCTACAGGTCTACACGGTCATTTTAAGCCGTCGACCAGCCCTCTACGACCACGGGAAGTCATGTTAAAAGTGAAGATACTTCTGTTAAACTAAGTTAAGCTAAACATCGCTAATCGCTAACTCCCTCCTGGGCTTAAAGTGACAAGTAATAACGTTGTGAAAAAAAACGTCAGATCAGTGTTTTTGTTTTTATTGACAACGGAATTACATGCTGGAAAAACATGCAGACACAGACAATAAGAGACACACGGGAGAAGTACAGGAAAACATTTTATTTTTTTGGGCCATCCTCGAGTTTTGGCTGAAATTACGTGGTTGTTTTGAGCGCGCGTGCGCGTTTCATGCGCGTGCACGCGAAAAAATCGCGAGCGCGCGCTGCTCTGATCGGTATCGGTAGGGAAAAATGCATATCGTGCATCCCTAATTTATATCATGCCCATATATCACTATTTGCACTTCTTGTTAGCACTTGTAAGATGCTAAACTGCATTTTGTTGTATTGTACTTGTACTCTGCGATGACAATTAAGTTGAATCTAATCTAATACACACCTAGGGCTCGCCCAACATCATACACACCTAGGGCTCGACCAACATCATACACACCTAGGCCTCGACCAACATCATACACACCTAGGGCTCGACCAACATCATACACACCTAGGACTCGACCAACATCATACACACCTAGGGCTCGACCAACATCATACACACCTAGGGCTCGACCAACATCACGGTAAAGACCAACCAAGTCTTCACCTCCGCTTCTTCTCAGTTTCCTCTCCAGAAGCTACTAAACAATCCCATATTTGTATTATACACTAGGCCACACATGTGTAAGGGTTCCCAACGAACGCCCTTACAGCACCCGTCAACATTCCCTGGAACAGTAACTGTCCAGAGAGAGACCAAAACAAGCACCAAATGGGTCATGCAGGCAGGCCGACCTCTGCCAGGCTGTATGAAGGGAGGCAGCAGGGAAAGTTCACCCATGCAGCTGCTCCCTGTTCCCCCCCCCGACCCGTCTCCAAGCTCCAGTTGCTTTGCTTTTCGCTCCACAGTGAAAGTATCAATGGGCTTCTCCCTTCCTCCCTCCCTTGGGGTAGAAAGCCAGCGGATGGAAAAAACACACGGCTGTCATTTAATACTGAACTCCTGCGGTGACCTTGGACAAGCCCGCTCATGAAGAGGCGTGCGCGCTCACGCACGGTGTCGCACACACCACAGTCACACACACACAGTCACACACACCACACCACACAGTCGCACACACACACACACACCACACAGTCACACACACCACACCACACAGTCGCACACACACACACACACACCACACAGTCACACACACCACAGTCACACACACACCGTCACACACTACGGTGTCTCACACATCTCAGTGTCGCACACACCACAGTCACACACACACACACACACACACACACCAGTCACACACAGACACACACACACACTCACCATAGTCACACACACACCACAGTCACACCCAGGGATTAAAGCAAAAAAAAATCTCCTGACTGAAAACTAAATTCAGGCCAAATCGGGGCCGGTGGCTTTCCGTGCGCAAAGCGAGCGTGCGATTTTCCGTTCTACGTTCTAATGCTTTGACTTTTCTTTCGAAAAATGTGAATACATTTCCGCGTTGTCGAAAATCAACGACACATCGCTAGTCAACTAACACGGCTTGTTTTGTGAGCCTGCTAACAATGTAAAGTAGTCTTCTAGTTAGCTAGGTAACAATGTAAAGTAGTGTTCTAGTTAACTAGGTAGCAGTCCAATCCATTTCGCTGCAGTATTTTGGCTTGACTAGCGAGTTTGTGTTGTGATTCTCAACAACGTTGAAACGTAGTTTCACCCTTTTCCATAGTTTTGAATAATAAATGTGTGGACTGACGATGTAGCGCAGCCTAACGTATTCAAATAATTATTTAACAAAGTTTTATTCTGATAATTATTCCCCCTCCTCCCAGACTTACAAGGTCACACTATTATTGGATTGGTTGTTTGCGTGCCGGGTGAAGTTAGCTAAACATTTAACCTTCTAGCTTGCAAGAGAAACATAATGTCACTCTCCAAAGGTCTAAAGAGGAAAGTTCACTGTGAAAACAGGGCATTTAAAGAGGAATGGACAGCGAACTATGCGTTCATCCTACCTGGTTTCATCAATGCAAAGCTGTTGTGAGACTCACATTTTACGTGCTCACAATGTTCCCTTTCTATACATGCGAGTCGTCCTTTTCGTCAATGAATGTGATAAAGAGGCACTAGAGGAATCGATTGGTGCATAAAAACCTTGAGAACTGCCGGATTAAAGTGACGTCCATAATAATAATAAATCATAATAATACATTAGATTTATAGCGCTTTTCTAGACACTCAAAGACGTCCATATCACCAGATAGCCAACAAATAGTGACCGATGGGAGATGCCAGTTTTCTCGTTAAGTGAGATTTAAATAGCCTAATATTATTTTTTCTATTGGCTCATTGTAATTATTAGTAATTATTATCCCTAGTAATGTAGCGTGTTTGCTCTGTCGTTTCAGGAGCATATAGGCTAAGTTTTTTTTTTTTTTTTGCGCCGATTTTGTTGTCAATGTTTTTCATAAAATTAAACTGCATTTGCTTTGTTACTGTTCACATGTGTGGTGCAGTCACATTCACATAGCCTATAAGTAAACATTAAGTTTGAATGATTTACTGAGCTGGCGTTACTTTTTTCAAACCACACACCGCATGTTGGCTATTTCAGCACCACGCGCCATGTCCACCTACTTATCACTATGAGGGGTTCAGCGTCAGTGCACCCCGCTCTGTTACTGTCGCATAGTTGTAGCCAATAAAGGCCTATATGTAGGCTATATAGGCTATTATATATCATTTATATACCTAATACCTAGGGGTGTAAATCACCAGCTTCATCACGATACGATATTATATCGATTTGTTTGTATGACGATACAATGTTTGACGATTTCACAATGTCAGTCACGATACGATTTCGATTCGATTCGATTCAAGATCGATATGACGATATGATCGATATGACGCGATATCATATGCCAATCTAACACAATTATCAATTGTAATAAGTGGTAATTAACATACAGCTCATTAACATACACACACACACACACACACAGGTTCAGAGAGACATCCAGTCACACACGCACACACACACACACACACACACACACACACACAACCACACACGTGTCACACACGTGTCACACACGTCCAGCAGGTCTGATATTGGTCTGACTGGATTCGCCTCGAAGAGTAGATGTTAAAAAATATCTTTGGTGTCCAAAACGGTCAATGTATTCGCCCATTAGACTCCCGTTAGACGCACTCTCATTAGACGCACTCACACAAGCCGAACATTTTTCCGAAGATCACCGGAGATTGCCGAACGCGAGAGGAGGAGGAGCCGAGAAGTGGAGCCGAGCCAGTAGACAGACACACGGTGAATGCGAGTCACACATTGCGAACGCGAGTATGTTAACGTCCCTGGTTTAGAGAGATGTTCCAAAATATATATTAAAAGGGATAGACTTACTGTCTCTCATCAAAAATGAAAAACATTCGTATCTTTTTCAAGTCTCTCTCTCTCTGCGCGCATAAGATGACGATATAGATCGATATTTTTACATTGCGTCGATGTAATCAGATCGTTAGTCAATGAATCGATATATCGTTACACCCCTACTAATACCAACATCAAAATAGATTGTATGCCTCTACAAATCATATTACACCAGGTAAAATCCGTCACAACTTGGAATAAATCCGTCGCAACTTGGAATAAATTGACGGAAATCCGTCGTAGCGACGGAGAACTTTAATCCCTGCACACCACACAGACACACACACACACCACAGGCATACCACACAGACACACACACCACACAGTCACACACACCACACAGTCACACACACCACACACTCCACACTCCCACCACACAGTCACACACACCACACAGTCACACACACACCAGTCACACCACACACCCACCAGTCACAGACACACCACACCACACAGACACACACCACACAGACACACAGTCACACCTCAGAGTACAAATGGCAGCAGAAACAGTCAGAAGTAGCACATGCTGCGCGCGCGCGCACACACACACACACACACACACACACACACACACACACACAGTATGAAGCAGTACTGTACAAACACACACGCAGAGTATGGCTATCAGACTATTAGATGACTTTGGGTCAGGCAGTGAGCATCCATCATGCTAGGCTAGTTCTGTGACAGGTTGTGCCCTATTCCATTGACGGCTGATTGTGAAGCAAAAAACACCTGCCAGTCAAAAACCTGAATATCCACTTACGGGTGAGCAGGGCACATAATCAAATTGAGAGTGACAGTTGCCACTGGCAGCGATAAGGAGTCAGGACAGTTTCAGAGTGGTGAAAACAAATGCTCACATGAAACGAGAACAACAGATGTAGGTGGATGTTAGGCCTCGGATGCTACTGGCCGAATGGATTATTATTCAACTGAAACAGGAGGCCTTGAGGGACAGTGCTATGATAAATGGCATGCCAACGTAAAAGGATGTCTCTTTGAAGTTTGAGAGAGACAGCACTCGTGTATCATCAATATTATATTACTTGGGTATGAGCGAGACTGCACTCAGGTAATGAAAAGTACCAAGGAGCACTTTTTTCAGACGACAGAAAACACACAGCCTGATTTCACCTGTTCTCACCAGTGGTTTGGCTGCACATAAAAAACTAACAATACAGCAAACAATACAGTCCTGAGCAAAGACTCTAAATGACAGAAAGGACACTGCTACATCTCTGAAAGATAATTCACTGCAGACGTTAAGTAAAGTCTCCGTAAACACACAGTGCAAAAATAAATTAACCGCAGGGGAAGATAACGAATGTAAATTCTCTCCATTATTATTTTTGCGTTGTTAGGACATGTTGCCAGGGGAAGAGGCTCAGTCTCTCTCCATTAGAGACGCTCCTGGTCAGTGCAGATTTCACTACGACACACAGTACCTTGTTACTCCTCCATAGGGTTAGGCTTATCTGTGGGTTCAGTTGAGTTTTGAACTTTATATAGGCCTGGTTATTAAGCTATTGAACATCAAGTTAAGTTCAGAATAGATTTCAAGATCCTTCTGCTTGTTTATAAAGCTCTCACTGGCACAGCACCAGAATATCTGAAAGACCTTTTGCTAGCATATCAGCCCAATAGATCTTCTGACGCTGGTTTTCTCTGTGTACCACATGTACAAAAGAAGAGATTTGGAGAGGCTGCATTCTCATTTTATGCACCCAAATTGTGGAATGCACTGGCAGTTTACATTAGGGATGCAACCTCAGCAAATATACAGTCAAGACTAAAAACCCATCTTTTTAATATTGCCTTTAAATGACTAAATAATAAAATGATGATTATATAATGATTGGAGCACTTTGAGCTGCAACGTTTGCAGGAAAAGCGCTATACAAATAGTTATTATTATTATTATCAAAGAAACAGACCCAACCCTCTCACTCTCAGGCCTACATTAAAAATAGATGGCAACCTCTAAGTGGAAGGGTCAAATCTGCTTTACAAGTAATGGAGAAGTAAATCAAGAGAGACATATGATACCTATCCTACAATCAAGGAAGCACTGTTGGCCAAACGGGTTGATTATTGTTAACTATAGCAGCTAACCTGCTTAAACTGACAATAGTGAGAATCGCAACCCAAAAAATAAATAAATGGGACATACTTTCATTTTTAAATGATAAAAGGGTCCAAAGGATCTCATGTTCTCATTGCAGGTCTATAAAAGTGGCCTAGAGGCTGGCGACACAGGAGTGCAAACCAAGGCAAACAGAAAGCGCGTGAACACGTGCAGAACATTATCAGCAAGTCATAAAAAAAAAGGGTGTGACAGTCTACTGTAGGCGAAATGTGGGCATTTATGCATGAGGAGAAAGCCGAATGCCAGGCGGACCAAGGCCAAGACTGAACGTCTTGCTGCTGCTGCAGCAGCTCTGCTAGACTGGTCGGGCGAGACCTTAATCTGTCTGATTCTCCCACCAGTCTCCAACCTTGTCTGGGTTCATTCCAAATGATGCCGGCAGAGCATGTGATGAAAACAGCAGTCAAAAGAGCAGATTAAGACGGTTGTTATACAACATTAACAGAGCAGGGAACTGGTGTCGACTGCTCTTCCAGCGTTTAACGTGCGTAGGAACAATGCAGGTAAGGAGGGGGGAGGGGTGGGAGAGAGCATGCATCCGCGACTATTTGGTTGTTAAGTCGTGACATGTTTCCGGGTCCAAAGTTGGCTGAGGCGCTCTCTTCGAAATGCCTCAGTAATAATAATAATTCATTATATTTATATAGCGCTTTTCCGAGGCTCAACACTGACAATATGGGGAAAACAGAAAGTGCTGTGTCCCTTGTTGTATGAATAGATCCGAGTCTAAAAAACGATTGAACTGTCATTCTACCGCTGTAGTACACTGGTACTCTGGTGCGGGGAATTTCTGGTTTGGACCCGGAAATTGCTAAACGTCACGTTTGACGTCAGACTTAACAACCGAATTGCAAGAAACGGACTGTTGGCAGAATGACTCGACAACCTTCTGGGGAGGAACGTCCCCAGACACGAATGTCTTCATACGTAGAATGTAGAAAAAGTGAACCTACATAAGCTATAGAAAAAAAAGTGTGAGTTAAGCGTTCACTGGAAACTGATGGGATCATAGTATCATGTCACAGCTGTTGGTGAAAGACAAGAAGCCAGCAGCCGATTTAATGTTCTGACTTTTATTTAGAAAAATGTAGATGGGTCAATGACGTGACGTGCATATTTTTGTGTCATGTATATTATTTGCATCTGGTAGTCGTAAAGGAGCGAAACATCAGTGAAGGGTGGCTCCCGGCTGACGACCCTGCAGTCAGCCCACTGGCACCGTCGGAGGTGCGACAGGCAGCAATGCCCAGCAGGTATACCCACCTGTGCTTTCATCCATTTAAAAATAGATTAATCAATTCAAGTCATATATGATTTTATTATATACAACATGGTTAGTTTGAATGTATTGTCAGTACATTCTAATAATATGGATTACTTTGTGTTTTAGCATCTCAAACCCCCAAAATGTCAGGTGGCGCAACCGTCTCAACAAAGGAACAGATTAAGAACACTGTTAAAAGTGGTATTTTAATAATAATATATTCAATATAAAATACTGTGGCATGATTTGATGTTTGAAACCTTTCAAATAAACACACATTTACAAATAACAATAGTTTTAAAGCTATTGAGATAATTGAGGAACTTTTGTCCCGTAAAAAAAATCCTCAAATGTCAGGGTGGCACAACCGTAAACATGGGACTTTTATTTTGAAATCAAGAGACTATTGCATCAGCCAAATGTTTCATCATCCAGAGGACCCTGTCTGACATCTGTGGCTGAGTGAAAAGATTTGTAGAGCGCTCTCAAATATTGATAAAAATAGATAGTTTCACCTCAGAGGTAGGAGGGTATATTTTCCATGTCAGGTGGTACAACCAATGTAAAACTAGGAAAATGTTATTTTATCATAAAACTACTATTCTGTTTTAAAATGATTTGTATGATATTGCTAGCATAGGTCAAAGCTAATGCAGGTGTCCAAGTAGAAGCCTGTTTAATTTGAAATCAGTGGCAAAAGTCAGGTGGTGCAACCGGTATGTCAGTTGGCGCAACCACAATTAATGCCACTATATGGAATAAATATTGTTATATAAAGCTCCAAGATGCTCTAAAATGTGTATTTGTGTCTACTTAAATATATATTAACACTTTTAAACATTTCACGATTATAATGTCTTTAATTTTAATCATTTTAGATGCCACTATCAGTGAAGGAAAAAGCAGCCCAAAAACAATGATTATTATTTATTTATTTTGTCTAATAGATATAGATAGATATAGATAATAGATACATGACAAAGATTTCACTTAATAAATAAATAATAGGAAAATATAAATACTTTTACAAATAATTGGTTGTGCCACCTGACAGTTTTTGAGCAATTAAGTTAGAAATACAGTAAAAAAAACATATTTAAACAAATTAACAAATGCGGCATGTTTAAGCACATTGTCACATACTCAAAAATAAAAAAAATATGTATTTTGAACAAAGTTTTAAAAAAAAACTTTTTAGAAGCCTTATTCGTCATTGACCCAGATACATTTCAGCGTTGTTGAAAATCAATGACACATCTCAACTAACACAGCTTGTTTTGTGAGCCTGCCAACAATGTAAAATAGTGTTATAGTTAACTAGGTAGCAGTGGGGATTAGAGATGCCCCGATTGATCGGCCACCGATTTAAATCGGCCGATATTCAGTAAAAATATGAGATTGGGGAATTCCGATCATGCGTTCTAGTCGCCGATCAAGACAACCGATCAATGACGCAAACAAAGTGAGCCAATGCATGCCTTGTTGCAAAAACAAAGCCACATGCGCGCACCCCAAAAAACTAAAATATGTCGGCTGTGTGGAAGTACTATCAGGTTAGTGAGATGGATGTCAATTATGCCATCTGCAATCTGTGCAAGGATAAAATATCCCATGGGGGAGTTACGGTAAAATCCTTCAACACAACCAATAAGGCACCTGAAGTTCCATCACGTAAGGCAGCACGACGAGTTTAAAAAGCTGACCACGGAGAAAGAAAATAAGAAGGCAGAGAAACGCCCACTAACGCTAACAACACGAACCACTTTAGAGGGCACCCACGCATATAACCGGGATAGCAAGAAGGCTAAGGAGATCACAAGAAAAGTGACTGAGTTTATAGGGCTGGACGACCAACCATTCAGTGTGGTTGAAGACGTGGGATTCCGTAGGCTACTCTCTCACATTGAGCCCCGCTACACTCTCCCAGGTCGCACATATTTTTCTGATGTAGCCCTACCTGAGCTGTACCACAATTAATGCCACTATTGTAGTGCCGAGAGACGGGAGTCTCTAATAGATTCTCCCTCTTAATGACCTATTGTATTTTTAGCTTGCTATTCGCATTCTATGCCTTCAGCACCGGAGTATGCTCATAGTCACTTGTATTAGTAAGGAGATGCACTTGTGAGTTCTGGTGAAGAGTCAGCTAAATGACTGTAATGTAATGCGATAGCCAGTGAGTGTTTGCTCGCATTCATGAATTCAATATTGCATGACAAGTGTATTTAGCTAGCTTGCTAACGTCAGTGGTAGAGCAGAGGTGATAAGCTAAAGGCTAGCTAGTGGTAGCCTACCAAGCTACCCGTGAGTTAGAGTGAGGCACTGACTGTAGCCTAGCCTATTGTATGGAGTGAGAGGACACATTGCATTGTTTTGGAGCATATCTGTTATATAAAAACATGAGTGTCTTGTCTGTAGCCTATATTGCACTTTGGGTTATTGACCTTTACATTAAGCAAAGTTATTACCTAAAACAATGCATGTATTGAGCTAGAGTTCAATTACTTTATTGAAACAATCTACCGCCAGTCCATGGCCTGTTGTTAAACCTATTTGATGTAGCAAAGCCTTTTTTATTTATATTATTTTTTATTAATACTTTTTTTCAAAAAAAAGAAGTCAAGTGTGAACACGGCCTTATTGACCGACAAGTCTTCATAAAAATGTTAAAAGATTGGTATCGGCCTTGGATCGGACGATATTGCACATAGAAGATCAGTGATTGGTATCGGTGGCAAAAAACGGTATCGGGGCATCTCTAGTGGGGATTACTCAATGAATCCATTGCGTTGCAGGATTTTGGCTTGACTAGCGAGTGTGTGATGTGATTTTCAACAACGATGAAACATTTTAATTGGTGACTTGTTACCCCTTTCACCAGCCGCTGTCACAATTTTTACATCTTTCATGAAGTGAGGAAATATTAAGTAACATAAAGCATATACAATTTCAAACACAAAACTTTGATAATTATCATAATTACATTTTACATGAATACAAGCATGAATAAAAAGCTACATTTATTTAATTTATTCAATGGTACAAAAAACTGGTATGGAATGAATGGTATGAAAAACTGCAAGTATACACTCGGTATTCGGCCAAGAATTTTCATTTCGGTGCATCCCTAGAATAAAAGCTTTTTTTGTCATCATCATCATCATCATTCATAGCTGTGCAGCTGTGTGACTATGTGCAGTCACTTCTTCATTGCCTTTTATTTACATCATCACCAATGAGAGAACAGAGTGCTCTCGCAAGTGTGAATTAATTTCACAAAAGTGGATTGTGAAACAGTAAAATGGCACTTGTGCAAAAGGGCATCTTCGTGTAAGGCAGCAATAGGAGCTCCATGTTGAAACATTTGTTGATGAAGCGTTGCATAAAGCTGCACACACACCTCCCGATACCAGTACAGCTGGGCCATCGTTATCATCATTGTTAAAGCACTTTGATCTGCAACGTTTGCAGGAAAAGTGCTATACAAATAAAAGTTATTATTATTATTATCACCATCATCAACCCCAGATATACCATACGCAGCCTTGCAACAAGTCATGGCTTTTGCTGTAAATGAATGACTACTAATAGGCTAAATAAAACTGATAGAGTTTTAAAACATGGATTCCTTGAATTTATTGATGGTTTCTGTGAGAGTCACTGGACAATTATTTTAAGCATCGCTGGTGAAAACTGGTCCCCCCACCCCCATCCATCCACCCCGTCCTCCCAATAATCAAACACAAAATCCATAATGGCATCGGAACTGGTTAAATCCCATCAATACCCCCTAATACTCCCTCTAGGAGACTGTGCTCCCCACACTAGAACTATAAGCTTCCCTTGTTCTCTGTGATACAGGCGACTACACACAGTACAAACAACGGGTCCACTCTGAAGCCTGGTTTCTAATAACAAACCGTCAACATACCATAAACAAAACCGCAGGCTCTGTTTGGGATTGGGCACTTATCTAAGGGCATTGCAGCCTCGCCGGGCCTTCGACAGAGCCCAGTGAAGTTCAAAAGAAAGCTAAAAAACACACAAAAAAATACAGAGAAGGAACAACACTCTCATATGGTTTATTTTGAGCTTTTAAATTTCCTTCCTTCAAGTGTTAATCCAGACTGTCGGCGACAGTGACTCCAGCGCAGGGTCCTATACTCACATTAAGTCTGGGAGACTGGGGACCGATTATTTTGTCGATTAGTCGAATAGTCTAACGACTAATTTAACTTTTTTTTTTTTTTAACGTTCGGGAAAAAAAATATATATTTTTTTTGGGGCGTGTGTAGGCCCCTTAATTTCCACCTCACTGCTATGTTTAGCCAACTTGAATGCCAACATGGCCATTTAGAAGTCTGTCCATCACCACAACACATAGCTAGCTAGTAGCTACATAGCTAGCTAACGTTACTCTCGCTGCTATGTTATGATTAGCTAAATTGATGCTAACGTAGCATGCAAGCTACGAGCTAGATAACATACAGTAGGTGCGAGCACCACAATGACAATAGGCTACCATAGCTAGCCAGCTACATAGCTAACGTTACTAACACCAGAAGACAAGACATACAAACTGTGGTGAGCTACATTGCTTGTGTAACATTAGCTAGTAGCTATCCATTTTTCACTCATACACGGCCGGAAAAGTGAACAGAAATACAATGGTGACTTACGGTGGTGCTATCTTGTGGCTGTCTTCACAAAGAGCTCCAGGATGGTTTCGCTTGAGGTGCTCGTTCATTGCAGACGTACTGCTGTGATAGGCCATTTCATTTTTGCTTCTTTTTTTTGCTTATTTAAAAAAAAAAATATATATATATATTTACGACTAACCGACGCATATTACGCAAACCGACGTAGATGACGTCAACTAATCGTAACAGCCCTAGTACGGTTACCGAGAAAGTGGTCTCGTCAACCGAACTGACCCAAGTGTCCCCTGGGCCTGCGCTTAGAGGTCAGACCCCCCCCCCCAACCCCCCGCAGTAGAGTTCTTGAAAGGTTTATCAAGACATGATACAGGACAATAGGGCTGTTACGATTCGTCGACGTAATCGACTACGTCAATACGTCGACTTGCGTAATGTGCGTCAGTGCGTCGTAAATGTAAAAAATTACACTTTTTTTTTTTTTTTTTTTTTAGCAAAAAAATAAGCACAAAAAAAACAAGCAAAATAAAATAAGCAAAAATGAAATGGCCTATCACAGCAGTACGTCTGCAATGAACGAGCACCTCAAGCGAAAGCATCCTGGAGCTCTTTGTGAAGACAGCCGCAAGATAGCACCACCGTAAGTCACCGTTGTATTTCTGTTCACTTTTCCGGCCGTGTATGAGTGAAAAATGGATAGCTACTAGCTAATGTTACACAAGCAATGTAGCTCACCACAGTTTGTATGTCTTGTTTTCTGGTGTTAGTAACGTTAGCTATGTCGCTGGCTAGCTACGGTAGCCTATTGTCATTGTGGTGCTCGCACCTACTGCACGTTATCTAGCTCGTAGCTCGCATGCTACGTTAGCATCAATTTAGCTAATCATAACATAGCAGCGAGAGTAACGTTAGCTAGCTATGTAGCTACTAGCTAGCTATGTGTTGTGGTGATGGACAGACTTCTAAATGGCCATGTTGGCATTCAAGTTGGCTAAACATAGCAGTGAGGTGGAAAGGGGCCTACACATGATAATTAAAAAAACAAAAACAAAAAACCGAACAGGGGAAAAAATATCGTTAAATTAGTCGTTAGACTAATCGACCAACCCAAAAAATAATCGCTAGATTAATCGTTAGAAAAATAGTCGTTTGGGACAGCCCTACAGGACAACACTACAACCGCAGACCAGATCATGTCAAACACGCAACAGAAAAGAATCGTTGATCTTTCATAGCGTTCAAATCCTTTCCCGTAACATATCGATCACAACGATCGGTACATTTCCCAACTACAGCTGGCATTACGTTAACATTTATACTGAGGATTTCATCTGGCAACCTGGAAGAAGCCACCCCCCCCCTCCCCACTACCCAAAACTAGCTCCCTCCAATTCAAAATGGTTCTGGGATGTTAGAGATAGCACTAATGCCGTTTGTGGGTTATTATGGGCTAATAATAAACTATTGTTGTCTTCCTTTGAAAATCATGAAAACCTAGCATCACCTTTTAACCATCTAAGGACCTGCAAATGAGTCAGAGCGTTTTACATAATAAAAAATGACTGAATTGACTCATCTGCTGAGCTATAGGAGAGCTTGCTGCAACCCAGTGATGTTTGAAAAATATTAATTCATTCCTCGTCTGCTGGAAACACAGTGGAAACAAGTCACATGATGCAGCATGTCAAAGATTGCCATTAGAGCCTGTTGTTGACGCGTTGGGAGAACAAACTTGGGTAACGATAGGCTAGTGGACTCAAATCGAGCACAACCGTGTCTTGACCTAGTACCGTATTTTCCGGACTATAAGTCAATATATATATATATATAATTTCATACTGACTGACATGAACCAAGGAGTAAACATTACCGTCTACAGCCGACAGAGGGCGCTCTGGGCCGCTCTGGGCTTGTGACAACTATATGCTGCTCCTATACCCCTGAAGAAGTTATCTAAAACATTAGCTTGTTGAAGCTAAGCAAACGGTAGCTTGGTGAACTTGCTTACTGGTAACTTGCTTGTTGGACTCGCTGGCTTGTTATGTTCATTTAGCCTATTCAGCTTCCCAGGTATGTTCTTTATGCTATTGTGTTGCTGAATAACTGTTAATGCTTTACGTTAACATACCGGACTTCTATTCAGCCTGTTGTTCTGTGTGCTATTGTGTAGTTGAATAAACTTGCCTTTCCAGATTAAATGTCTGTTCTTGGTCTTGGATTTTGTGAAATGTATTTCTAAATAAATGCGACTTATAGTCCAGTGCGACTTATATATGTTTTTTTTCCTCTTAATGTCGCATTTTTTGACTGATGCGACTTATACTCCGGAGCGACTTATAGTCCGGAAAATACGGTATGTTAAGTCTCCGTCTTGCTGTTTCCCTGACTGCCCAAATGTGCCAAATTCTGTCATTGACGATAATGTTTCAAGTTTTTAAAGAGTTTAGTACATTTTACCTGTGGGTCATAGGACACTTCACCTTAGACAAAAACAGACAATACGTATAATTCTGATGAGTTTAAGAACTCATCACACAGTAAGTGAACACATGGTAAAAGACGGGACATTAAAAACAACAAACAAAAAAACAGCCTGACTTCAAACATTCAACTAAATGAACCCTGAGCTATCTATGGAAAAAATCTCAAATTTAGTCTAGCTTTGCTCTGAGAAATACCTCTCAGAGCTTCTGGTTGTCACGGCAACCACGCCGGTCTCCTAGTGAGTCATGGTTTTTGCCACAACAACGGGGGCTATAATAAACACACTAGCATCTCTCCACTTCCCAGGCAGGAAGCAGCATCTTTACAGCATCTTTACAGCTGCACTTCCATTGCCTGAATGATACAATGACATTCATGCATTTAGCCCATCTCTGACCCGTCGTTACATAAACCCCATTTACCCTTCAGTCCTCCTGCCTCTAGGCATTTAGACTCTCAAAACATTTAATTATGAAACCTTGGAGGAAATGGAAATACAGACACTACATGAGACAAGAAGAGAAATGTCACAGCCAGAGACATCTGGTTCAGAACAGCATTATTCTCATATTGAGGTATTCTGATATGACTGAATAATTGCCAAGAAGACCAAGCAGAGAAAACCATATCTCCCATCATTTGTAATAGGCCTACTAATACCTTAAACCTTTTATAGACCAACAAAAAGGCTTTGTGACGACAGCAGCATTCATACGAGTCCAAAGCTATCGCTTGCCTGTCAACCATCAACAATCTGTCCCCCTGCTACCTTGCCAACCTCGTCCCCCTCCACACCCCACCCCGTTACCTCAGATCTGACGACCAAACCACGCTCAAGACCACCAGGACCAAGCTCCGGACCTGGGGTGATGGGGCTGCGGCTGAAAAGGCCCTGTCCCTCTGGAACGCCCTCCCCAACCACATCAGACAGGCCAACACCCTGCCAACATTTAAACAGGCCCTCAAAACCCACCTCTTCAATCTTGCCATCACCAATCAACCCTCTCCCCCTCCCCATGTGTCCCCAGCACTACCTTAATTAGGCCCCTATACTCTCTTTTCTTTTCTTTTTATTATTACTACTCAATCTTTTCAGTTTGTAAAGCGTCTTTGAGTGTATAGAAAAGCACTACATAAGTCTAATGTATTATTATAATTATAAGTACGCTAATGTACAACCAGGAGGTAGCCCACATCCCCCATCAGGCGTTGGATGGATTTAACATAAATCAAACATCCATCGTATTGAGTTCAAGCCCTCTACCTATCTTTACGCCCAGGGAATATTTAAATGTGAATGACACAGCGAATTCAACCCACGCGAGTTATTTAAAAGACAGTTTTAAAAGGGAACGAGCGAGAGAAGGCAGGCTCGGAGCCCTCTGGGAGCTCTGGGGATCTGGGCATAGTAACAACGCACGGCAGCCAGGACTTATGAGCCCAGTGCACCCTGGGAAACAGGGCCCGCACCTGAGCCGAGTCAAAATATTCTTTCTCTCTGACACACACACACGATTGTCCCAACTGAACTTCGCCACAGCTGATACATCTGGCTTATTCAAGTGACCTTGACTAGATATAGAGATATGGTTTTGTACCTAAGGCGGCACACCAGTGTTTCATCATCATTTCATGTGCAGCATGATGCATCATAGCTATAGAAAACACACAAGGTCTGTGCTTAAGTCTCATACCACATTCAAATACATCAGACAAGAGTTTTTGCACTCTGACGCTGCTCTACGATGCCAGTGATGCCCAGAGACCAGCACAGGCTAGCTCTACAAAAGCTTGCTCTACACACGCTAGCTCTACACACGCTAGCTCTAGCGCTGCTCAAGAGACGGACCTCAGGTATATAATGGAGCTTTTCCACTACCGTGCCGTACCCCGGTTTGTTTTGCTTTCTCCACTGCCAACTAGGCCATACCGGGCCGTAGTACACGTACTGATTTTAGCTACCCTTCCTGACTCAAGGCGAAAGGTACTATCCGTGCTACGATGTGACGCTGCAGACCGCTGATTGGTCAATGGAAATTGTCACAATAACGTCATCCCAGGTAGACATCCAGTTCACCGCTAACCGCCATTTTAAAATCACAACAGATTTCGCTCTAGGCAAATGTAATTTACTTTTTCTGTAATTTCTTATTAATAAAGATTAGAAAAATGATGATAACCATCTTATTATCTTAGTTTAATGTCATTTCAATACATCATAGAACTTTTCTTTACAACAAGCATAACAAAAAAAAATCGCTATTATGGCCATTCCACAGTCCCGCCCGCTTTATCATCCCCCTTCTAAAACTGCCATCCCCCCTTTCCATCCCTTATCAGGGTTCGACAGTAACGCCATAGAACAACAGATGGCGCAGGCGCGAGACTACACTAGATGATCGTGAGTGAAGATATTATCAAAGCGTACGGGTGATCCGACAGGCGCGTACGCTTTGATAATATCTTCACTCACGATCATCTAGTCTAGTCTCGCGCCTGCGCCGTCTGTTGTTCTTCCTGCACACAGGTAAAAATATCCGGGATCTAGCAGCGTCATCGGGCTCGCGCAAACAACCCCGGCGAATGTTTTACTTGGTCCGGGCAAGTAAAACGGCGTTACTGTCGAACCCTGCTTGTCATTTTATCAATGAACGTGGTATTACTGCCATTTCAACATTTAGTTTTGCCGTATCGTTTTTGGAGTCGTGTGATCGGCGATTGGGTGAGTTTTTTGGGTGAGCTCACTGAGCTGTATAGCGGCACTTATTATAGTGAAGTGCTCTTATGACTAGGGCTGGGACGACGCGTCGACGTAGTCGACTACGTCAATACGTCGACTTGCGTAATGTGCGTTGCAAAAAATTAAAAATTAAAAATCTAGCTGCAATTGCGGCACTGCGCTGACGCGGTGGGGAAAATTAAGTGATACATTAATCGAACAGCAAAAAAATAATCGTTACACTAATCGTTAAATTAGTCGTTAGACTAACCGAAAAAATAATCACTAGATTAATCGTTAGAAAAATAGTCGTTTGGGACAGCCCTACTTATGACGCTTAACTCCTCCCTCCTACTGTCCCGGCTCGCTCCAGGTCTGTTGTGTATAAGGGAGAAGCGTTTCTGAAAGTACGGTACGGGTAAGATACGTGCTGTACCGTGCCCTCCCGGTCTGGTCAATGGAAAAGCGCTGTTAGTGCAGTCCATTTATGTGGGAGGGAGAGGGGGAACTTGGGAGTTGTAGGAAGTTCTAGGAACTGAATGAAAGGGGCCATTTGGAAAGTCAGGACTGATGAGGGCATTCAAAGGGATATAGCAATTTTTTGTGAATGCGTCAACTGTTGAATAACAAAAAAAAAACAACAACACTGGATTACAGGGTAAACGTCCGCTTTAAGGAGGGTACAATTCCGCTTTTATGGCTCTCCCACACTTACCACGGTGAGTCTATTCAGCGTTACACAATATTGCAATAAATCTTCATTTGAATTCAAGTCTTGAGTCACCTGAACTGACATCACCCTGACACAGTTGGGGGGGGTATGTCTGCATGTGTGCACCCCTCCCCCCTGACACCCCCTCCCCTCCCCCGTGACACCGGTGGGGGGCTACGTCAGCAGTGCAATTCAACACTTGACACCCACTGCTGAAAAAAACCTACGGGAAAACACTGGGCCCTGTTGACATGAGGGCTAAGGGTGTGTTTTGCAGGTCTACGGGTGTGTTGTGCAGGTCTAAGGGTGTGTTGTGCAGGTCTAAGGGTGTGTTGTGCAGGTCTACGGGTGTGTTTTGCAGGTAATTCTGAAATGCTAAAATGGAGGCATAGCTTTGCCCAATACCAGTCATTTCCTTTCGCAACATGCCACACTCAGAGAACTAATGCGGCCACCAGCAACAAATGTTCACCGCCCTCCCCAAAAGCACCTGTCACAATGAGCCCCCACACCACCCCACCCAGCACTGACCCACCCACCCTGCAGAGAGTGAGTCAGTCACTCCACAATTATCATCACATGAGGCTGAAACCGTCTGCTATGTTTTTTATGCATTCCACCCATGCATGTAGTCAATAGTAACAGGGGTAGAGGTTTACGGCATGGTTCTGTCCTCATAGGCCAGTAGTGAAAGCTTCTCTAGTTATCCGTTACCTATTAGCAACAGGCTAACAGTTACCTACAAGCAACAGGCTAACAGTTACCTACTAGCACAGACTAACAGTTACCTAATAGCACAGGCTAACAGTTACCTACTAGCACAGACTAACAGTTACCTACTAGCACAGTTAGCAGCACCTTGGCCAATGGCCACAGGCCTAAATCTCCTACATGCTTTTATTGTGATAGCAATAATATGCAATGATCTGGATGATGATCTGATCTGCAATGATCTGGGGCTGATAGCGGCTACTGAAACCCTGCTATGAGGACAACTCTGGGTAAGATTACCTTTCACAGAAACATGAAATTAGACTGAACCATCCTGTTAAGGTCCCGATCAAATCATACTGCCATACTGGTGGAATCATGAAAATAAAATGTGAAAGAGTAGAAGACTATTCTAGGTGTTAGACGTTTTCAATTTCTCTTCAGAAAAAAGAGGATCATTGCTGCACCCTTCCTCCAGGCTTCAACTCCTGGGAGCGGAATCCTGCTGTTGGCTGGGTCAGCAGTGGACCCCCCCCCCCCCCCACACACACCTCCCAGCTCTCTCATTCTGCACCAGGGCTACTGGTTCCACAGGTGGGGTCGTTCATGTCTCGTAAACCCTACGTTCATACACTGGTGATACAGTTGCAAGAAGAACATACTGCTCAAACCAGTCAAGAACCTTCTAAATCTATTAGCAGCAGTTAATGGAAGGTTATATAGAGGCTCTGCTTCATTCTCCTGTTATTTCAACATGCTGGAACTCGTCTCAACTCGTCTGATGAAGAACCATGAGAAAATTAAGCGTTAGCCCTCCTAACTGGAAGCATAGACCTGAGGAGTCCACGTGTGCTTAACGTAAAGTGACTTGACGGTTACTTAAGCTCTAGCACAGCTTCCCTTCGGCTTAAGGAGAAAATTATATATGGACACCTGAATGAATTGACATTCAGCAGCCTCTTCTCTACAACAACAGCAGATTACATAAGGCTGCACCAACATTACAGATTGAATTAGCAAAATATGCCATTTCAACTTGCTATAGGCCTCATGAGCAGTATGACCTGGTTTGGGTTATCTGGCCAAGTCTTTCAACAGGAATAATTCATAGTGGATTCATAAGTCACGACTAGCCAGGCTCTCCCAAGTGCTGTGTCAATACCTGTGTCACCCTGCTTATTACATAATTACTAAAAGGAGAAGGCCAAATCCATTTTAATGTGGATTTCCAATCAATCCATGTCGCATACCATCTTGAACTATCATTAGGCATGCAGCTGCATCATAGCTATTGAATCGCAAGATCTGTATTTACTTCCTAAAATAGTCTCATACCACATTAAAATAGGTTTAGGCACTCCAGCCATTCTCTACTATGCCAGGGATTACCAGAGAGCAGCACGTGCTAGCTGTGTTCAACAGAAAGACCTGTGTGGGATGGAGGGGGGAATCTTGGGAGTTGAATTGAATTAAATGGGCAATTTGGAACATCAGAACCGATGAGGGAATTCTAACGAGATATCTTGACTCAGAGGTTGTTTTAAAATGTGATGTTTTTGAGTGAATGTGTCTACTATTGAATAATGAAAACAACAAATCCACTGGATTACAGACACACACACACACACACACACACACACACACACACACACACACACACACAGCAAAGCAAAGCCCTTGACCTTGTTTACAAAGTTGACTGAAGGAAGCTTGAAATTTCACGTCATATGTGACTACTAACCATTCGTGGTCGTCTTAAACATGTCCCGATCTTTTGAGAAACAAACATTTTGTAATATGCAAGGGTGAAGCTGCCGATTAATAAAGTATTGTGGAGTAAAGCATGTTCAAAGTTCAACTGTATTGGGTGAGTCACAGTGCTGTGGGGTGGGATCCTCTAACCTTGCACCTGTGTGATACCTTCCTGGTTCAATTTCCTCTCATAAAAGTAGTCAGGAAAATGTACAGAAACAGTCAAATAAAAACAGTATCAGCATTCCTATCTCTTCATTGAAACGAACTAGCTGCCCCACACTGCATAACACACACATTCCCAATGTCACAGCTCAATGTCAAGAGTCCATCTTGGAGAACCAGTGAGACAAGTGAACAGTAAAGACAACCTGTAACTTAGCAACATGTCACTGGCTTCTCAAGGCAAAGTGACATAGAACAGTTGGCCCCCTGAACATTACAATCCTCCTGACTTGACCAATGATCCGCCACCTTAGCTAAGTTCTCACAACACAAATATGTCATTAAATATGTTTCACACTAGGCTTATGCATAATAACAATATATTTGCTAGACGTTATGCCTCGTGTCTTTGTGCACTGGAAATACCTTCACTACTTCACAACTACTGAAGTGATTCGTATTACAATATGTAGGCTACTACTACTAGTTGATTGATGGTAAAAACATAATGCAGCACAGCGCGTGCTTATGGCAGACAGTGGACCAGCTGACAGTAATAATACATTGGACAGGTTCATAACAGATTGTAACCAATGTACCAGTCGATCAATTATTTGCCACTTATGTAGTCACTAGTCAGCCAGGATTGGCACTTCACATGTCAACACACCTGGCCGCAAACCACAGCTTGGTCTGGCAAGCAAAGTCAACTCCAATTGTTAACAAAAATCGCCCTTTTCGTATTTTTAACTACCAAAATAGAAAGATAAATACATTTGAATATCAACACCCCAGTTTGTGTACAGTGTACTATCTTGCCGTTGCCAGGTATTGACGTTGGCTCAAATAAAGACAAAATATCAAACACACTATTTCACACAGAGTATTGAGTCTTTATTCCAGGCAGTGTTGTCCTCTTACCTTTCAGCTGCGGGAGGGGTGACAGCTCCACCAGGGTGCTCTGGGTCCGGAACTGGGAAGAACCTTGGGACTTCTTCTGTTTCTGGGCCTTTCTCATAGATTTTCGCGTGAACCCGTCCACTTTCTCAGACGCAGAGATAGCCGACATTTTGATGCATTAACTGTAAAAAAAAATAGTTCCTGACAAGTGCACCTTCGCTAGAGTCAATGTTTTCTACAAGTATTCGCATCAAAACATGTCTACAACTTGAAATTATTGAGCAGACCACAAGATTTGCTGAAGCACACCTATCCTTGTATTATCCACAGCTCGCTAGCTAATCGGTCTCCAAAGCCCGCATGTTGAGTGTCCAGTCCTGTTTACAACACTACGCTTATGAAAGCAGAACAGAAGAAGCTAGCTCAGGACTGACAGTTGACAGAAACAAAAAAATGTTACCTAAATTACTAGGTAACTGTTCGCTATATTTGTTGACTTTTCATTATTGCAAATAACCTGTTGCTATAATTATCACATAGCCAGCAAGCCGACTACCTCAAAGTAAACAAGGATACTAGCTAGCCACAGCTAATGATGCTAAGCTAGCAGCTAATGTCATCCTCTACCTGACGCCTAATGCTACCAGCTAGCTATGCTAACCTGTCTTACAACGCTGGCTGACGTTATATTATATTATATATAGATATATATATATATAAAACAGTTAGCTACCAAATATGAAACATTATGATTTAAAGCGAACTCTCATGGTGGAACTTGCTATTTTTACACAAACAAAATGTACAATCCGTGTCCTCAAAAAGGATTTAGGGCGAAAAGACAAATCAGTCAACAGTCCTGCCGAGTGAAGCCTGGAGAGCTGGACTAGCGACTAGCGGCGCAGTGCCAATGGAGTCATGTTCATGTCCCGCAGCTCTGCGTCCTCTCAGGTAGTCCTAATTATCTGATCCTCGGCTCGCAAAGGCAACAGCAATACAACACTGTTTCTGTTGTGTTCGGAACTCAATTATAACTTTTCCCAATAAATTGTATAAGTTGAAATCATGCTGAACAAGCCAGCCTGTAGCTGCCAGCCTCTGCGACCATAAACAGCTTTCTGAGACCGTCGTTGTCGATTTAGATTTTGGCTGCGTTCGTAAATTCGCTCTGGAAATCTGATCAGCACACATGGAGTGCCTCTTGTCCAATCAAATTACTTGGTCGCTTTATGACGTTGAACGCAGTGTGCGCTCCGGCGCTCTCAGAGGGAAATTGCGAACGCACCCTTTGTGACACATGTTTACGTCATTAACAAACACTTCCACTAACCAATCAAAATGCGGGTTTAGACCTCTTTCTACGTTTTTAACCAATTGAATTCCATTACGACCGGGTCCTAAACATGTGACAATATGCTAAAAAAACAAACAATAACTGACGTTTCCAGAGACCAATGAAAAGTTGGAGACATGTAGTTACACCGGATGAGGTATCAAATTATGTCCCTGGTCGATTCCTTCCTCTTCCTCAAACAATCACTCAAAACACCTCATGGTGCATACTCACATGTATTATTTAAAGACTAAACCTAAAACACCTCATGGTGCATTATACTCACATATATTAAACACTAAACACCTCATGGTGCATACTCACATATATTAAACACCTCATGGTGCATACTCACGTTAAACACTAAAACCACATTCCTCTCCTACTCTACTCGACGCTTCCCAGTTAGTGATACAGTCGTAATTACAACATGAGCGCGTTCAAGTGGAATAACTCTTTAACCAAGTGCAGCAAGCTCACTTCAACTTCCTAATGTTGACAACATGAACATCCTAAGAAAGCTTATTTTGTTGCTCCTTATTGCATTAGAGAGACATCTGGGAACTACTTTCTTCACCATGTTAAAACTGTAGGCTACAGAAGTTATGAAAACGTATTTTTGACTTAATTATACATTTTCGGTCAAAATATGTGTTTTGGTAGCCATTTCTCCACGGAGAAGGTGAGGATGTGTCACAATTCTGGTATCATCCTTCTATCCTGAGTTTCCCACTTAGAGCTCTGACTTGGAGACTCCTTCAAGTGCTTATTTCCGAGTGGGAAACTCGTATTTACGACATAACCGTAATGCAACATCAGCCCACTTTACTTTCACTGCTCCATCTTTCATTGGGATTCAGGCAAATTAATTGTTTTGCCACAGAGGTTGTTAGGGTCTTGAAACCAGTTGTTAGCGGAGTTTTTGGTTAAGGAGTGGGGGCTTGCGATAAATCGACAGGCGATGCGGTAGATGGCGATTTTTTCTTATGTATTTTTATTTCCCCCCCTGTAGGATCCGAGGCTAATCATAAGACATTTGGGGTTGGGGCTAGAGCCCCGGATGTCCAGGCCTAACGACGTCACTAGACGCCACCTTGCTTCATTCATTGATTGAGCATCTGACATGTACGACAAGCCTAATAAGGGAAACCAAAAAAGTGAACCAAACTCAGACCACCAAGTCTCTCAGTTCTTCAAGAGGGGGTCAGAGGTCATTTGGAGCATGTGCATACAAATGTTGGCAACCCCTCTGAGTTCACAAAACTGGCCAAATGGACCAAGTGTAAAAATAGGACTGAGTTCAGTTGTAAAAATACAGTTTTTGTTTTTTAACCAACCTGCTTTTATGGGAAGGCTACAGGGCTTGTCTTGTTCAATACAAACCAAACCCATGGTCTTCACAAATCTTCATGGCTTTCTACCTAATAACATACAGCTTATCCTTGATACTTGTGAGTGCATATTTCTGTATGTGTTAGAGATAGTAGTAATGGACACAAGTCAAGTGGAGAACACACCCAAGTTTCATAGCAAAGTGCAATTAATTAATTAATGAAATCAGAAGGTCAAAACAGGTAGATACACACGGAAGCTTTGGTTCAAGTGAATATACAAGAATTTATCTGTGATTAATATGTACATATAAACAAACTGTACATTTACGCAGGTAAATTATACACATGTCTAAAGCCTGGTACACACATAAAGATTTTTTTCTGAGAGACCCCATAGATGAAGATAAAAAATCATGGATTGAACAGTTTTGATCGTATTGTATGTGGTGTGCTCTGATATTCCCAATAGAGCACACCACATACATAAAGATCTGTCCTATGACAGTAGTCTCGTTCCCCAAGCCAGAAATCTCGCGTGATCAGGGTAGTAGTACCCTGACTGACCTGTACGAGGCAGCCATGTGTGACAGGGCAAATAAAGTGCAGAAGAACGAAAAGAAGAAGACACGTCAGTCAGCTCGCTTCTTGGTTGGCTACATTCCATTCCACGTCACAATCGGACTCGCAAGTTGTCAGTTTCGACCACAAACAAGAAGACTTTTGAACATGTTTAATATTTACTATCGCCCTGCCCCGACCATTTTCCGAGCAGATTGTAGGGAGAAATTGACTCTTAACACACCTCACACCACAGGTTAATCTTGTAGGATAATCTTTAGAGCCATCCGATAATCGGGTGTTTGCTATCCTGGGTCGGAAGGGGGGAAAACGGCCAAAAAAATCAGCCAGATTATTTTTATGTGTGTACCAGGCTTTAGTAAATGGATGGCAGAAAGATTCCAAGCTAAAGTTAATGTACAAAATAAGGACTTCAGAACAGGAATCTCACATGTTAGTATCTCACGTTAAGTGAACAACAAATTTCAAGGATACACAATTCCATGCCCTTTTTTTGGATTTGAAAGAGCATGTTAATACAGTATATCTTTTAAAAAGATTGATCTAGGTTGAACCAGTTCTCTGGTTGAACACTGATCCAATTCAAATACATACATAAGAATAAAAAAATGTACAAATGTAAATACTGTAGGAACACACAACATTTAAGAAATGTACATTAAAGGAAAACGGTATTCAGCATTCTCTCCGTCTCGTTCAGCGCTGGGATTGTGAATCGCAATTTCTGTACTTTTACTTTAGTCACTCTGGAGTCCGTTGGAAGTAGGAGGAGATTTTCTTCATGGAATGTGGCGAGCGCATTATCTGAGATGGGCAGGGGTAAAAAAGAAAAAGAAAGCAGAGGGTAAATAACAACTTTCTCAAGTCAGACAGCAGATAATGGTTTGGTGTGACACTGACTTGACCACAGTAAACAAAACATACCGGTGAGGATGGTAACCTGCCGTCTTGCCTCTTAGAAGCACTGGGGCTTCTGGAAGTGTTGGGACTTCTGGGACTGTTGGGGCCTCCTTTCTTCAGTCTCTGGCTCATCACTGACAGCCAGTCCACCACTCCTGGAGAGCTGTTCTCCTTGTCTGCCTGTCTGGACGGGACAGGCCTCTGATCCTCAACATGGGAGTCTTCTCCTCCTCCTGTGCCTGCCTCACTGCTCCCTGTCCCGGGCTGTGGAGGGTCTCTCCTCCCTGTCCCAGGCTGTGGAGGGTCTCTCCTCCCTGTCCCAGGCTGTGGAGGGTCTCTCCTCTCTGTCCCAGGCTGTGGAGGATCTCTCCTCCCTGTAGCAGGCTGTGGAGGGTCTGTGGTGAGGCTGCACACGCCCGCTAGTCCTCGTTTCCTCTTCGCCGCGGGGTAGAGCTCTGTGACGCCGTCGCACTCCCCCGGACCTTCGCAGCCCTCCGCGGCCCCACTACAGTCACCCGTCTCCAGCCTGCGCTTAGCTCTCCTCTCTGACGGCGGGGTGCGGGCCGGGTTCTGGGGGCAGGGGCTGAGCACCTTCCGTAGAGGGGGGGTCACCTGCTCCCCGGGGGTGTGAGCGAACCATTGTCTGATGGACGAGGGGGTCGTCTGGCGTACAACGTTGTTGGCCGTGGCACCCTGAGCTTTAGGGGGGGAGGTAGTGCTGGAGGGGAGGGGCAGGTCAGCTCCACTGGGGGCGCAGGCAGCAGACTGGGGGGACGCCAATGCGCCCAGACTCTCCATCCTGGGACTCTTGGCAGGCGTGCGCTCGGCCTGGCTCAAAGGCCCTTGGAGAGAGAGGGAGAGAGAGAGAGAGAGAGACAGAGTTTAGCTTTAGTAAAATTTAGGATGCTAGAAGCCTGGTCACAAGAGATGATGGGCACATGAATTTGCAGTAGACTATGCAGAGAAATAACTACGTTTGGGGAGAGTTCTCATTACATAGGATATGGAACATCTGTCAGAACGGCAGAGTCACTCCTTGTCTTCTGTCGGAGACTGAAGACCCATCTCTTCTAGTTACATCTTAACTGCTCCTCCTGAGACATCTACTACCCCCCAGCACTGTGTCTCCTGAGACATCTACTACCCCCCAACACTGTGTCTCCTGAGAAACCTACTACCCCCGAGCACTGTGCCTCCAGAGACACCTACTTCCCCCTGTACTGTGTCTCCTAAGATTTCTACTTCCCCCTTTGTACTGTTTCTCCTGTCTTTCTTCTTCTATCACTACGACTGCCAATTACCACTGGTCTGAGCTAGATTACTCTTCCTGCTACGACTGGTGAATTGATGATTCACTTGCTTAGTCAAATGTATCTATTGTAAGTCACTTTGGAATTTAAAAAAAAGGAACAATGTCCAATCTGACTCCTGGAACAATCTCCTGGTAAAGTGCTCACTTGTATTGGGCACAGTGGAAGCAGGTTTAGGACAGGCCCAGCCCACCAGGTTGGCCGCTCCGACAGAGGACTTCGCTCCATCCATCCCTCGGTCCAGCCGCCAGATCCGTACGGTGTTGTCATCTGAACAGGAAGCGATCTGCCAAGACAGCGCTGGACGTTACACAGGGCTCAACTCTTACCTCCTGACCACTTAAATGTTCTGTTTTCATGGAAACAAATGTAAAACTATCTATCTTACATTGACTTGCATATTAAAACATTCCTGATGGACCAATACTGACTGATATCAATAGATCAATAAAAATAGATGTTTGAGGTTAAATGTTAGTTGCATCAGCTAACATTTGTGTCTCACCTTGGTGAAGTCTGTTGGGCACCACGCCACAGAGGTGACTTCCTGGCTGTGGCCCTGAAGGGTCATAGGAGTCTGTTCTGGGTCAGAGATCTGAAATGTGGAAATAGACGAGCAAGATATTAACACAACACAGTGTGCCAACAGTGAAACATTAAATAGACTGTTTCAGTATTGTCTGTGATATATACTGTCTGTATCAATGGGCTTGTAAAACGATTGTAAGTAACAAATCTTTCACAGAATCTCCTCTAACCTTCCAGATGTACGTGTGATGGTCACTAGAGCCGCTAGCCAGAAACTGGTCATCTGGGCTAATCGTGGACTTCACATAAAATGAGTGGTTGAAGTGACCACTGAAGACCGACACTGTATGGGAGAGACAGACAGACATTAAACCACAGAAACAAAAGGTTCAGACATCAACCAATGAAAACCAAACGTCAGAAACACAACTGAGTGACAGTAAATCACATAGGGGGAAACAAAAGGTGGAAAAAAAACTAAAAAGCAAAATGGATCCTGACAAGGTTCTTCACATACATTTCATGTTTGGCCAGAGACAAGTCACGTGCCCCCCCCCCCCTCAATTCAAGTCACGTGCCTCCCCCCCCCTCAATTCCTTGTGGGTACAAATAGACTCATGAAGGGGACAGAGGGGCTGAGGTATTTCTCATCTCAGTGTCAATTCAAACTGTAGGCCTAAAACAAGTGTGTCAAAATGGCCGGCTTGACATGGCATTGAAAACAACGAGAGAGCATCTTTCGAACGGATTTACTACAAGGTAAGGCTTCACAGTCATATTTCAAATAATGCTACTGGACTTGGTTTTGTTGGAAACATTCCTCTGATTATCCACATCGTACTGTTGGAGGAATCTGCAAACAGTGACTTGAATGACCTCGTAGGCAGACAGACAAAATGAACAATGAAACACAACTAATGATTCAATCTGTGATTGATAGTAGTATAAAGTACACAGACAAATAATATGGCTTTTCTCAACCAAAGTTTCCCTACATTTGCAAAGTGCGGTAGTGTGCAGCCCCATCTACTGGAGGACAGTGGAATGAAAGAATTCAAATATACGGTAAGGTAAAACAATATGCTGATTGATGCCAATGCTCTAAATAAAATTTTGACGCAAAAACAAAATAATATGCTGAATCCAATCAAGTTATTTAATAGACAGCAGCTCTGAGTGAAACACTTGGGGGCGGCTGTGGCTCAGGAGGTAGAGCTGGCGTCTAATGATCGCAAGGTTGGCAGATCGGCGGTTTGAGCCCCGGCTGGCCACATGTCGAGGTGTCCATGGGCAAGACACTGAACCCCCAAATTGCTCCCAATGTGAAGGCCGGCGCCTTGCATGGTAGCTTGCCACCATTGGTGTGTGAATGTGTATGTGAGAGGCCGTTGTAAAGCGCTTTGGAATAAGGCGCTATATAAGTCAGTCTATATAAGTCAGTCCATTTAGACAGCAGCTCTGAGTGAAACACTTTGTTCACCTGGGGAGGTTTTCAGCCCGCTGACGTTGAACATGTAGATGTTGTCATCGATGCAGTTGGAGAACAGGTTGGATCCAGTGGAATCCAACACTAGTCCAGAATAACCTGTAACACAAACACAAAACAGGTCGTAAGAACTTATTCTAGAAAACATTCACAAATACCAAACAAACAAACTCTCTCACAAAACAATGGCTATTCCAACAACGACATACCGGTACCTAGCTTCCGCGTGCTCAACCCTGGGTAGTTGTAGGTCTGCAGAGGTGTCGGGTCGTGGTGGTAGGCAGTGTAGTTCTTTCGGAGGTCCCACATCTTGATTATCCTAGTTAGGGGAAGAAATGTCACATTTGTCACGTGGGAGTTTGTTCGCCAAAGTGAGCAGATTTCACCAATAAGACTTGGTGGGGCAGCTGTGGTGGTAGGAGGTAGTGCTGGCATCTAATGATCACAGGGTTGGCGTTTCGAACCCCGGCGGACCACATGTCAAAGTGTCCTTGGGCAAGACACTGAACCCCACATTGCTCCCAATGAGCGGGCCGGCACCTTGCCTGGCAGCTTGCCACCATTGGTGTGTGAATGTGTGTGTGAATGGGTGAATGAGAGGCCATTGTAAAGTGCTTTGGAATAAGGCGCTATATAACTCAAGTCCATTTACCATTTACTTGGATTACAACACTACTGCACTAAGCGTTCTAAGTCAAGAACGTGCGTCTTACCCATCAACAGCTCCCGAAGAGATGAGGGTGTGTTCGTCGCGGAAGAGAACCACAGTGACACTTTGTTGGGAGTCCTGTGTGGAAGACAGATTGAATGTCACTTATCTCTCTCCCTGTCCCAGTGCTAATAATAATAATTCATTATATTTATAAATCGCTTTTCAGGGACTCAAAGACGCTGACAGTTGGGCACACAAAAAACTGAAACAACAAGCAACAGATAACATGTGTACATAGAACACAGTATTACAGGAATACAGGAAACAATTAACACAGCATTGTCCAGGGGAGGGAAAAAAGGGGAGGTTTGCGGGTGGCAAAGTTAGGGAAGATGGAAAGAGTAGGGAAGGTTGTATGCTTGGGAGTTTTGAGTTGGGATTTAAAAGTGGAGAATGAGGGCGAGTCTCTGATAGGGCTTTCACACCGGCAAAGAACCGTGCTGGTTCGCGTTCGCAAACCAAGTCTGGAACCGGCCGGCGCGTTCAGACCGAAGCTCAATTGGTTCGGAACCTGAAAAGTTGGTTCGCAGCGGGCACCAAAAAATAGTGGTTCTCAAGCGCGAACCAAAACGTAGAACAGTCACGTCGTCAGTGGGTGTGTCCTATTCTAGGCTTCAGAGACCAGCAAGGAGGAAGTAGACAAAATGTAATCTAATCTAAATCTAATCATTAGTGATCAAAAACAATATCAAAAGTGTCATTATTCTCTCTATCTTCCTCACATGCTCAGCAAACACACACACGCACACGCGGGCGGAAATGCGCGAACGCGAATTTCGTAAGCCATTTCTATTCCAGTAATGGAGCAGCTGATTAGTAAAAGAACGCATATAGAAAGTGTCTTTTGTTTTGTTTCACAGAAAATTGTGTTTATTTCAGATACTGTAGTAGTGGAAGATATTATCCTCTTTTCCAGTGAAGTAGCTGCCATCTAGTTGTGAATTGTTTTGTTTATCCCGCCCCTTCATCACCCAGCGTTGATGACGCGGATGGTTCAGGTTACACTGGTATGAACGCGGGCTCGTTCGCCAGACAGCACCAAGGTTCAGAGGTTTCCGAACGCGAACGCGAACCGGCACGGTTCTTTGCCGGTGTGAAAGCCCTATGAGTGGCTGGGGGAGAGAGTTCCAGAGTCGGGGTGCAGCTTGTGAGAAAGCACGGTCTCCAAAGCCTTTGAATTTCGAGGGTGGAACAGTGTTAATCATGATAAACAGCAGAACTCTGGAGCAGGCATGAAGGGAGCTCACCACGGGCGGGGCCATGCCGCGGGCACCAGGACGTCTCTTCTTCATGTTGGAGGGCGTGCTCCTCTCCGCCTTGTTGTGAGCCCCGCTGATCTGCTTCACCTGCCTGTAGAAACCGTCTGAGCAGAAGATGACAGAACACAGTGAATCACCTGCCTGTAGAAACCGTCTGAGTAGAAGACGACAGAACACAGTGAATCATCCTGTAGAAACCGTCTGAGTAGAAGACGACAGAACACAGTGAATCATCCCAACAGCTTAATAATAGACAGTCCAAGGCGTACAACCACAGACCTATCAATTACAAATGAAAACATCTCGCAACTCAGGGGGAAAAAAAACATACAAAAGACCAAAGTCATTACCTTTTTTGCTACACCTGGTGTCCCAGACCATAATATTTCCATCTCTGCCGCCAGTGCAGAAAACAGCTGTGGAGAAGAGTTGTTGCCGTGGTTAAGTAGAGAGAAGGAAAGGCTTCTGGACAGAAGTAAGTGTATTTGGCCTAGACTAGAACCTGAGCTCTCGTGGGGCTAAACAGAACACTTCCAAGAGCTGGGGCTGTCTGAATGTACTCATGATTCATACATCAACGGTTTGATACATAACTACAGTTAAGTCCATATATATTTGGACACAGGCAGAATTTTTGTCATTTTAGCTGTTTACCAAAACATCTTCAAGTTACAGTTATATAATGAATATAGGCTTAAAGTGCAGACTCTCAGCTTTAGGGTAAGGGTATTCACATCCAAATTGAAGGAAGGGTTTAGGAATTACAGCTCTTTAATATGTTGCTCCCTCTTTTTCAAGGGACCAAAAGTACCGTAATTGGACAATTGACTCAAAAGCTGTTTCATGGGCCAGTGTGGGCTATTCCTTCATTATTTCTTTATCAATTAAGCAGGTAAAAGGTCAGAGTTGATTCCAAGTGTGGTATTTGCATTTGGAAGATGTTGCTGTATACGCACAACATGCAGTCAACAGAGCTCTCAATGCAAGTGAAACAGGACATCCTTAGGCTGCAAAAAAAAATAAAAAAATCCATCAGAGAGATACCGGGAACATTAGGAGTGGCCAAATTAACTATTTGGTAAATTCTGAGAGAAAAAGAACACACTGGTGAGCTCGGCACCACAAGTCTGAACGTCCATGGAAGACAAGAGTGGTGGATGATCACAGAACCCTTCACAACATCCAGCCAAGTGAAGAACAGTCTCCAGGAGGTAGGCATATCATTATCCAAGTGTATCATAAAGGGAAGACTTCACATGAACAAATACAGAAGGTTCACCACAAGGTGCAAGCCATTCATAAGCCTCAAGAATAGACTTTGCCAAAAAACATCTAAAAACGCCAGACCTGTTGTGGAAGAGCATTCTTTGGACAGATGAAACTCAGATGAAACTGTACCAGAATGATGGGAAGAAAAATAGTATGGAGAAGGCTTGGAACGGCTCATGATCCGACGCTTACTACATCATCTGTAAAAAACGGTGGAGGCAGTGTGATGACATGGGCATGCATGGCTTCCAGCAAACGGATGAATTCTGAAGTGTTTAGGGATATTCTGTCTGCTCAGATTCAGACAAATTCAGCTAAATTGATTGGATGGCGCTTGACAATACAGATGGACAATGACCCAAAACATACTGCATAAGCAACCCAGGACTTTTTTAAGGCAAAGAAGTGGAATATTCTGCAATGGCCGAGTCAATCACCTGATCTTAACCCGATTGAGCATGCATTTCACTTGCTGAAGACAAAACTAAAGGCAGAAAGACCCACAAACAAACAACAACTGAAGACAGCTGCAGTAAAGGCCTGGCAAAGTATTACAAATGAACATTTTATTCATGATTATGTTAATTTGTCCAATTACTTTTGAGGTCCTGAAAATAGGGGACCATGTATAAAAATGGTTGCAATTCCTAAACGTTTCATACAATATTTTTGTTCAACCCCTTGAATTAAAGCTGAAAGTCTGCACTTCAATTACATCTTGATTGTTTCATTTCAAATCCATTGTGGTGGCATACAGAGCCAAAATTATGGAAATTGTGTCACTGTCCAAATATTTACAGACCTAACTGTATATGGTTGAAACGTACCCTTCTCCTGCTGCGTGAACGCAACAGACTTCAGGCTGCACTGATGCCCCTTGAAACTGCCCAGGAGCTCCTGTGACGCCACGTCCCACAGCTTGGCCAACTGATCACCTGAGGCTGTGACCTGAGGGGGAAACACAGGCAACGTTTCACTACATATCCTCTAATACGTCCACAGGCAGACTAACCATCATTTGTGTGTGTGTCTGTGTGTGTGATGGGGTACATAGTGTGTGTACTGTATAGTGTTTGAGTGTGTGTGTGTGCGACTGTGTATATAGTGTGTGCACTATATAGTGTTTGTGTATGTGACTGTGTATATAGTGTGTGTGTACTGTATAGTGTTTGTGCGTGTGACTCTGTGAATCCAGGGAAGCATCTACTCACAATGCTAGCCTCCCCTGGCACCCAAGCAATGTCAAAGACAGCATTCTCATGGGTTGTCCATTCTGTGGAATATGAAAAATATTGTTTAAAAAAATAAAATAAACATAGAATGATGGCAATTAACAAAGATGCAAGTAGAAAAATCCATCACAATTGTTATAATTATTTTAAAATTATTATTATTATTATTTAAGCAACAAACAGACACCTTGACACCATCTATGTGTTCCAACCTGGATGAGTCAACATGTTGACTTGACAAGTTAGAGGTTTGAGCCGTGGTGGTGGTGGTGTTGTTGTTGTTTTTGTTGTTGTTGTGGGGTTAACCCACGGGTCATTATTACCTTTCAGGACTGGATTCTGTCGGCTGGTGGTGTTGTAGAGTCTCACAACCCCCTCCTCATTCGCCACTGCTAGGAGATTATCCTGGCCTGGAGCTAAAATGACAGTAAAATATATAGCTTCTTTTATACTTCTGCACATTAGATACGGTACACAAACTACCTCACTGTACATAGCTCATAACTGTATATAGCCCATAACTGTATATAGCCCATAACTGTACATAGCTTATAACTGTACATAACCCATAACTATACCTCTAAACTATACAGATGCTTACAACACTACCTCTGTACATACTGTATATTACATTATATTACATATTATTATATTACATACGTTACCTATCACTACCATTTATATCATAACCCATGTATATCATGCCCTTATATCACTATTTGCACTTCTGGTTAGATGCTAAACTGCATTTCTTTGTACTCTGCGATGACAATAAAGTTGAATCTAATCTAATCTAAAATAAGTATAGGCTTCAGGATTAACCAAGTCAAAACGAAGACAGGGTTGGGCTATGGGGTCTACCTACCAGTAGAGAAGGCGCATCCAAAGGGGGGCACCGCGACCCCCACATTCCCATACGAGATGTGTTCATCTGGTCGAGCACACTGGTAGCCGTCCAGCAGAGAGGACAGAGGGTACCTCGGCCACAGGTCTGAGAAATGAAAGAGGGACGACGTTTAAAACACACAACAGAAACAGTCAGATGAGTGTTCCACCGCCCTCCTCCGTCCCGCCAAGGACATGTAAGCTGATGGCTGCTGCTGTGCAGACAACACAGAAACCAGGAAATAGACACATCCACTTAAACTAAATGCAAGAATAAAAATGCAGGATGCATGGAAATGTTTGAAACTATTTATAGGTCAAAGATCTGACCTGCTTTCGACCCCAAAAGATATGCGAACGGCTCAGATAGGAGACGCAATGTGGCTAATAGATACAAGCTAATTTGCGGTAACTCGACCGCAAAATAAATGGATAAATGCATAAATGCTCACCATTACGCCTCCGTTTACACACTCCCCTGTCAACTATGGAACGAAAAAGCATTTCTACTCTTAGAAGAAGCCAGTCGGTTTTTTAGATCACTCTTGATTCTTCAGAGATATTCCTATAGATGTTATTATGTTCTGAAGTGGTCGCCTGTGCGCCTCCGCAGCTTTCCCGCGAATTGAATGAACAGAGGAACGACAAATCTCCCGCAAAACTGACGTCACACCCACTGGTTGGTCGGACGTTCAACACCTCGTCATAACCACTGCGTCACTTCCTGTCTCTTCTTCCTTTTTCCCCCCCCAAGTATAGAGAAATATCCAGCTGCATCCTACACGCGCACCACCCGGACGCATGGAGACCGTGGCTGTGTTCGGAATGGCATACTAGCATACTCAATGAGTATATACTGCATACTAGTACTACCTACTAAATTCATAATAAGTATGTGAAAACCAGCCGACCATTTACAATGAATGTATGCATACTGCCTCCCAGAATGCATTTCGCCGGGAGCGGCGAATTTAAACCTCCATTTTAAACCTCCATTAGCTAAAAGATGTAATTTTGTCTTTACAAGTGTTAACATGTCATTTTATGTTAATACTTAAGTTTTAATATGTTTTCAGGCGAGAAAGTAACCACATATATTCCCAAAATGTGTCCAGTTTACCAAAATAACCCGTTTATATATCTGATCTGATTATTTTTTGCGTCTTCTGTTCGCTAGCTGCGTTCGTAAATTCGCCCTGGAAATATGATCAGCACTCATGGAATGCCTCTTGTCCAATCAAATTACCTGGTCCCTTTATGACGTTGCACCCAGTGTGCGCTCCGGAGCTCTCAGAGCGATTTTACCAACCCTACGTTGCTTACCTTCACTCACTTGACAGAAATATCGTAACATAATTACAACACGTTGTAACATGATTTGGGGGGCCAACATCTTAAGTATATCTCAAGTAACTAGCTTACTATATTGTTGTCTTAACAGTTGGTAAAATAACATGATTAAAATAAATATATAATATGAGCAATAACATATCGTGGGCTGCAGCAAGCACAATAACAACCCAACTTGTCCGTCTGAAGCGACAATACTGGGATCATTCGTGATTGGGCTACAAGCAGTCAAATACTAGGTGAACATGTGTGTAAGACACAAATAAACGTGGATTTCATGCATTTCAAGTGGCATATTTGTAATCATGACGACTAGCCTGGGCCCTATTCCACAAAGCTCGATAAAGTTCTAAGCCTCGATAAAGTTCTAAGCCTCGAAAATGTTAGCTTGCGTTCGGTGCCATCAATGTGGCTCAAATAATTCGCTGCTTGGTTGAGCTCCTTCTGAGTCCGATATAATTAGCCTGGTCCCGACCAGGCTAAAACACAGACTATAGTCATCCGTGCGTCAAAAAAGGCTCACAGGCGGAAACTAAACCCTGAACGAAGGTTCCTCATGTGTCTTTTAGGAAATATTAGTTCCCACTTCACATGAGATAGATAGATTAGATAGTTTGATAAGATAGTTTGACTGTGTGATAGATAGATAATTTGATATTTTGAAAGTGTGATCGATCGATAGATAGTTTGATTGTGTGATAGATAACTTGATATTTTGAAAGTGTGATAGATAAAGAAAAGAGTGTAAAAAAAAAAAAAAGTAATTGTCTCAACTTGCATTACCGTTATCACAGCGGTCTGGCTGGTGTAATGGTTAAGGCTGCGGACTCGAGTTGCAAAGGTTGCGAGTTCGAGACTTGACTAAGTCATTCATTTTTTTTTTTTTTACATTTAACCGAAGATTTCATGCAAAGGTTTCAAACACCATTGTAATCGTGTCAGTTCTTGTAAATTAGCCTGCACCATAATTTTATAGCCTACATACTTTTTTAGATGAGATTTTAGATTAGATTCAGACAACGAAATGCAGTAAAAAGTGCACCTGAAGAGGGATTTGAACCACCGATATAAAATGACGAATAAATCCTATGGCAGCGGTCGATACCACTAGGCCATTGTGGCGATATGACGGTTTCTAGCCTGCTGCTGATATCACCACAGTAGTAAATATTCATTTATTAAAATATGAACATATAACAATAACTGGGGCTAGTATGACCTACGCATTTAATCGGTCAGCAATTTCTTGCCAAACCATTTCCCTCGCCTTGTTAATTGCGGCAGTATTGCACTATTTTACATCTTATTTTTCCGTCTTCATAAAAAATCAATAATTCGGAATGCTGCGCAAATGTAGTACCCCTGCAGAGTGGAGTATCTTCATTTCGACAGATCGACTCTTCTGGGCTGCGTATGTCTGCTTGCACGCGCCCATATCGAAGATTTGTAAGCCTGTCTTCTGTGAACACTGATGACACAAGGCTGATCCTCATTCGAGGAATCACCTGAGGCTTGAATACCAATCTCGAGGTCCCTGAGCGCCGCATTTAATTATAGCGCCGCTATATTAAGCCACCGTTAGTGGAATATGGCCCTGGTCTAAGAATGCATTTCACCATGTTAATGTAGTGAAAATACCACCGCTCATCCGTGATCAGACTTAGCTGGGGTGCTGCAGCTGAAGAGTATCAAATAGAGTGCAAGAACGATGTTTATTGCAAGCTTTCGGTCTCCAGGGGGTCATTCCACTAAAGGTGGATCAGTTTAGCTGCGATATAAATAAATGCGGCGCTCAGGAGACTCGAGATTGTAATTCAAGCCTCAGGTGATTCCTCGAACGAGGATCAGCCTTGTGTCATCAGTGTTCACAGAAGACAGGCTTACAAATCTTCGATATGGGCGCGTGCACGCAGACATAAAAAGCCCTGAAGTGTCGATCTGTCGAAATGAAGATACTCCACTCTGCAGGGGTACTACATTTGCGCAGCATTCCGAATTATTGATTTTTATGAAGACGGAAAAATAAGATGTAAAATAGTGCAATACTGCCGCAATTAACAAGGCGAGGGAAATGGTTTGGCAAGAAATTGCTGACCGATTAAATGCGTAGGTCATACTAGCCCCAGTTATTGTTATATGTTCATATTTTAATAAATGAATATTACTACTGTGGTGATATCCGCAGCAGGCTACAAACCGTCATATCGCCACAATGGCCTAGTGGTATCGACCGCTGCCATAGGATTTATTCGTCATTTTATATCAGTGGTTCGAATCCCTCTTTAGACGCACTTTTTACTGCATTTCGTTGTCTGAATCTAATCTAAAATCTCATCTAAAAAAGTATTGTAGGCTATAAAATTATGGTGCAGGCTAATTTACAAGAACTGACACGATTACAATGGTGTTTGAAACCTTTGCATGAAATCTTCGGTTAAATGTAAAAAAAAAAAAAAAGAATGACTGAGTCAAGTCTCGAACTCGCAACCTTTGGAACTCGAGTCCGCAGCCTTAACCACTACGCCAGCCAGACCGCAGTGATGACGGCAATGCAAGTTGAGACAATTACTTTTTTTTTTACACTCTTTTCTTTATCGATCTATCTATCACACTTTCAAAATATCAAGTTATCTATCTATCACACAGTCAAACTATCTAATCAAACTATCTAATCTATCTATCTCATGTGAAGTGGGAACTAATATTTCCTAAAAGACACATGAGGAACTTTCGTTCAGGGTTTAGTTTCCGCCTGTGAGCCTTTTTTGACGCACGGATGACTATAGCCTGTGTTTTAGCCTGGTCGGGACCAGGCTAATTATATCTGACTCAGAAGGAGCTCAACCAAGCAGCGAATTATTTGATCCACATTGATGGCACCGAACGCAAGCTAACATTTTCGAGGCTTAGAACTTTATCGAGGCTTAGAACTTTATCGAGCTTTGTGGAATAGGGCCCAGGCTATGGACAATGTAAACAAAAGCTGTATGACGGGTTTGTATGACGCAGTTTGACGAGGCTGAAAGCGCACAGGGTTGCCAGATGGGATTGACAATTTACAGCCTAAACTTTCTATAACCTCAAAATCAAGTAGCCCATTCGGCGGTAACCCGCCCCATCTAAGAGCTATAATTCATAAACCCTTCCTTCAATTTGCATGTGAATACCCTTAACCTAAAGCTGAGAGTCTGCACTTTAAGCCCAGTAAATTCTGTTGGAAATCTCATATAAGATACGTTAGATCCAAAGTATCAAGGAGTATTGCAGTATTGTGCAGGGCAAAACATATTCTGGAACAGAGGATGTTGTATACTCTATATTGTTGTCTTGTCTTACCCTATTTGAGTTACTGTGTGGATATATGGGGAAATGCATATAAAAGCACTTTAAACCCATTGATTACACTACAGAAAAAAGCTATGAGGATTGTACATAAGGTCGGATATCGTGATCACACAAATAACTTGTTCCTAATGTCAAATGCCTTAAAGCTCATGGACTTATTCAAATTTAAAATGGCACAGTTAATGTATAAAGCAAAGACTCAAGAACTCCCAGGTAACATTAACAAATGATTTATTCAATGGATGAATCTATCACACACACACCTGGCACTCTGAATTGTTTCAGCAGCTATATATAGTTTTTTGATTTGTTGATGTTGTCCAATGTCCAACACTTAGCCCTATTAGCAACAGCTCTTGACAACAAGCCTTGTGCGCTCGCAAATGCGTCCCCCTTGCTCCAACACTGACTGCTATGATTCCTGCTGGCCCCCACCAAACCAAAGGTGGAGAAGACTAACTTCAGTGAGATATCTAGCTGGCTAGCTAGAAAACCAACTGTGTGGGATGTACAAATTATTTACATTTTGAGGAGTGCATGTCAACACTTTTCATTGTTTTAATTCAGTCTTGTGTGTCCATCAATTAGTATTGCAGTGCATTTCTGTAACATGAATTATCCAATAGATTGTTTCGATCTCAAATCATTTCAAGGATTTTTTAATAAATAATGTTAACTCGTTCATACAAACAAGAGACACGTACACTGATTTTTTTTTTCACCATTTAATTACAATAAAACTGTTTCATGTAATGATTATGTAAATATTGTAATTCCAACCTAAGGGGTGTAGCATATTACATGTGTAATGATTGTGTATTATACTTCCAAACTATTACAAACTGTGGGTGGGTGGGTTGCCTAAGGGGTATAGGATTGGATGTGTAATATGTGTGGATTGGGTGGATATTTTTAGTGGTTGTTAATAGATAATTGTGAAATGTATTATTTTAATTATGTTAAAGCCTAGTTGTGGTTCTTGTGTGTTAGAAACATGTTCTTTGTTGCTTTATTGAGTATATGTGGAACTGAGGGGTATAAGATAGTGTAAATATTATCATTCCAAACTAATAATGGAATGTGTGAATAATAATAATAATAATACATTTTTATTTGTATAGGGCTTTTCCTGCAAACGTTGCAGCTCAAAGTGCTCCAATGAGTGGGGTAGTGGTGGGGCTAGGCTAAGGGGTGTAGGATAGTTACATGTGTAATAATAGTGTATTACAGTATACTTCAAGTAATTGTGGGTGGGTGAATCAGTGGTGTGGGGCATTGGATAGTTAAAACTTGAATGATGGTATATGTACTCAAACTTCATTGTCCAGAATGCATTGCTACCAACCTTCCACCCCAACATGGCGGCGCCCTGACAGTCCGTGTGTTTGTTGTGTTTGTCACCTTCGGATCTTCTCTTATCACAATTACCGATTACTGTCAGAGATGCATCCAGGGTTAGAGTTAGGGGTTGACGTCGTTTAACTGGGGGTCTGACCGGTGATACCGGCTGCATACCGGGTTGGTCCGAACGCAGCTCAACACACCGGAACGCTGTCTCCGGTCACCGACTAACGGTGAAATGCCCTTTTCTCTCATTAAAACTCCAGGTTATGCGACACCGTGGATCAGGCGTCTGCTGGACGTCAGGGTGTGCAGGGTTAGGAGGGATCAGGGTGACTCGGGAGTCACGGTGCTCAGACCGGGCAGCAGCAGGACGCTCAGCTCGCGGAGTGACAAGGTGAGACGACGGCTGCGTTCGTAAATTCGCTCTGGAATCTGGGGGGGGGGGCATGGACTGTACTTGTACATCAACTGCCTCACGCTACAGAAACAGGAGATAGGCTGCTGCCCCCTAAGGGCCGTTAGGCTCGAGAACAAGGCTACTTATGTGGTCTTGACTACATGTCCACTTTCTCACCTGGTTCTTGCTCTCTCTCTCTGGTGTGCCGACACCATCCTGCTCTCTCATTCTCTCCCTCTCTATCCTCCTCTCTCCCTCTTTTGCTGTCAACCAAAAGGCAAATATAACAACCAGAGTATTTATAATTTAATAAGAGGTATACATTGAATTCATATCAAATCATAACATCATTCTAATTGAATATTGGGTTGCTGTGGGCAATAGAGTCAGATACTGTCTTTACTTACTCTCTCACCTGTAAGATAATCGTATGTCCAACTACAAAAAACAGACATTTCCAATGAGTGAGGGTTTGTTCCAATGCTTCAATCCACTGTCCACGTACTGTAAATATGCCATTATGGTATTACCATAAAGCCCAATTCTAGCAGAATAAGAAAGATTGTATATCTACTTTAAGTAAAATAATAAAGTGCATCCAGTTAGCTCTTTAGCTGGCATGTGTGCAGCAGACTAGCTCATCTAATCACCTCTGAGCTAGCTAGCTTGCTAGTTCTTTGACACTATTATTCACACCATGAAACTATAATCAGACACTTTCTAATCACAATAATAACGACTAATTTGAACCAACTTTCTCTGTCAGAACACAGTCATTATATTTGCTAACGTTTCAACTTGCTTACTTTCTTCTGCAGAGCTTTCACCCTGCAAAAACTCTCGCGTCGCACACGCACACAAAACAAAAACAAAACCATTCTCCAGCGCGGCACGAAGCTGTGTGTGGAGGTAGGTCTGGCCCGCCCACCCCAAGGCAATTGTAGGGGAAATACTGAGAGCATTCTGAACGACTGGTTATGCGATAACAAACATGTCAGAAAGTTCGAAGTAAGTGCTTCGTAACACAGACGGGGTGAATTTTATGAATAAAAGTGTGAAAGTTCTGTCACAAAACGCCGTTACGTATCCTCGCGCATTTTTTAGTGGGTATACGCAAATCCTTGGCCTTTCCTCGTGGGTATACGGCGTAGTCCTGCGTATCACGTAGACTACACCACTGCACACACCTGTAGTGACGTGTTGCTTCACACCTGTCTGATGCTGGGTCACCTGTCTGAGGCGTGGTCTTGTGTTGCTGCAGGAGAGCATCGACATGTCCCGGTTCCCTGTGGACCGGATCAGGAACTTCTGCATCATCGCTCACATCGACCACGGGAAGAGCACGCTGGCAGACAGGCTGCTGGAGGTCACAGGTAACCATGACCCCAACACCATGAGCCTGACCTTGACCCCAACACCATGAGCCTGACCTTGACCCCAACACCATGACCCTGACCTTAACCCCAACACTGATCTCTTTCTAGCCAGCTACTCTGATACTAGAATAGAA